>NC_088384.1:83793560-84096590 GCF_037993035.2 Macaca fascicularis
ATGTTTCAAAGTCATTTGAAAGACCATGTGCTTCAGCCTCAAACTTAATATACATTTAGGTTCACTTACTCCATTTTGCACTTGATTCTTAGTGATTGCCTTTTTTCTCTCATTTTAATTTATTTTTATTTTATAATATGGTAAAGCATTGGCATGGCTCTAAATGTAATCCACAAAATAAAGAACATTCAGAAGTCTAGCCTCCATCCCTGTTTCATCCACCCCATTCCCTCTCTCTCCTTAATCATTTTTATTAGTTTTTGGTTTATCATTCCATTGGTGTGTTTATATGTATGCACAATATACATTTATAGATTTATAGATCCCCTTTCTTTAAAAAATGATAGCGTACAATACTACTGTTCTGCTACAGTGGGTTTTTTTTTTTCATTTAACAATATATTCTCCCCAACAGCAGTATATAGCTATTTCTCCTTCCCTTTTATAGCTACATAGTACTCTGTTCTGTGAACATGTCATACTTTATTTAACCAGCCCTCTAATGATACAAGCCCAGACTGAACTGCTCTTGAATTTTGTTTTACAGTTTAAAATGAAAATTCAAATGGTCTCACTGTGGTGACCAAATTGCTAACCTGCTGGTATTCTGGCCTTTGCTTTAACAGCTTTCAACAAAAAAGTTAACCATATAGACAAGACACAAAATATGCTCACAAAGCCCCTACCCAGACCCCTGATAATAGGGTTCTCAGATTAACATCGAAATATCTGCAGAGCTTTAAAAAACACAGATGATGTGGCCCTAACACAAACCCCTCTTGGGTAGAATTCAGCATTGCACTGGTCTTTTTTTTTTTTTTTTTTTTTGAGATGGAGTCTCGCTCTGTCGCCCAGGCTGGAGTGCAGTGGCCCGATCTCAGCTCACTGCAAGCTCCGCCTCCCCGGTTCACGCCATTCTCCTGCCTCAGCCTCCCGAGTAGCTGGGACTACAGGCGCCCGCCACCTCGCCCAGCTAGTTTTTTTTTTTTTGTATTTTTTAGTAGAGACGGGGTTTCACCGTGTTAGCCAGGATGATCTCGATCTCCTGACCTCGTGATCCACCCGTCTCGGCCTTGCACTGGTGTCTTTAAAAGCTCCACAAATGATTCTAATACACCAAATCAATAACACACTTTCTATATATGATCTTGTAATGTCTAAGTGTTAAAGTAACTGACTTAAATTTTTGGCACCAATACCAAAAATATTTCTGCATTCCAAAGTTTCATCTCTAATCACAAAATTTTGATCTAATTTCTTAAATTCAAAAGAAAGACAAAGATTCATCATTAATATTTACTCATACTAGTGATCTAAAATGTAAAATATTAAGCATTTGTCCTAATTATTAAAAATAATAATAAAGCTACAATCATTATAAATGATATAACATTATAAATGAATGCTATATGTTTTAATATTTAGGACATTCTACTACACCCATCCACAATAATTAAAACAACCATAAAATAATATGGCTCCCTCATATTTTTAAATAATAATAAATCATCAACCTTGAAAGACTCATTAAAAGCAACGGACCAGGCTGGGCGCGGTGGCTCAAGCCTGTAATCCCAGCACTTTGGGAGGCCGAGATGGGTGGATCACGAGGTCAGGAGATCGAGACCATCCTGGCTAACATGGTGAAACCCCGTCTCTACTAAAAAATACAAAAAAAAAACTAGCCGGGCGAGGTGGCGGGCGCCTGTAGTCCCAGCTACTCGGGAGGCTGAGGCAGGAGAATAGCGGGAAGCCGGAAGGCGGAGCTGCAGTGAGCTGAGATCCGGCCACTGCACTCCAGCTTGGGCGACAGAGCGAGACTCCGTCTCAAAAAAAAAAAAAAAAAAAAAAAAAAAAAAAAGCAACGGACCAGTCCTTTGCTCAAATCCTGGGCTGTCCCTGGAATTGTCCTGGCTGGATCAAGGTCTCCACGATACTCCTACAGGTAATTCCATCTGCATCCATGGCTTCATCTATCACCTCTGTGTTGCTAACTGCCCAAGCTGTATTTCCAGCTCAAGGCTAGACCCATGTTTCAGACTTATATTCCTTATATCAAAAATTTAAGTCATTAAATCCCCTTCTTTTATGTTTTCTTTAAACAACTTTGTCATCTACCCTATCTTCCAAAAAATTATTGACTCTTTCTTCACCTTCACCTCCATTCATTCAGCCTACAAACCAATCTCATCTTTTTCCCTCTTTGATCCCACTGCCAATGCCAATGCTCTAATTTGAATTCTCCTCCTCCCTGTCTAGTCTACTGCAACAGTTTCTTAACTGTGGCTCAGCCCAGTTCCCCAGTCTGGACAGTTCTTGGCAGAGCCACCTGTCATCTTCTTTATAAAGTTATAAAGGGCAATCTGATCAGGTCAAAACCTGCCTGGAAACCTTTGCATGCCTTAGCACAACATGCAAGGTCTGTGACAATCCAACCCCAACTTACCCAGCCTGCTCCATCACTAGCCACTGCTCCCCAGACTGAGCAGACCATATTGTGGCAATATTGACTAGTATTTCTTCCTCAACTCACCTGCATTAAGTCTTTGTGGCTTAGCACAGCCTGACTTCTCTGTCTAGAATAACTTATTTTCTCCTAACCAACCTTTCAGATCCCACTTCAAATGTCCCTTGGAACTCTGAGAACCTGTGCCCCAAGTTTTCTGTGCTGAGCTGATTAATGCCTTCTCCGTCGTAAACGCATCATGTGGTTTGATTATTACTGTTATAGAGAATAATCTCTGCCCACGATACTGCCAAGATTTTCTCAAGAACATATCTCATTCACCTCTTTTTCGCCAGTGCCTAAAACATCCTAGATATTCATGTAACATTTGTTGCCTAATAAATAACAGCATCAACTCTAACACAGTTTTGCAACAACAAAAATGTTCAAGCTCTTATTAAGAGCAAAGTTTACTATAAAGGAAGTCCAGAACAATCTTATGTGTATCCATTACAGTATGGGAAAAAAAAAATTTCAAAAGCTAGAGAACTGCAGGTGGACCTTTCTTTCAAAGTCATCTGAACACTGACTCTATTCCCTCAGATGAATAGGTGCTGTGTGGATGCCTAGTTCGGTTCAAGAACAAAGAAAGTTCAATGGTTTACAGCAGCTATAAAGAGGTTGTTCATGTTTTTTTAAAACAGAAATAAAAACTCAGGCTAGCCAGACTGGTTCATGCCTGTAATCCCAGCACTTTGGGAGGCTGAGCTGGGAGGATCGCTTGAGGCCAGGAGCTTGAGACCAGCCTAGACAACACAGCAAGACCCTATCTCTACAAAAAAATACAAACAGGTTGGCCACAGTGACTCATGCCTATAATCCCAAACACTATGGGAGGTCAAGGCAGATGGATCGCTTGAGCCTAATAGTTCAAAACTAGCCTAGGCAACATCATGAGACCCAATCTCTACCAAAAAAAAAAAAAAAATTAGCCAGGTGTGGTATGGCACACACCTGCAGTCCTAGCTACTCAGGAGGCTGAGGTGGAAGGATGGCCTGAGTTCAGGAAGTCAAGGCTGCAGTGAGCTATGATAATGCCACTGCACTCCGGCCTGGTGGCAGAGTGAGACTCTGTCTCTAAAAAAAAGTTTCTTTTAATTGTACACACACACACACACACACACACACAAACATACCTACATATGTATATGTATTTATTATCTATATTAAATTATATATTATTTATAATACACATATAATTATACATTTTATATAATTATAGATATTATATACTTTATATTTTATATAATTATAAATAAACATATATACCCACTATACATACGTATTTTTATATATTAGTTATTTGTGTGTGTGTGTGTGTGTGCATCTCTCTCTTTCTCTCTCTCTCTCTGGACAGTACAGCAGCAAAAACTGAGTTCCAGAACCAACAAAACTCAATCCTGATCTTATGGCAGAATTCTCTCTTCCCATTCAGCTCAGTCCACCTGAAATGATAAAACAGCCCCATTCTCCAATGCTCAAAACGTTGATGTGAGTTTCGTTAGTTTCTTCCTGTGCTTGATATCCCATTCATCACATGTATGAACAATTTATGACATAACTGCCATCAAAGACTTCCTTAGATGTATTCCCTCATCTCCATTCCCACTCTACCCCAAGCTCAAAAATAATTCATGGTAATCTTATTGCCAACACCGCTGGCTACCTTCAGCAGCTTCTGAGACCAGCCCACAAAGTCTACTAAGCACCTTACAGCAGAACAACATTCCTAAAGCACCAATGTCACCATGTCACTACCCTTGTCAATATTTAGAATAACTCTGTACAGACTGTAGAATGAAGTCTGAACTCCTCCTGTTCCTGACATTCTAACTATTAAGAATGTCCATCCTTCTCCTCTCACCTGCCAAGCCAATTCTCATGGTCCCCCAGACACTCGGTGCCCACTCTTACCTCTCCTGTGCTTTTGCTCCTACCGTATTCCCCCTCCTTCCCGGAGAACACGCACACACGCGCGCACACACACACACACACACACACACACACACACATTCCCCTATCTAGAATATGCTTTCAACCCTTTTTGTATATTCAACAACCAGAATCTCTCACAGGGCCCTGAATATTAGGCAAAAATAAGCATAAATAAGGGTTACATTCAACCTGTTGGCTATCAGGTCTCTGTAACTATAATCTCTTTGAAAAAGTCCATGGAAATATATAGCAATGAAAGAAAAGAAAAGGCAATGGGCAAAGATAAAGAAAAGAAGTTTGGCCGGGCGCGGTGGCTCAAGCCTGTAATCACAGCACTTTGGGAGGCCGAGGCGGGCGGATCACAAGGTCAGGAGATCGAGACCACAGTGAAACCCCGTCTCTACTAAAAATACAAAAAATTAGCCGGGCGCGGTGGCGGGCGCCTGTAGTCCCAGCTACTCAGGAGGCTGAGGCAGGAGAATGGCGGGAACCCGGGAGGCGGAGCTTGCAGTGAGCCGAGATCGCGCCACTGCACTCCAGCCTGGGCGACAGCGTGAGACTCCGTCTCAAAAAAAAAAAAAAAAAAAAGAAAAGAAGTTTAAGGATACTGATATTTAACTGCACTCCTCTTAGTCATCTGATACCTTTCATTTACATTCAACCTTACACTTTCCAGAAATTTTTTATGGTTATTTAAGACTACAAAGACCTACACAATCTTGCTTCTACCCATAAATGAAGAAAAAAGAATACCAGCAGATACTTAGATAAGTTTTGGGGGTTGAACAGACAAGATTTCACAATAGTTTGCAGGTGAGTAAATGGGAATAAAGAAAACACCCAGGTTTCTAGCCTGCGTGGTCTCATACAAGTGCTAAGAAAACTGAGGGTCAAACAGGCTTGGAGTAAAAATTAAAAGTTCAGTGTTACAGTATTCGAAGTCCCCAGACTGAGAAGAATATCTGAGTTTCAGGTATATATACAGAAGACGATTGAGTGCAGATGCATAGCAAGTGCCCAGAAGAACTCTGACTTTTACAAGCCAGAAGAAGACAAAGTCTGCAAATGAGCAGTCAGTCAAGCATGGCAAAAAAGAAACAGAGCACGGAGTCCCAGAATCCAGAAGCAAGTTTGCAAAAAGGAAGCAGTGAAATGTTATGAAGTTTTGTAAGACAAGGCCAGAGAATTAACCACTGGATTTGACAAGCTATGGACACTGCTGCTCCTATGATCTCTGACAGTCACAAGTTACAGAGAAAATTGGAAGTGAGGAAGTAGGACAAGAGAACAATTTCATTTGCAGGAGTTTTGTTGTAAAATGAAACATAGAAATGAGGCCACATTTGGAGAAGTCATGGGAGATAAAAGAAGGGTTGGTTTTTTTCCACCCAGAGAGCTAATAATCTACAGATAATTATTAGAATAAATAAAATACTTTAGGAAAGGTGCAAAAAGTCCATTGCATTTCCTTTAACCAGCAGCAAACAACTAATTATAAACATTTTAAGAGAGGCTGCGGCTAAGAAAAGATGGAGACAATACTGGTGCAGCAGCAGCGCTATCATGAGAAGGAAAGGCTCATGGACGTCATGGCCAAAGAGATGCTGACTAAGAAGTCCACGCTCCGGGACCAGATCAATTCTGATCACCGCACTCAGGTCATACAAGACAGGTATATGGAGGTCAGTGGGAACCCGAGGGATTTGTATGATGATAAAGATGGATTACGAAAGGAGGAGCTCAATGCCATTTCAGGACCCAATGAGTTTGCTGAATTCTATAATAGACTCAAGCAAATAAAGGAATTCCACCAGAAGCCCCCAAATGAGATCTGTGTGCCAATGTCAGTGGAATTTGAGGAGCTCCTGAAGACTTCGAGAGAATCCAAGTTAAGAGGCACAAAACTTGGTGGAGTGGAGTTCACAGATGAAGAGGGATGTATGTGGTCGTTACCTCGATCTCCATGACTGTTACCTCAAGTACATTAACCTGAAGGCATCTGAGAAGATGGATTATATCACATACCCGTCCATCTTTGACCAATTATTTGACATTCCTAAAGAAAGGAAGAATGCAGAGTGTAAGACATACCTAGAGATGCTGCTTGAGTACCTTCAGGATTACACAGATAGAGTGAAGCCTCTCCAAGACCAGAATGAAATTTTTGGGAAGATTCAGGCTGAGTCTGAGAAGAAATGGGAGAATGGGACCTTTCCTGGATGGCCGAAAGAGACAAGCGGTGCTCTGACCCATGCTGGAGCCCATCTTGACCTCTCCGCATTCTCCTCCAGGGAGGAGTTGGCCTCTCTGGGTTTGGACAGATTGAAATCTGCTCTCTTAGCTTTAGGCTTGAAATGTGGCGGGACCCTAGAACAGCGAGTCCAGAGACTATTCAGCACCAAAGGAAAGTCCCTGGAGTCACCTGATAACTCTTTGTCTGCCAAAAATCCCAAGTCAAAGAGCACCAAGCGAGACACTGAGAGGAACAAAGACACTGCTTTTCTAGAAGCCCAGATCTATGTATACTCTGACTCATGGGGGACAGCGACATCTCACTCATGAAAATGTACAGCGCAAGCAAGCAAGGACAGGAGAAGAGCAAGAAGAGGAAGAAGAGCAGATCAGTGAGAGTGAGAGTGAAGATGAAAAGAACGAGATCATTTACAACCCCAAAAACCTGCCACTTGGCTGGGATGGCAAACCCATTCCCTACTGGCTGTATAAGTTTCATGGCCTAAATATCAACTATAACTGTGAGATTTGTGGAAACTACACCTACCAAGGGCCCCAAAGCCTTCCAGCAACACTTTGCTGAATGGCATCATGTTCATGGCATGAGGTGTTTGGGCATCCCGAGCACTGCTCACTTTGCTAATGTGACACAGATTGAAGATGCTGTCTCCTTGTGGGCCAAACTCAAATTGCAGAAGGCTTCAGAATGATGGCAGCCTGACACTGAGGAAGAATATGAAGACTCAAGTGGGAATGTTGTGAATAAGAAGACATATGAGGATCTGAAAAGACAAGGACTGCTCTAGTGTTCAGGGATGTAGCTCAGCTTTTGGGCTAGCCCAGGCTTCCCTGAGATCTGCTTTTTCTTTTTCTCCCAACCAAATCCTCTTAAAGACCCTTTGTTACATAGTCTCATGGTCTAGCATGCATCCTGCAGAAACAAGGCATGCTGGCAGATTGCAGGGTTGAGATGTGTTTTATATTTTAAAAGATTCTGCCAGAAATAAAACCAGACCTTGTTAAAAAAAAAAAAAATTAAAGATACAATTTACAAAAGCATAAAAAACATCAAATATCTGTGGTTCACACCTGTAATGCCAGCACTTTGGGAGGCCGAGGCAAGCAGATCACTTGAGGTCAGGAGTTCGAGATCAACCTGGCCAACATGGTGAAACCCCATCTCTACTAAAAATACAAAAATTAGCCTAGCATGGTGGCGCACACCTGTAATCCCAGCTACCTGGGAGGCTGAGGCAGGAGAATTGCTTGAACCTAGGAGGCGGAGGTTGCAGTGAGCCAAGATCACGCCACTTCACTCCAGCCTGGGCAACAGACCAAGACTCCGTCTCAAAAAAAAAAAAAAAAAAAATCAAATATCTTGGAAAGAGATATACAAAACCTCTGCATAGAAAATTATAAAGCATTAAGGCAAATTAGAAAAGATTTAAATAAATAAAGGTATACACCATGTTTGGGGTTCAGAAGACTCAACATTATAAAAGCTGTCAATTCACTTAAAACTGAGTTATAGGTTCAGTACCAACCTAATCATATTCTCAAGATTTTCTTCTTGTCAAAAATAAACAAGGTGACTCTAAAATGTATATGGAAATGCCATGGACCAAGAATAGCCAAAACAAACTTGGAAAAGAACAAGAAAAATAAGTTAAGGAGACTTGACATAAATCTATACTAATTAAGACAGTGCAGTATTACTGGCATAAGGATAGACAAACGGACCAAAGGAATAGAATAGAAAGTCCAGAAACAGATCATATATACATAAACACCTGATTGATAACAGAGACAGCACTACGGAGCACTGGGAAAAGAAAGGTCTTCTCAAAAAATGGGACTGGATATGCATAAAGCAAATAAATGTGACTCTAATAAATGTGAATCTGAATATGCATAAAGCAAATAAATGTGACTCTAACCTCACACCACACACACACACCCCTCTTTCTCCAGGTGGACTGTAGATTTAAGTGTGAAAGACAAAACAATGAAATGTCCAGAAGACAATATAGAAGAGTATCTTCACAATCTTGGGATAGGGAAAGATTTCAACAAGACACAAAAAGCATTCTCCAAAGGGAAAAAAAATCAATACATTTCACTACGTTAAAATCAAGAAGTAAATGCAATCTGCAATATAACATCATTTTAACTGCCAGCTGAACCTGAAAAAAAGTAAGAGAAATCACTAAAGGCCAAAATTAGAGACCTGAAAATCAGAGCAGGGAACATGTTAGCCAACTCCACAGTGTCCTGTGAGAGGCTGTCAATCTCCATGATCCAAGAGCACATCACCCTCTATAAAAGAATCTGGATCTAAATGCTCAAAAGGAAACCACTGAGGCCTAGGTCAATGTAAGGCAGGGAGTTGGAACCGAGAGCCCTTCAAGAAGGATGGAACCCTTAAAGAGCTTTTAAAAACCAAACCTAGCTCTTAGGCACAGAAAAGCAACAAGAAAGCAGTTTCAGCATGGATCAAGGCAGGGGAAAATCCCTCCCAATTACTTCATAATGAGTCCCACACCCACTTGAGTTCTAATATATACTACCCTCACTTGGGTTCTAGCTACCCATAAGAAAATAAAATTAACATAGAAAGTAGCCCCAGGTCAGAATACCCCCAAATATATCTAGTAAAAATAATTACAAACTCTCTCTAGAGACATCTGTCTATTGATAAAGTCTCACTGAAGAGAAACTCAAATTTTCAACAAAATTGAAGCAATGCACCATGAACAAAAATCAGCAAATTAACAACAGGATTAGACCCATAAAGTTCAGTTACTAGAACAATCCAATAAAGAACACAAAATAAATTTAATTTTGGAGGCCGACATGGGTGGATCACGAGATCAGGAGTTCAAGACCAGCCTGGCCAAGATGGTGAAACCCTGTCTCTACTAAAAATACAAAAATTAGCTGGGTGTGGTGGTACGCACCTGTAATCCCAGCTACTCGGGAGGCTGAGGTAGAGAACTGCTTAAACCTGGGGGGCAGAGGTTGCAATGAGCCGAGATCACACCACTGCACTCCAGCCTGGAGAACAAGACTTGGTCTCAAAAAATTAATTAATTAATTAATTTAAATTGCTTAAAGGCACAATAGGATCAAAAGTATCAAAAAAAAATAACACTATGAAAATAAGTGACCAGTTTTATTTTTTTTTTATTTTTTATTTTTTTTTTTGAGACGGAGTCTGGCTCTGCCGCCCAGGCTGGAGTGCAGTGGCCGGATCTCAGCTCACTGCAAGCTCCACCTCCCGGGTTCACGCCATTCTCCTGCCTCAGCCTCCCGAGTAGTTGGGACTACAGGCGCCCGCCACCGCGCCCGGCTAGTTTTTTGTATTTTTTAGTAGAGACGGGGTTTCACCGTGTTAGCCAGGATGGTCTCGATCTCCTGACCTCGTGATCCGCCCGTCTCGGCCTCCCAAAGTGCTGGGATTACAGGCTTGAGCCACCGCGCCCGGCCGACCAGTTTTATTAATAAAAGGTAAAACCTCTAGATATTAAATTAAAAATATAATCACTGAAAATGAAAATTTAACAAGTTACACCACAAATTAGATACAGTTAAAGTGAGAATTTGTGAACTAGAGAACAGATCTGAGGAAATTATTCTGAATGCAACAGAGGGAAATAAAGAGATAAAAATTATGAGAAGTGGAAAGTAAAGAGAATGAAAAGAATAGGCAATACATGTCTAAAAGTCATACTAAGAGAAAATAACAAAATGTAAAGTAAGCTTTAAAAAGATAATACCTGAGAATTTCCCAGACATGATAACAGACTTGAATCCTCAGATAAAGAATGCACATACATTGAGCAAAATAAAAATAAATCCACATTTGGGCACATCATAGTAATACTACATTAATACAATCAACCAAAGAGAAAGGGAAAAAAAAATAACAGAGAGATAGACTATGAGTAAAAGCAAGAGCACGTATAAAAAACCAGAATGGTTGGGTATGGTGGCTCACACCTGTAATCCCAGCACTTTGGGAGGCCAAGGTGGACAGATCACTTGAGGCCAGGAGTTCGAGACCAGCCTGGCCAACACAATGAAACCCCACATCTACTAAAAATAAAAAAGTGGCTGGTCATGGTGGCATACACTGTAACCCCAACTACTCAGGAAGGTGAGGCACCAGAATCGCTTGAACCCAGAAAGCAGAGGTTGCAGTGAGTCAAGATTGCACCACTGCAATCCAGCATGGGTGACAGAGCAAGACTCTGTCTCAAAAAAAAAAAAAAAAGAAAAGGAAACAAAATGGCACCTGAGATATGCTTCAAAATAATCTACGCTAGCTGGCGGGAGGAGGGGAGGGCATGGGAATGGGGCAGTGGTAAAAGTAAAAAGGACTGGCTACGAGCTGCAAATGTTGAAGCTGGTGACAGACACGTCAGACTTGTTATACTTTCCATTTTTGTTTATTTGAAAATTTCCAGAAGAAGCAGCTAAAAAAGAGAGAAAGAAAAAAAAATTACCTATGAATGAATTAGACTGACAGCTGACTTTGAAATACCAGTAATAAAAATCAGAAGACATTGAAAAAAATATTCAAATTGCTCAAACAAAACACTGATCAATCTTAAATTCCAGCCCCAGCTAAATGAGCATTCAAGGGTGAAGACAAAATAAAACAATAGACAAAATCTGACATGCTTGCCAAAAGAAAAGCTCACAAGCACAGTTCAAAAATTCAGGCCAGGCACAGTGGCTCATGCCTGTAATCCCAGCACTTTGAGAGGCCGAGGCAGGGGGATCATGAGGTCACGAGTTCCAGACCAGCCTGACCAACATGGTGAAACCCCGTCTCTACTAAAAATACAAAAATTACCCAGGCACGGTGGTGGGCGCTTGTAATCCCAACTACTTGGGAGGCTGAGGCAGGAGAATCACTTGAACCCGGGAGGCAGAGGTTGCAGTGAGCCAAGATCGCATCATTGCACTCCAGCCTGGACAACAGGGCAAGACTCTGTCTAAAAAAAAAAAAAACACTCGAGGCCGGGCGCGGTGGCTCAAGCCTGTAATCCCAGCACTTTGGGAGGCCGAGACGGGCGGATCACGAGGTCAGGAGATCGAGACCATCCTGGCTAATACGGTGAAACCCCGTCTCTACTAAAAAATACAAAAAACTAGCTGGGCGAGGTGGCGGGCGCTTGTAGTCCCAGCTACTCGGGAGGCTGAGGCAGGAGAATGGCGTAAACCTGGGAGGCGGAGCTTGCAGTGAGCTGAGATCCGGCCACTGCACTCCAGCCTGGGCAACAGAGCCAGACTCCATCTCAAAAAAAAAAAAAAAAAAAAAAAAACTCAAAGTATTGGCAAATCAAATCTAAAAATCTGTATTAAAAAACATATCATGGCCAAAATGCGTTCAACTCAGGAATACAAACATGGTCTAACAATTAAAAACTGTATCAGTGTAATTTACCACATTAACAGATGAAAGACAAACATCAATATGATCACAGGTCACGTTCTATGTGCAGGGAACTATTCCATAGGATTCCTTTTAAAGTCAAGATCAAGACCGTTCAGCAATGTCCTACAATGATAATATTCAACAACATGAACTAGCTCATTAATTAGACAAGAAAGAAGGTGTATACGGATTAGAAATAAACTGTCACAACTTACTGGCAGCATGACTATCAACATGGGAAACAGGAGAATCCACACACAAACTACCAGTACTACAAGAGCTTAGGAAGGATTCATAGATATACAAATTCAAAATACAAGGAAATCAATTCTGCCTTTGCACTTCTGCCATCACCATGACGGTGAGGCTCAGCCAGCCTCTGATACAGAGATGTGACAGCTGTGACACCCTCATCCCCACCAGCTGAGCCCAGTCAACCTCCTGCCTAGATCCAGACAGGTGAATAAGTTTACTAGACATCAAGAGAAGTGACCAGATAAATACAGATACTCATGAGCTACATATTACTCAGTGCAATAATAATTTTAAAATCCATTCCTAGGTACTATAGTAATCAATTAGTTTCTAGTAATAACAAAATTCTCTATCTAGTAGTAAATCTAATAAAAGTGTGTCAGATCATTTGAAAAAAGCTATAAGAATTTACCGAAAGATATAAGAGACCTAAATAACTGGAAATATAAAGCATCTTTCCAGAAGGATGCGAAGGATGGAAAAGCCCTCTATTATAAAGATGACAGATTTCCCCAGGCTTATCTCAACATCAACTGAAATTCCAAACAAAATATCAACAGGGATTTTTGTTGAAATTAGAGGAGCCAAGAGTTAAAAATAATCAAGATAAATCTGAAGTTTTAAATGATCATAGCACAATTCAATTCAAATGGGGAGCAGGGGCAAAACTGTTCTATAAATGAAACTGCAACAATTGCTTACCATATAAACATAATTAAATTAGGTCAATATATAACAAATCATTCACAGAAGTAAGTTACAGGTAGATAAAAGATCAGAATGAAATAAAGCAAAATTTTTAAATTCTGAGGAAGTGAAATATAGAAGAGTATATTTACAAGGTTAGTACAGGAATTTTAAAATATAACACAAAAAGGACAAGCCATAAAGGAAAAGAATTATAACATTTACTACATACGGGTTTTGGTTTTTTGGGGCTTTTTAAGAGACAAGGTCTCTCTCTGTCACCCAGGCTAGAATGCAGTAGTGTGATCTTAGCTCACTGCAGCCTCAAACTGCTGGGCTCAAGTGACCCTCCCACCTCAGCTTCCCAAGTAGCTAAGACTACAGTTATGTGCTATTATACCCTGCAAATTTTTAAAATTTTTTATAGAGATAGGGTCTCACTGTGTTGCTCAGACTGTTCTCAAACTCCTGGGCTTAAGCAATCCTCTCACCTCAGCCTCCCAAAGTGCTGGGATTACGGTGTGAGTCATCATGCCTGGCCTCATATATTTTTTAAAATGAGGATGGTTATTAAACTGCTATGGAATTGGATTCTATTCAAAATATATTTTTACGGTAATACTGTATAATGGGTTTTTTTTTAGCAGCTCTATTTATACTATACAGAAATTGTATCTCTGCAACTCTATAAATTCTTTTTTTTTTTTTTTTAAATAATGTGTCAACTGCATGTCAACCTAAAAGCAAGGAAGTAAAAAGAATTTCTGTTATTTTCGAGGTGTTTCAAAAGACTGAAGATCACTACCCTAGAGAAAAATCACACATGTATATGCATAAAGAGATAGGTAAAGAATGTTAATTGGGCCGGGCAGAGTGGCTCACACCTATAATCCCAGCACTCTGAGAGCCCCAGGCAGGCAAATTGCTTAGGCCAGGAGTTCAAGATCAGCCCGGGCAACATAGTGAAGCCTGGTCTCTACTAAAAACACAAAAAATTAGCTGGGTGCGGTGGCACATGCATGTAGTCTCAGCTATTCCAGAGGCTGAGGTAGGAGGATCACCTAAGTGTGTGGTGATTGCACCACTGCACTCCAGCCTGGGTGATAGAGTGAGACCCTGTCACACACACACAAAAAAAGAATGTAATTGTAGCACTATTTGTAACAGCCAATGTTGAAAAATTCTAAATGCCCATCAGCAGGAAAACGGGTCAGTAAACTGGAATCCTTCTGTAATTAATATTAACTATGAATCTGCTAGAACTACATTTATCAACAGATAAACCTCCAGCATATCTCATCTCAAGATTAAAAAATGCTACATGTTTTTGGGAACAAGATATTGTTCGCAGAAATATCTCTCTGTACTTTCTCTCTGGTATCTGTAATAAGAGTAGAAACATGCAAGAGAAATAATAAACATCAACTTCACCATACTAGTTACCTCTGGGGAAAGTGTATGGTGAACAGGGATTAAGACGGGGTGGTAACATGGGGACCCTGGTCAGTATCTGTAACATTTTGTTACTTAGAATAACATTAATATGAAGAAAATTCAGAAAAACCACGTTGCAAGTACAAAGAGATATTCCTTGCATCTCTTCCATAGGCTTCGAATATTTCATATTAATAGGAAGTTATAGTTAGTTCAGAGACTGAACCAGCACTAAACATATTATCACTTTAAAGAAATGAGTTACACATTTTGTCAGTATTGGTCAGTGTTTCTCAAAGAGTTGGCCAAATACTGCTCCCATTAAAAGACAGTCATGGCATCTATCAAAAGAGAAGCATAAGACACAATGATATTTATATATAAGTTATGAGAAGGCATAAAATGAATCTAATTCTGCAGATCTCAAGATCATCTTTGCCAAACCTTCTGATCAAAATCCTTGACAAGATATCTTCAGTACTTCAATAACAAGTGTTCAAAAGGGAAAACTGAGTGACAATTACAGCCAGGTTGGCCTTTTCATTCAATTTAGAGAAAAACTATCCAAACAGGAAGTGTGATATTTGTAGAGAAATGCTTACAAATAGCTGAAAATCGCTATCATTTTATCATTTAGAATCAAAACATGCAAAAAAATTCTAAAAAATAATTGTGAAAGCACAAATTTATGAATATAAAACGTTAGGACAGGTAAACTATTTTTAATAGCACAAAACACAGTTAAATTCAATCTCTATTTTAATATACATTTTATACCAAAATTTAATGTCTTTTTTTTTGTCTACAACTCACACTTTTCCTTACATAATTAAAGCACATAAAACAACATATGCACCATGTTTTACATAGAGTAAGGTCAAATTTTCCTTTGAATATCATTATAAATTATATTTAAAATATACCTTATAATCTTTATTAACAAACTACTTTTACTTTATTTAAAATTATCTTAAAAACAGGATACATTTTTTAAAGGATTATTATTTTTTAATTCCTACGAGAATCCATAAGATTATACATTTTTGTGAAAGAATCTGTGAATTCAAAAATTGAGAAAACACAGGTCAAGGGAGGTTACTTATGTGACTCTTAACAGCAGCTGACAGAATTCCAGCCCCTAATGTTTACTGGCTTCTTAGTAAACCAATCAAAAAATTATTTGAATACAAAAAGGACCACGAGAAATTAATTGGAAAATTCATTCATTTAATAATTGTATACTTTTAATGTCAAATTCTAAAAAAAAAAAAAAAAGGAAATTCACCCATTACTAAAATTAACTTCTCTAAGTGAAAACCAGAAAATTCTAAATAGGTAAACATGTAAATAAATAGCTAGAACTGAAGTCCACCCAAAACGTAAACAGAAAAACTGAAAACTTAAGAATTAAAAATTTAAAGGGTCCAAGCATGATGGCTCTCATCTGTAATCCCAGTACTTTGGCAGGGTAAGATGAGAGGATTGCTTGAGTCCAGGAGTTCGAGATCAGCCTGGGTGACATAGTGAGACCTCATCTCTACAAAATTAAAAAATTAGCCAGGCATGGTGGTGCGCACCTGCAGTTCTAGCTACTCAGGAGGCTGAGGTGGAAGGATCACTTGAGCCCAGAGGCTCAACGTGGTTGAGGCTGCAGTGAGCAGTGACTGCACCACTGCACTTCAGCATGGGTGACAGGGTAAGACCCTGTCTCAAACACTCGAAGATCAATCCACTAGCAGAAAAAGAAAAAAATTTTTTTTAATGTTTTAATTGAAAGGATGATATCAAACCATGGTCTCAGTGATAAAAGAAAAGCAGTTAAAGAGATATGACATAAAGAAAATGAAAAGTGGGAAAAAAAAGCAAGACAAATATAAGAAAGCCATCATAAGAAGGAAGTCACGTTAATAATAACAGACCAGTTTGAAAGTATAGAAAGAAAAGGGAAAATGGATGGAACAAAGTAATGAAATGAAAGATGAGAATAGTATATAATATATAGATGGAAGTCACTTGCCAAAATGCATGTGGGAATTCACAGAAAATAGTACAATATTATTTAAGTGGGAAACAAGTTTCATAGTAAGTTAATGGCCAATTTCCAGACACAAGTATTTCAAAAAGTACAACTACAGTTTCATTTCAGTTTTGGAAATATGATTGTGTTAAACAGAAAAACCAGTGTAAGATTTCTGTTCAGTCATAACACTAGGTACCCACTTCTATATTTCTTAAGATAAAAATATCCTACAAATATATTAAATCACTTAATCACATTTATATGGTCAAAACTGTTTTGATCATAAACATACTCTCCTTTTTATCCTATGTACATACCTGTTCTCTATACTGTGGTAAATAAAAAGCATCTGCCCATCTTGGGAACCTTTCATAGAGATAAAGTCTATGGTAATTTGTTACAGAAGCCCTAACTGACTAACCCTAGTCAGCTGACCCTCCCTCCCTCCCTCTGTATGTTAGGAATTGTTCTACTGTAAGTGGCAGGAAATCCAACTCTAACCGGCTTAAGAAAAACACAGACTGCAGTAATTCAAACCAAAAATTACACCTTCAGGCAAGTTTTGATGCAGAGATTCAGAAAGTTATCAGGTCTCCCGCTCCATTTCTCTGTCATCCTCCATCTTCTGGGAGTTGCTCTGACCTGAGGTGAATTCCTTAAAACAGCAATGGTAACTCTAACAGTTCTAGGCATTATGGCCTCCCCACACAGAAAAGAAGGCAACACATGTCCTTCTAAATGCCCACAGAGGAAAGGGATCTCCGACAAAAGTCCTGAGATTCACTCTGATTGAGTCCATTAAAATCAATCATAAGCCCATTTCCAAACAATCAGCACGGCCAGAAACTGGAATGCCCTGAGGGCTTATCCTAGGTCAAGCATGCACGTGAAGCTGCAGATTGTCGGGAAGGGATGAAGAGTCCATTACAACCTTATAATCTCACCCCCTTCCTTCCATTACACCCCTCAAAAGTTATGTTCCAACAACATGCATCCACATTCAGTTCTCCACACGCTGTGGGTTGGACTGTGTTCCCCAAAAAGATATGTCAAAGTCCTAACCCTGGGTCCCTGTGAATGTGACCTTATTTGGAAACAGGGCCTTGGCAGATGCAACAAAGTTAAGATGACGCAATACTCGTACATCCAATATGACTGGTACTCTTTTTTTTTTTTTTTTTTTTTGAGACGGAGTCTTGCTCTGTCGCCCAGGCTGGAGTGCAGTGGCCGGATCTCAGCTCACTGCAAGCCCCGCCTCCCGGGTTCACGCCATTCTCCTGCCTCAGCCTCCCAAGTAGCTGGGACTACAGGCGCCCGCCACCTCGCCCGGCTAGTTTTTTGTATTTTTTAGTAGAGACGGGATTTCACCGTGTTAGCCAGGATGGTCTCGATCTTCTGACCTCGTGATCCACCCGTCTCGGCCTCCCAAAGTGCTGGGATTACAGGCTTGAGCCACCACGCCCGGCCTGACTGGTACTCTTAAGAGAAAAGATAGAGACACAAAGGGAGGGAGAGTAGCACGTGAGATTGAAAGGACGGAGGCAGAGACTGAAGTGATGCATCTACAAGCCAAAATGCCAAGGACTGCTGGCAACTCCAGAAGCGAAGAGAAAAGCATGAAACAGATCCTCCCTCAGAGTCTTCAGAGAGATCGTGGCCCTGCCAGCACCTTGATTTCAGGCTTCTAGCCCCCAGAACTATGAGAGAATAAATTTCTGTTGTTTTATGCCATGAGTTTGTGGTACTTCACTGTAACAGCCCTAGGAAATTAATACACTAAGTATGATAATCCGTAATTCTTTGCCTTTGCAGATCAGCTCTTCATTCCTTCTGGAATGCCTTTCTCCCCAAGATGGTCTACTCATACTAAACCTCTCGGACCTGCCCAAATGTCCTCTCTTCTGTGATGTCTTCCACCAGAACCCCCAAAAGAGTTAGTTGATCACATCTTAGTCCAGCAACACATATTGCCTGTATTTTTATTATGAAGTTCTAATTGCTGTGCACGTAGCTGTCTTCCCTTCATAGTTATAATTATAAGTTCTCTGAGGGGAAAGCAAGGCCTGATTCTTACACACCTTCATATCCTCAAGGAACAGCACAGTACCTAACACATAATATTCAGCAGATATTTATGAAGTGAATTAGCTGATGACTTATTTCAAAAGAAGATAATGGGGTCAGGTGCAGTGGCTCATGCCTGTAATTCCAGCACTTTGGGAGGTCAAGGCGAGATGATCTCTTGGGGACAGGAGTTCCAGACTGGCCTGGGCAACAAAGTGAGACCTCATCTCTACAAAAAAATTTAAAAATTGGCTGGGCACACTGAGGTGGGAGGACCACTTGAGCCCAGGAGCACTGCCCTCCAGCCTGGATGACAGAACAAGATCTTGTCTCTCAAAAAAAAAAAAAAAGGTATGATTTGGGAAAATTAACTATTATAGATTATAGAGAACTGAAGATGGGCCTTGGTAAGTAGAGACGAAAAGAAAGAATGGGGGAGCAGTGAGGAGGGAGGTGCTGAATTTAGCAAACATAGAAAAACCATGAAGTGGAAAGATTTGGTTAGGAAAAAAAGGGATGTGAAGGGAATGGGAGCCTTCTGCTGAGGATCATTTTAGAGGTAATAAAAGAAGTAAAATAAGAGATACGTTTTTGCTTTTTATTACACTTTAAGTTCTGGGATACATGTGCAGAACGTGCAGATTTGTTACATAGGTATACACATGTCAAGGTGGTTTGCTGTACCCATCAACCCATATTCTACAGTAGGTATTTCTCCTAACGCTATCCCTCCCCTAGCCCCCCACCCACCGAAAGCCCCAGTGTGTGATGTTCCCCTCCCTGCTCCCATTTATGAGTGAGAACAGGTGTTTGGTTTTCCGTTCCTATGTTAGTTTGCTAAGAATGATGGTTTCCAGCTTCATCCATGTCCCTGCAAAGAACATGAACTCACCCTTTTTTACGGCTGCACAGTATTCCACGGTGTCTATGTGCCACATTTTCTTTATCCAGTCTATCACTGTTTTTAGAAGACTGATATGACAAAGTGTGAAACAGACTCTGCAGGTGTAAGAGAACAGTTAAAGTGCAACAGAAGCAGGTCAGCAATGAGGTAAAGGACTAGGTGCACTAGAATGGCAACAGAAGAAATGAAAAGAAACAAATTTATACAGTGTAAGAGCAGAAAAAACAAACAGGTAGAAAGAGCCAAAGATTACTCCTAAGTTTTGACCTTTGGTTAGCTAAATTTGGATTTAGCTAAACCAAATAAGGAAGTACAAAGAAAAAGACTATTTTTTTCAATGAGGATAGGAAGTTTGGTGTTACACATGGTTCAGTATGAGGTGACAATAAAACATCCCAGCAAAGATGCCCACCAAACAGTGGAAGACAGAGAAGTTCAGGAGCAATATAAGGACAGAAGACATATATGGCAGGCACGTGGGTAAAGATGACTTTTTAAAAAGTCATAAGAAGTAAATTACAGAATTTCATTCCTTTATTCAACAGATATTTACTGCTCACTATGCTCCAGGCCCCTGCCCTCATGGAACTTATAATGTACTGGGGAAAACAGATGAGCCTAAATTTGTGAACATAAATTTAGGGCTTGAAGTTAACACTACTTAGTAATTACTACAAGAAAAAAAATTTTTTAACTTTTTACTTCTTCACATTTTATTTTCGAGAATTTTCTTTCTTTCTTTTGAGACAGAGTTTTGCTTTTGTTATCCAGGCTGGAGTGCAATTGGCGCAGTCTCGGCTCACTGCAACCTCTGCCTCCTGGATTTGAGCGATTCTCCTGTCTCAGCCTCCTGAGTAGCTGGGATTACAGGCACTCGCCACCATGCCTGGCTAATTTTTTGAGTTTTTAGTAGAGAAGGGGTTTCACCATGTTGGTCAGGCTAGTCTTGAACTCCTGACCTCAGGCTATCCACCCGCCTCGGCCTCCCAAAGTGCTGGGATTAGAGGCATGAGCCACTGCACCCAGGCAAGAATTTTCATTTCACTAGTTAAAAAGGCATTTAGGTCCTCAGATCGGCAGCCAGAGAGATTCAAGTGAATTTAAGATTTTAAAATGTTAGCTTTCCTACTGTAAAAATCTATTTTCCTTCCTTTGTTTCTCAAAGTGTTTGTTGGAATTAGGTCAGTTCTTTAAAGAACGTTCATAAAGAGTGATTGGACTCAGAAAAAAAATGAGACGCCAAATGGTACAATAAAAAGAACACAGGTTTGGGCATTAGACAACCCTGAGTTCAAATCCCAATGGTGCACAACTTCTGTGACCTTGGACAAGTTATTCAGTACATCCAAGTTTACTCATCTGTGAAATGGGAATAACTTCACTCTAAGGACCAAAGGGAGTTATTTCTAATAGGCAGTTGACATGATATATATATATATACACACGCATACACACACACACATATATACACCTATATATGTGTATATATGTGTATATACATATAAGTGTGTATGTGTGTGTGTGTATATATATATCATGTCAGCTGCCTATTAGAAATAATATGCAATTGACATGATATGACATGACGTCATTTTTTCTAAATGAAAGATGACATAGAAATGACTAATTTTAAAGGATAAGTTAAAGGATGTCAGTTTAATAAAAATACCTATAGAATCTTTGGTGTGTGATTTCTAAGGCAGTACCACTTTCATTCATTCTTACGTGAATCTTCATAATTCAGTGATCATTTTTTTCTACTTGTAATGTCACCAGTGTAATTTTTCTTCAAAAGATAAATATGCCCATAAGATAAATTAAGCTCGTTTTTGAATTTTGAATTTAATGTGCATTCAATTATTTTAAGTTCCTGCTATAGAAAATGTTTGGGAGAATTGAATAGAATAATCTGGTGAATTGGACTGAGCCTGAAAATGTTAGGATGTACCTTCTGTAGGAAAAAAAAGAAAGGCAATAAGCATTTATCAGACATCTGTTTTGTGCCCAGCACATACAGTAATAATAGTAGTGGCTGGGTGTGGTAGCTCACACCTATAATCCCGACACTTTGCAGGGCAGAGGGAGAAGGATCACTTGAGCCCAGGAGTTTGAGATCAACCTGGGCAACAAAGTGAGAGCTCCTCACTACCACACACACAAAAATAAGTTAGCTGGGTGTGTTGGCATGTGCCTGTGGTCCCAGCTACATGGGAGGCTGACAGAGGAGGACTGCTTGAGCCCAGGAGGTTGAGGCTGCAGTGAGCCATAATCATGCCACTGCATTCCATCCTGGGCAACAAAGGGAGACCCTTGACTCCAAAAAAATAAATATATATACACATACACATATATGTGTATATATATACATGACATGATATATATACACACACACACATACATATATACAACTATATGTCATCTTTTATTTAGAAAAAATGTTACTAATGACAATAATTCAATAATCTAAATTTTATACAACACCCTGAGAGTTGTCCTGAGGATTAAATAATACAATGTACATGAAAATGCTCTGTGGCACATAGTATGCACTCAGTGATAACCTTAGGGAAATCCACTCCTTGTTAGCCTATGTTCCCTTCAATTAATGAAAAAACCCTATAATGGCAATTATAACACAGGATTTACAGGACTAAAAAGCTCAGAAAACACTCCAACTTGATGCCATTCTAAATCAGAAAGGTATTCATTTAATGTCTTTTAATAACAAAGAAGTTTGTAAGTTAAATCAAAATACAAACCACTGTAATCAAAACCAACATTTCACTCTTGCCCCCAAAAGAATACTTCGACTAAAATTTTTTTTTTTTTTTTTGAGATGCAGTCTCACACCATCGCCCGGTCTGGAGTGCAACGTCACAACCTCGGCGCTCTGCAACCTCCGCTTCCCAGTTTTAAGTGATTCTCCTGCCTCAGCCTCCTGAGTAGCTGGGATTACAGGCACCTGCCACCACGCCCAGGTAATTTTTTGTATTTTCAGTAGAGACAGGATTTCACTATGTTGACCAAGCTGATCTCAACTCCTGACCTCTTGATCCGCCCGCCTCAGCCTCCAAAGTGCTGGGATTACAGGCATGAGCTACCGTGCCCACCCTTGACTAAAATTTTTTTATTTTTTTTGTTTTTTAGGGTTTTTTTTGAGACGGAGTCTCGCTCTGTCGCCCAGGCTGGAGTGCAGTGGTGCGACCTCAGCTCACTGCAAGCTCTGCCTCCCGGGTTCACGACATTCTCCCGCCTCAGCCTCCAGAGTAGCTGGGACGACAGGCACCCGCCACCACGCCCGGCTAATTTTTTGTATTTTTAGTGGAGAGGGGGTTTCACCGTGTTAGCCAGGATGGTCTTGATCTCCTGACCTCATGATCCGCCTGCCTCAGCCTCCCAAAGTGCTGGGATTACAGGTGTGAGCCACCGTGCCCGGCCTATTGAGTTTTTTTAAAAGACCAGAGTCATAAGTTCCTCCTACTTTCATTTTTAAAAATGCAAAATCCCGAAGCCCACAAAATATAATGGTATCATCAGGACCAAAGTCATAATTGTCTACCCAGGAAACAGCACTGACATCACCTAGAATCACCTCAAAGGGAATGTCCACAATAAGCAGGGGAGTCCCTTCACTCATCTGTGACACCATCTGAGACAACCATTGTCAGGACTGCCTGTTCCCTGCAACAAGTAGCTCTTCTCCAATCCTCTGGGCTTTCCATGTGGACTCTCAGAGAGAGCTCCCTGGCAATCTCCCTCATAGGTCAACGACTCCAAACTTAACATCTGCCAGGTGTGTACTCTGAGAGCACCCTAAACTCGGCATGTGTGCAATTAAATGTCTAACACCTGCTCCTGTGTCCCTGTGTCTGTTAAAGGTATCATTGTCCAATCTATCACCCAAGATAGGATCTAGTTTTCTTTCCCTCACCATCCCCCACCTTTCCAAGAGCAAACCAATTCACAGGGAAGACTTGTCCATTTCACCTCTACAATACCACAAGCTCTCATTACCACTGCTCTGACCCATGCCAACAGATCCCACCTAGCTACCCACTATTTCTCATGCCCAAAGTGAGTCAACCTACTCTGAACATTACAGATTGATCTTGCTATGAAGTCCCCTTCCCACATTGTGGGTCCCCACTGCCTACTACTGTGTCCCAGACTTTCAGAACTTGAAGGATCCTCTTCTGACTCAACCATCCACTCACCTGATCTTGGAAGCTTCTCAAATTGAAAATGCCCTGGCCTCCCTTCAAGGCCATTTGTATTCTGGCTCCAATCTAAAAGCCTATAATGTCATGAAAATAGGAGTGAACTACGCCATTTCACAGCTCTTGGGCTAAAGGTCAAAATTCTCAATCCAACCTACAGATCTCCACTTGGCCTGGCTTCTGCCTTTCTCTCCAGTCTTGTCAAGCTCCCCTTTGCTCTCTCTGCTCCTGCCACCTGGTCTTCCATCCAGGCTGCCATCATCCCCTTCATCCCCAAGCCTCTGTACCTGCTGGCCCCTCAGCACCCCACCCCTCACGTAGGTAGTACCATCTCACCCCTTAGACTTCACATCACTTCCTCAGTGACTTACATTACCCCCAGACTAAGTCAAGACCTCTGTTTGTCTCCTGTTCTTTACCTCCACAGCCTTAAACAAAATTACAATAAAATTTTTGTTGGATTTTTTTACTCCCAAGCTGGAATATGAGCTCCATAAGAGCAGGACTGTGCCTGTCTTGCATACCACTGTATCTCACAACTTAAAACACAGGAGCCCTCAACAAATACATGTAGATTAATGAAATTCATAAATCGGAACACCCTAAGTTACAAAAGCAGCTTCACTGCATAGTGATCCTGAAGTCACTTGGTTTCTCCATCCATAAAACTAAAGAGCTCATCTGCTCAACGTTCTCTGAGTTCCTTAGAAGACCTAACATTACCTAAGTCTACGATTTTGTTATTCCAAACTCCTCTCTCACAACTCTCTTCCATATAGGCAGCAGCAAAAGTTTACTTTCCAGCCTCCACAACTTTGTTTGCACCCTTCTTTCCATCTGTAATTTTTTTCTAGCTCCACATTTCCAAATCCTACTTAATCTTAAATGCTCAAATCTAATGTTATCACCTCCTCAAAGTCCTCCTTGCATCCCTCCAGCTAGCCACAACCTCTCCATCCCTGAATTCCCACAGGCTCCCCATTGCCTCATTCAGGTCTCAGATCAAATATCATTTCAAATGAGAACCTTCTCCAAAAGTCACCACGGGTTATAATTCTCTATCAGACCATGCTGTTTTTATTTTCTTGATAGCATTTACCATTACCTGAAATTAGCATGTTCATTTCTCTCATTTACTTGTTAAGTGCCTGTTGCTCCCACTAGAATGTTAAGATGGATGAGAGCAGGGGCCCTGTCTGTCTTGTTCACATTTCCCCACTCCCCCACATCAGACATGTGTCCAGTAAACTAAACACCTGCCAAACGCATGAATGACTCTATAACCCTTATGACTAGGGTTATGTGCGTAAGTTATCTTTCTCTTGCTATATTCCAAACTCCCTGTGGACAAGGCCAAAGTCTGGCTAATCTATTTGTCTGTATTATCTGGAAAATCCTTGCACAACTGAAGCAAATAACAGGTAACTGCTAATTAATTTATTGATTTCTCCAAGAGGAACTGCCCCAAACCAGGCCAATTCAGAACTTCATATTGTCCAGAAACCAAGGCAAATAGGAATCTCCTTCCATTCCCTCTTCACCACAGACCCTGTTCCAATCTGCCACCTCCAGTGAGCTTTTGCCAAAAGACTAGTTCCCTCACTTTCCTTTAGAAGGACCATTGGTCCTTACATCTCTAATATCTTACAATGCTACCCTTTCCCTTTTATCTCCAGCCAACAAAGCATTTCCAGGGCCCTGTTTCTTCAGAGCACCCCACATCTCCAGTGCATCGGGGAACTCATCGGGTCCTAGGGCACATGTGGATGTTAAAAGGAAGTGTTTAAGCAAACCTGGCTAGCTCACCTTTCCTTGGATACCTCATTTAGTTGAAACAGGCCGAGTTTTAGAGCGATCGGCTTTGATGCTCTTTGGGTCCCTCAGCACTCTTCCAATCTAACCCAAGCACACAAATACCGTCGGAGTGCCCCGACCCTTGCCCCACACTTTTTCACCTTCCAACAGAGGAAGACCCCAGGCCAGAGACGATGATCTCCTCGGAAGCAAATGGCCCTCAAACCCCATGGGGCGGCCCTACCCTCTCCACTTTCTGTCCAGCATCTGCCTCTGGCCTGGAGCTGTCTCGAACGCCCCTTAGCCCCAGCCTCCCACACCACCCGCCACTCACCTGAAGCGGCCCCCGCAGTGCTGGCATTGCTCGCCCACCCAGCCGGCGAGGCAGACGCACTGGCCGGTGCCAGGGTTGCAGCGGCCGCCGTTGACACAGGGCCGGTCACATTCCTTGGCCTCGGCTGCGGCTGAGCCCGACACCGCCGCCGCCGCCGCCGCGGCCTCGGCCTCGCAGGGCAGCAGCAGCAGCAGGAGCAGCGGCGGCGAGAGCAACAACAGCAGTAGCAGCAGCCGCGGCCGCAGCGGCGGCGACAGCAGCCGCGGAAGGCGCAGCCCGGCCCCCAGCCCCGGCCTCCCAGCCCTGGTCACGTCCCAGTCCCGATGCGGCCCGCCGCTCCTGCCCGCGAGCGCTGCCGTAGCCGCCGTCCTCCTCCTCAGCCTTGCCTCAGTCGCCGCCGCTGCAGCCACCATCTTCCCGGGGCTGAGACGGCGCCCCGCGAACACATACACACACACCGCACGGCCGGCTCCGCTTCGCCTGGCCGTGCGGGGCGGGGCTGTGCGGACGGTGGCTCGCGCGGTCCACACGGGGACCACAGCGGGGCGGTAGGCGGGGCCGGCGCGCGCGTGCGCGAGTCCGTGCGTGCCGGGGCGCAGACAGTGATCTCCGGCGCGCGCGGCGCCGGGCGCGGTCTTCTGACGTGGACTCTAGAACCAGCTGAAACCCGGCTGCGCTGTCCCAGCTCTAGGTTTTCACCTTCGCCTGTCGCCCCCGGCGGCGGGGTTGCAGCCCCACTGGATGCCTAGGAGCCGACCGCGTTGAGTGTTGCCCTCCAAGAGACCCGGCGCTTTACCCCAACTCCAGCTGCCGGACAGAAAGAGCACAGGAGGCTACGTCGGTCGCGGTGTGGTGCTGGGTGCGGTACTGTAGAAGTCAGGCCTCATTCGAGCCTCTGTAACACAGGAGTAAAGAAAGAACACATGTAGAACTGGGCATAGGCCGGGCGCGGAGGCTTACGCCTGTAATCCCAGCACTTTGGGAAACCGAGGCAGGCGGATCACTTGAGCTCTGGGATCCGAGACCAGCCTGGCCAACAGGGTGAGACCCTGTCTCTACCAAAAACAGAAAAATTATCCGAGCGTGGTGGTGCGCGCCTGTAGCCCCAGCTACTCGAGAGGCTGAGGCAGGAGGATCGCTTGAGCTTGGAGAGGTCAAGGCTGCAGTGAGCTGCAGTCGCAGCACTGCACTCCAGCCTGGGCAACAAAACAAGACCCTGTGTCAGAAAATGAAGAACCTGGTATGTAGGCTGTGCTCAGTAAATGCCTAATAGACTGAAGACACACAGCCAGGCCTCTTGATAACAGACGGACTGTAGCTGACCAGACCCCCTACCTTTAATTCTGTAAAAGTTTGGAGTTACCTTGCTCCCCACAATTTGCCCTCCAACCATCTTCTCTGAAGAGAGGGCAACATAGAATTAGGAACTGGGGCTCCCATAGACCTGCCCCTTCTTGTCTGGTAGTTGTTACTCTGGCGTCCCTCAATGAGACATGTCTTCCATCAATGTAGCCTTTTATGGTTTTGACCCTGGAATCTGGACTGGGTCATGATTGAGACCATAAGAAACCGTGATTCAGCTTCACCAACAGAAGAAGGTGGTAGGAGTGGCAATGTCTTGGTTCTAACTCTCAGCTTAAAAAAGATCTGGCAAACTTGGCCGGGCACGGTGGCTCACGTCTGTAATCCCAGCACCTTGGGAGGCTGAGGTGGGCAGATCACGAGGTCAGGAGTTCGAGACCACCCTGACCAACATGGTGAAATCCTGTCTCTACTAAAAATACAAAATTAGCCGGGCGTGGTGGCACGCACCTGTAATCCCAGCTACTCAGGAGAGTCGCTTGAATCCGGGAGGCAGAGGTTGCAGTGACCCGAGATCACGCCACTGCACTCTAGCCTGGGGGACAGAGCAAGACTCCATCTCAAAAAAAAAAAGACCTGGCATCGTTGATTTTGAGCTGTTGGTGGTCATGAGCTGCTGCCCTTTAGCCACCCTGCTGTAGAGAAACCACGTGCAGAGACCACTTGGACTTGGAGAGGGAGAGCTGGGCCACTAGGCTGGTGGAGCCATCCTAGCTAAGGGATCAGTCATTGAGTGAAAAAGTTGTCTGGGTTGGGTTATTCCAACCATCTGGGCCGTTCCATGTTACCCACAACAGTAACAGGTCTTTCCTAACTGACTTATCCAAAATGAGAAATAACTCATTTATCATTTAACCCTTAAATGATGAATTATTTATAATTTTTCATAAATTATGATTTATGTTATTTTAAGCCTCTTAAGTTTTAGAGAGATTTGTTACTCACTAATAGATAAGCAGAGCATTGTCTGACATAACGCTTGTGCTATGAGGAATATTCCTATGGCACCTACCTCAGAATTTGAGCACCTTACAGTCCCTGAGAAACAAAGAAAAACCCTCGTAGACCTGTGGAACCTCTCAGCTTTACCTCAGAGCATTGAATTCTAAGGTTCTAAGATGGACTTCCACACTCATACCCAGGTCCCACTCTCATACTCAAGTCCTGACTGTCCTCACTGCATCTTCTTCAAGCCTGGTGAAGCTGAATTGCACAAAAGCCTCACCCCCTGCTATACATCCACACATACTCCCCATTCCTACAGGAAAACTATTGTTTGGCCTAGGCCCTAGCACTGACATTCTGGTTTGCAGGTTATGTTTTTGCCATGTAGGGTAAGGCAGAGAAATTGAAGACATGGCCCTCCCCTCTGGCAGGACCCCATCAGATGGGGGAGGCTGGCATAGGCCATGCCCTAGCTATAGGAGACATTGCTCCCCCTACTCTTCCAGGCCAGAAGTGAACCAGCCCTTTCTTTCCCTTCCCTCCCCACAGCAAGACTGAACCCAGACTGTGAAGTTTCACATGATTTTACCAACATTCAGGGATAACAGAAAAGGTGTGCATCTGAAGAACAGCAATCTCTAGACTAGATATTGCTACTCTGAAGCCTTAGAATCTTGCTGCAGCAAACATTCTTTCTTACTTCCTTAATCTACTCCTTTCTCTGGTTCTTTTTCCATAGCTTTCGAACATGCTGAAATTATTTTGTCCTTAAAAAACAAACACGCTGGGTGCAGTGGCTCATGCCTGTAATCCCAGTGCTTTGGGAGGCCAAAGTGGGAGGATCACCTGAGGCCAGGAGTTTGAGACCAGCCTGGGCAACATAGTGAGACCTTGTCTCTACAAAAAGTTTTTTTAAAAATTAGTCAGATGTGGTCGTGTGCACATGTAGTCCTAGCTACTTGGGAGGCTGGGGCAGGAGGATCACTTGAGCCCAGGAGTTTGAGGCTGCAGTAAGCTATGTTTGGACCATTGCACTCCAGTCTGGGCAACAGATCAAGACCCTGTCTCTAAAAACAATTAAAGAAACAAAATCTTACCTGCTATCTTCTTTTTCCTTTACTGCGTTTATCAAAGAGTCCCCTACACATTCTACGTCTGTGTGACAGATTAAAGATGGCTGCAAATTCTCTTACATTCCTTCTGTGGAGAGATCAGGTCTAATCCTTGGCCCCACCCCCACCCCCAGCCCTACCCTACTTTTTGAATCTAGCCTGGCCTTAGTGATTTGCTTGACTGATAGACTATGGTGGAAGTGATGTACTGGGATTTGTGAGGTCCCAGAAATGGGACCTTGTGCTAGGTCATAAGAAGTCTTGCAGCTTCCTCCTGAAGTGTCTTGGAACACTAGCTCTGGGAAAGCCACCTTCCATAAAAGATGTCCAGCTACCTTGAGACCACCAGGCTGTGAGGAAGCCAGCCCCCAGCCATTCAAGTCTTCCCAGTTGGGACCTCATACAATCATGAAGCAGGGGGGTGCTGTTCCTGCTGAACCCACCCCAAACTGTAGATACGTAAGCAAAATAAATGAGTGTACTTGTTTAAGCCATGAGCCAACTGGGGACAGTTTGTTACACAACAATAAATTACCAGAATACTCTGTATCCTGGTTCCTCCAAGGACAAGAATAAGTCTCGTGATGGGGACTTGATTAAGAATTAAGAATGACAGTATAATTGTATATAAATATATAATCTACAACTAGTCATCTATATGTAATACACTAGTATCATTGTCCAGTTGCTTCTCATAGAGGAGGTTGCCGTAGTCATCGTAGCTTCAGAAGTGCTTCTGTTGGACCCCACGTGCCTTATCACAAAGATTATGCAGCTCTTCTGCCTGAAATCCCTTTTTTTCCACTGGTCCTTGTCATGGTGGTCATTTCCAGGTCCCAGAAACTGTAATGCCAGTGGCAAAGAACACCCAGGCTTTGATACAAATTGCTCTAAGTCCAGACACTAAAATAACAGTTCTTGCCAACTGCAAGAGCAAAAGGGTTTGTATCCACTTGGTTAGTGCAGGCTGGTTTGAAGGTGCCTGTGCCTATTCTTTTTCACTCAAGTAAGGCATCTTACTCACCTTGGTCCTTTTTCTGATTTCCTGCCATCCCTTCCTGTATCTTTGCTTGCATTGTCTCCGAGTCATGGACATAGATAGATTTTATAATTTTTGACTTTTACTCATGCAGTGTCTTTGGTCAGATTCCCTAGAGGCAGAATCCTGAAACAGGATCTGAGTGCATAGTTTATTGGAAGATTGCTCTCGGAAGAAACACAGTGAAGGAAGCAAGATACAGCCCAGGAGGAGGTTGAGAAAGGATGTGGTCTGGTCTTATCTAGAGTTAAGTTGCAGCCTGATCCTATGGAGAGCCCTAGAGCATGAATTGTACCATAGGATTGATTCCACTTTGAGGTAAGGGAGCAGCATTTTGTAGACACATCTCTTTCAGCAGACAACATTCACAGCAGTAAGAAGGATCCTATAAAGGAAATTTGGGAGGGGTACCAATAGATACAAATAGATAGCTCCATGTGTATGTAATACATATAACAAATGTTTGTTTATCCAATATCTACTAGATAGCAAAGATTGAATACTGCTCAAATAAGATCTGATTGACCATCTGACTTTCCCCCAAACATCACCGGTCCTCATTCTGCACGGTTTGAAACATCGATATATTTTATTGTCCCAAAGTTCTCCTTATACTTTTAGTCAATGTGAGACCAAGCAATTCTCTGATTATAGATGTTAAAATCTCACCTAGAATGTAAGGTACTATGTTGCCTGTGAAAGAGGTTGATCCTGAAGGTTTGGAACAAACACAACTGAGAGGATTCTAGGTAGGAATAAAGTGCCATCGATAGTTCCAATGGATATCCCACTGTCAACCAACAAGCATAAGATTCCGATAGTCGTTGGCAGACTGTAAGGGAAAGTGTTTAGGAGTCCCTGATCTGGGAGCATAAAGTTATACCTCTGAGCTGTGGGCAGAGCTCCTGGTGGCCTCCTCATACAAGTCCCACAAGTTCAGGAGTTGACCTGTATATCAGCTCAAGGGACACGATCCTGCATTGGGATGAGTGCATCAATTTAAAGGCAGAAGACTTGAAATTTCTATTGAATGAGCTAGATTCATGCCCCCTCCCCCAAATTTCTACAACAGAGAACAAAAAGTTTCTCTTGTGTACAGATATTATGAAAACAGTACCACTGTTAAAAGACAAATGACTTTGCTAAATATGGCCACGAAGGACTTCAAATTAGAAGTTCCTAAACTGAAGCCATCCTTTCAGATTAAAATCCATTAGAATTTCTCCTAATTACAGACAACATATTAGTTTCCTGTGACCGCTATAATAAATTTCCACAAACTTGGTGGCATGAAACTATAGAAATTTAAGAGTTGACATGTGCAGAAGTCCTACTAGTCTGGTTCTTGTTCCCCCCTGGGTACCAGCTTCCTTCAGCAGTGTAGGCGAAGGTGCTGGGGGCCAACAAAGGGAGGAGTCAACTTGTGGAAATTTTGCAGGCCTGTTATTCTTAGCACTATCCAAGACTAGACAAAGAGGAGAAAGAAACTTACCTGATCAGTGCCAGAAGTTATTGCACTCAAAGGGGAATAAGCAGGAAAAAAGAAAGGAAAGAAGGAAGGAGGGAAAAGAAAGGAAAGAAGGAAGGAAGGAAAAAGAAGGAATGGAAGGAAGAAAGAGAAACCCCACAGACATAAGATGAAACCCTGTCCAACAATGGAAGGAAGGCCAGAAAATAGTGAACCAAATTTTGAGGAAAAGTCAGAGAAGGAGGAAAACACAGAAGGAACTTTTAGAGAAAGGTTAATTCCATCTCTCCAGAATATAAAGATGTACATAAGAGGCATTTAAGCAATAAAGATATGTTTGGAGAAGTGGATGAAATAGGCGAGATAAGGAGAGTAAGAAACCAACTTGTAGGGATGTACTGGAAGGTTGATCATAACCATCATTGCCCCTATTTAATGCAATTTCCTTTATTTTTATTTTATGTGATATTAACAATGCCATATAACTTTCTTTTTATCAGCATTTTCCTGATATACCTTTGTCCATCTTTCTACTTTTAACCTGTTGTTGTTAGTGGTTTTAGATACATCACTTATCTTCATCTCATTGTTTACCGTATTTGGACCAATCTTCAAATCTCTTTTATAGAAGAGCTTTACTCATTTGTAAAAAAAGAAAAAAAAAAAAAAAAGAGGTTCCTGACAGCATATAAAATGAAAAAAGGGTTACTAAGTGATATGTGAATATCATTTTAATTTTTAGTTTTTAGGGACAGGGTCCTGCTCCGTTGCCCAGGTTAGAGTGCAGTGTCTATTCACAGATGTGATAATCGCACACTACAACCTTAAACTCCTGGGCTGAAACTCCTCCTGCCTCAGCCTTCCAGTAGCTGGGACTACAGGCACGCACCACCACGCCCAGTTGTGAATGACATTTTTGAAAGGTAAGAGTACATTTGGATATTACATACATGCACATAAAAACTTGTGAAGGTGTAATCCCAGCACTTTGGGAGGCCGAGACGGGCGGATCACGAGGTCAGGAGATCAAGACCATCCTGGCTAATACGGTGAAACCCCGTCTCTACTAAAAAATACAAAAAACTGGCCAGGCGAGGTGGCGGGTGCCTGTAGTCCCAGCTACTCTGGAGGCTGAGGCAGGAGAATGGCGTGAACCCGGGAGGCGGAGCTTGCAGTGAGCTGAGATCCAGCCACTGCACTCCAGCCCGGGCGACAGAGCGAGACTCCGTCTCAAAAAAAAAAAAAAAAAAAACTTGTGACGGGTGAAAGACAAAAGTTACAATCTCTCCACAGAGGATTATAAAAGATTTTTTTTTCATCTGCTTACTTGTGTATTCCATATTCCTAAAATGAGCACACATGATTACTGCTAAAAACAATAAAAGTTTTAAAACAACAACAAAAACAAACCTACAGAAATGTATTCTCTCACAGTTCCAGAGGCCGGAAGTCTGAAATCAGGGTATCAGCAGGCTAGGCTTCTGGAGACTTTAGGGAAGAACACTTCCCTGCCTGTTCCAGCTCCTGGTGGCTGTCCACATTCCTTGGCTTCCTTGGCTTGCGGCCACAAATCCCCTATCTGCCTCCATCTTAACATCACCTACCCCTCTATGTCCGTCTTCTGTGTGTATGTCCTATAAGGACATTTATTGGATTTAGGGCCCACCTGGATGATCCAGGATGAACTCACCTCAAGATCCTTAATTAATTACACTTGCAAAGACCTTTTTTTTTTTAAGATGGAGTCTCACTCTGTTGCCCAGACTGGAGTGCAATGGCACCATCTTGGCTCACTATAACCTCTACCTCCTGGGTTCAAGTGATTTTCCTGCCTCCCAAGTAGCTGGGACTACAGGTAACCGTCACCACACCCAGCTAATTTTTGTACTTTTTAGTAGAGATGGGGTTTCACCATGTTGGCCAGGCTGGTCTGGAACTCCTGACCTCAGGTGATTCTACCGCCTTGGCCTCCAAAGTGCTGGGATTACAGGCATGAGCCAACGTGCCTGGCAACATTTGCAAAGACCTTTATTTCCAAATACAGTAACATCCAGAGGTTCCAAGGATTAGAACATGGACGTATCTTTTGGGGGAGCCACCATTCAGCCCACTTCACACACTACACAGGCAGTCAATTCATTCAGTGTATTCATTTAAGCAACTTACATTTTTTGAGTGATTGCTGTGTACCAAACACTGATCTATGTTCCAGGAGGCAGAAATGAAAAAGGGTATCAAAATTCCTCTCTTTCCTCACGCCATTGGAATAGCTTGTATTTAAAAAAAAGAAGAAGAAGAAAAGAAAAAGAAAAAGAAAAAATAAAACAGGCTGGGCATGGTGGCTCACACCTGTAATCACTTTTTTTTTTTTTTTTTTTTTTTTGAGATGGAATCTCGCTGTCGCCCAGGCTGGAGTGCAGCGGCGTGATCTCAGCTTACTGCAAGCTCCGCCTCCCAGGTTCATGCCATTCTCCTGCCTCAGCCTCCCAAGTAGCTGGGACTACAGGCGCCCGCCACCACACCCGGCTAATTTTTATATTTTTAATAGAGATGGGATTTCACCGTGTTAGCCAGGATGGTCTCGATCTCCTGACCTCATGATCCGGCCACCTCGGCCTCCCAAAGTGCTGGGATTACAGGCGTGAGCCACCCCGCCCGGCTAATCCCAGCACTTTGAGAGGCCAAGGTGGGTGGATTTCTGGAGCCTAGGAGATTGAGGCTGCAGTGAGCCATGATCATACCACTGTACTCTAGCCTGAGCAACAGAGCAAGAAGCTGTCTCAAAAATAAAAATAAAAATTAGCAGAGCATGGTGGCATACACCGGTAGTCCAAGCTACTTGACAGGCTGAGCCAGGAGGATCACTTGAGACCAGGAGTTTGAGGCTGCAGTGATCACACCACTGCACTGCAGCCTGAGTGACAGAGGGAAACCCTGTCTAAAAAAATAAAAGAAAATAGAAACTTATATACAAACATCATGATGTAACAATTTATTGATTAATTCTACTGCTGATGGACATTTGGGTAGTTTCCAGTTTGAGATTACTATGAATCATGGTGCTATGATCATCTGGAAATCAAATACAGGTATTTTGGTGAGTACACGTATACATTTCTATTGGGTAGATACCAGAGGTTTGCTGCTAAATGTTTAGGAACCAGCTCACTGGGAAGAAAAAGCCTTCATGCGTAGCACTAGTTGATTTCAATGGTGTAAATACTCCCACCATGACCTATTTCGAGCTCCCATGATGATGTCACTGAGTGTGGAATTGGAAAGAGAGACATAGGCTCAGCCCTCACAAGCCAATGGGAACCAGCTCCAGCACCATGTACGCCTGGGAGGTCTACTGAGAAGCAGATGCCAAAACCAAATTAGACATACAAGGGATTTATTGGGGGAAACGTCTGTGAAGGATAAAGGGGAAGGAAACAGGAAATGGCAAGAGAGGATTCAGACAGGAATAAAAATCTGACAGCTGTGAAGGAAAGTGGGAAGAAAAGATTGGTTAAGAAGGGTGTCAGATCTCAGTGCAGTTTCAATGAAGGGTCTCCCAGGCCAGTGGGGAGTCCTGGAGCCAGAGTTGTCTGTCAGAGCAGCAGCATCTTGTAGGAATCAGCCTGCATTAGCACAAATGCAGTGGGGGACCCGGAGGGGGAGCAGCTGGGGCTGCCAGTCAACTCCGCTCCCCACAGCAGGAGAGCTGAACAATGAATTTTCACGGTTGCCACAGCTGGCAACATTCCTTTGTGCCATCTCCATGTAGATGTGGGGTGGCTCTCAGACAGTGTCCGCTCCAGGTGACCTGTTTTTCACAAGTTAGATGCACAACCCTGGCTTGGCTGACTCGTTTGGAAGCTGAACTGGCTGTTTTCAACTGAATAAGCCCCAGATTTCTTGGGTTTATTCAGTGGAAAAGAGAGGGTCTCAAGAGGAAGACATTTGGTTTTTTCTTAATAAGAGCAGATAAGTATTCTAATTGTTAACTAAAGAAATTGGCTGGGCACAGTGGTTCACGCCTGTAATCCCAGCACTTTGGGAGGCCGAGGCGGGCGGATCACCTGAGCTCAGGAGTTTGAGACCAGCCTGCCCAACATGGCAAAACCCTGACTATACTAAAGATACAAAAAATTAGCCGGGTGTGGCAGTGTGCACCTATAAGCCCAGCTCCTAGGGAGGCTGAGGCACAAGAATTGCTTGAACCCAGGAGGTGGAGGTTGCAGTGAGCCAAGATCATGCCACTGCACTCCAGCCTGGACAACAAGAGTAAAACTCCATCTCAAAAAAAGAAAGAAACAAGCACATTGTCCTGGCACCACCAAAAGCACCATCTCAAGGCCCTGATACAGACCACTGCCAAGGTCATGATCAAGGCCTCTGATGCCTGTACAGAGGTCCCTATCTCATGTTGCTGCCAAAGCCACTGGCACCAACTCCCATTATCTGAGAAGCCACTGGCAGTGAGGCAGCCTTTTTTATGGTGAAGTGGTTCTTGCATTCACTTGCGCTGTGACTGTGGCAGGAACCCCAAAATGGGGGATAGGTGACACATAACCCTGTCTGTGGAACTGGCTGACCAAAAGCCTGTGACTAGAGATATGGCCCAGATTGCAGTGTTTACCATGTTAAACAGACTGCAGTCAGATCCGCGTATCAAAAATGGCTCAAGGAACAGGGAGAGTTTAGCTATGAACCCTAGCAAGGCAGGGCCAAGGGCACTGATTATGGACAAGGTTCAAAGAGGACAGAAAGAAAGCAGACCTGCAGAATGTCCACGAGCTGGAGTCCCAGGCTTGAGGCAGCTTTGAAGTCTGTGACTGTGGCCATAGTCTGGGCCCCCAGCCAACAGGCCCTGTCTCCCATATGCATTTTAAGGGAGGCTGTCATTTTTTGTTTTTTGGTGTTTTTTTAATGTGGAAAGTTCCCACAGAGCTGCTAGGGACTCAGAATCTGTTTGATTCAGGCAAGGAAGCTTGAACAATTTTATGTTAGTTTAGGTTCCCCCAGAAGAAAGCCCTGAGGCAGGGATTCAAGGTTAATGTGGGACATCATCTGAGGAAGCAGGTAGGGGTGGAAGGAAGTGAGGCAAGGAAGGAGGAAAGGCGGTCAGTACAGGGTGCAGTATCAAGCCAGTTATTATCGTGAGCAATTAGAGCTCAATTTCAAGGAAAAACTCTGGAAAATGAGAGAGGGAAGGTGGCTGGCATATTTGGGGTTTTTATACACCAACGCCAGTCAGCCATTGTTGAGGGTCACTAGGGGAAAGGATGTTAATTACTCAGCCAACACAGAGATTCAGATCCTGGTTGATCAATCTGTTATTTGTTTATTGGCCATTTGGGTCTCTCTTCTGTGAATTATATATTCATAGTCTTTCCCCATTTTTCTATTGGGTTGTTTATCTTTTTCATATTGATTCATAAGTGTTACTTATATATCCAAATATCCAGTTACTAATCTTTTCTTCATTATATGTATGGCTATTTTTCCAGGTTGTGATTCACCTTTTAACTTTCTCTGTGGTATTGTTTAATAAATATTTATTTTCTTCTCTTTTTTTTTTGAGACAGAGTCTCACTCTGTCACCCAGGCTGGAGTGCAGAGTCGTCGGCTTACTGCAACCTTCACCTCCTGGGTTCAAGTAATTCTTCTGCCTCAGCCACCTAAGTAGCTGGGATTACAGGTACTCACTACCACATCCAGCTAATTTTTGTATTTTTAGTAGAAACGGGGTTTCACCATGTTGGCCAGGCTGGTTTCAAACTCCTGACCCCAAGTGATCTGCCCACCTCGGCCTCCCGAAGTGTTGGGATTACAGGCGTGAGCCACCACACCTGGCCAGTATTTCCATTTTTAATATAGACAAATTTATCAATCTATTCTTTATAGTCTCTGCTTTTTGTGTCTTATTTAAGAAATTCTTATCTTGGCCAGGCACAGTGGCTCACACCTATAATCCCAGCACTTTGGGAGGCAAAGGTGGGCAATTACAAGGTCAAGAGATGGAGACCATCCTGGCCAACATGGTGAAATCCTGTCTCTACTAAAAATACAAAAATTAACTGGGCATGGTGGAACGCACCTGTAGTCCCAGCTACTTGGGAGGGTGGCACAGGAGGATCGCTTGAACCCGGGAGGCTGAGGTTGCAGTGAGCCAAGATGGCGCCACTGCACTCCAGCCTGGCGACCGAGTGAGACTCCTTCTCAAAAAAAAAAAAAAAAGAAAAGAAAAGAAAAGAAAGGGCCGGGCGCGGTGGCTCAAGCCTGTAATCCCAGCACTTTGGGAGGCCGAGACGGGCGGATCACGAGGTCAGGAGATCGAGACCATCCTGGCTAACACGGTGAAACCCTGTCTCTACTAAAAAATACAAAAAACTAGCCGGGCGAGGTGGCGGGCGCCTGTAGTCCCAGCTACTCGGAAGGCTGAGGCAGGAGAATGGCGTGAACCCGGGAGGCGGAGCTTGCAGTGAGCCGAGATCGCGCCACTGCACTCCAGCCTGGGTGACAGACTCCGTCTCAAAAAAAAAAAAAAAAAAAAAGAAAAGAAAGAAGAAATCTTTATCTTGTGCTAACAAAAATGATAGCTAGGCATCTTAAACTTTTACTTTTTAGAGATAGTCTTTAGTCCACCTGGACATTGTTATATAATGATGCAATATAGGAATCCAATATTTAAGTTTTAATCATAGAAAATGCCAAACATACACAAAAGTAGAGAGAATAGTACAATGAATGCAATACCTGGGTCACTTCAACAATTAATTTATTTTAGCAAATTAAAGCAGGAATAAACACTTATTATCTCACACAATTTCTGTGAATCAGAACTTCAGGAGTGGCTTATCTGGGTGTCCTGGTCTGAGGTCTTTCAGTCAAATTGTCAGCTTGGGCTACAGTCATCTGAAGCCTCAACAGAGGCTAAAGGATCTGTTCTAAGGTGGCTCACACCTATGGCTCTTAAATTGTTGGCAGGAGGCACCAGTTTCTGGCTCTATGAATCTCTCCACAGAGCTGCTGGAGTGACCTTCTCCCAGTGCCACTGATCTGAAACAGAGCAAGGAGAAAGTTGCAAAGCCTCTTATGACCTAGTCTTGGGGGACATACTTCTGTATTCATTAGGAGTGAGTCATTAAGTCCTACCACACTCAAGAGAGGGAAATCAGGTTCCACCATTTTTTTTTTTTTTTTTTTTTTGAGACAGAATTTGCACTTGTTGCCCAGGCTGGCATGCAATGGCACAATCTCGGCTCACTACAACCTTCACCTCCCGGGTTCAAGCCATCCTCCTGCCTCACCCTCCCGAGTAGCTGGGATTATAGGCATGAGCCACCACGCCCGGCTAATTTTGTGTTTTTAGTAGAGATGGGGGTTTTACCATGTTGGCCAAGCTAGTCTCAAACTCCTGACCTCAGGTGATCCACCCACCTCAGGCTTCCAAAGTGCTGGGATTACAGCTGTGAGCCATTGTGCCTGGCAAGGCTCCACCTTTTAAAGAGAGAAATGTCAAAGAGCTAGTGAACATTTTTAAACCGGCACATAACATGGCCAATCTTTTGTCATTTGAGCACAGTTTGTATCAGTGCATAACTTCTGCGCATTACTCCAGAACCTCTCGAGCTCACTTGTCTCTTAATCCAGCCATTGCTGCCTCAATTCTGTATAGACTCTCACCAGCTTCACACAGCTATAGCCTGACACTTCCTCAGGACTTCTCTTTAATGCTGCAGAATGGGATACAGTGGAAATCAGCTCTGTACCCAGGCATGCCCATGGTCTTAGCACTCCTAGAGGCAAACTTTGACCAATGGGAAATAAGAACCCTCCTTAACTGCTTCCCCCTTTCCTTCCTAGATCAACAGTCCTAAAACACACCACATGCAGCTTGTCAGAGGTCCTTTGGGATTAAAGAATCACTCTTAGTGGTGGCCAACGTAATCATGCTTCCTTGCATTGGCTTTCCCAGCTTCCCTATTTAAATCACCACCCTGCTCTCCTGTTCCCTGAGATCTCCTTCATTAAAACCTTCCCACATAGCCTTTGTATCAGATTATGCTTTCTGGAGAACCCAGGCTAAGATACAGTTGGTTACAAACAAGGTCCACACTTTGAATTTGATTTGGTCAGTGTTTTCTTTTTATTATGTGTATTATGTGTGCATATATCTATATATATATAGATATATATAGATATATTTTTTGGAGACAGGGTCTTGCTCTGTCTCCCAGGCTGGAGGGCAGTGGTGCAATCTCGGCTTACTGCAATCTCTGCCTCCCGGGTTCAAGCGATTCTCCTGCCTCAGCTTCCTGAGTAGGTGAGATTACAGGCCCCTGCCACCACGCCCCCAGCTAATCTTTTTTGTACTTTTTGTTGTTGTTTTTTGTTTGTTTGTTTGTTTGGTAGAGATGGGGTTACACCATGTTGACCAGGCTGGTCTTGAACTCCTGACCTCAAGTGATCTGCCCACCTCAGACTCCCAAAGTGTTGGGATTATAGGCATGAGCCACTGTGCCTAGCCTGGCCTATTAGATCTCCCTGATTTGTAGATTGTAAGGCAAGAGAAGGGAGAAGGCGCTTCCTTTGCATTTGAGCAATGCAAATACAGAGCATTTCCATCACTACAGACAGTTCCATTAGAGCTGGCCTAAAACTATCATTTCATTTCAGTTCTAGTATTTGTAATTTCTAGTATTTAATTCTTTTTGTTTTGGAGGCAGAGTCTTGCTCTGTCCCCCAGGTTGGAGTGCAGTGGTGCAATCTCGGCTCACTTCGCCTCCCAGGTTCAAGCGATTCTCCTACCTCAGTCTCCTGAGTAGCTGGGATTACAGGTGTGTGCCACCACGCCCGGCTAATTTTTGTATTTTTAGTAGAGACAGGGTTTTGCCATGTTGGCCAGGCTGGTCTCGAACTCCCGACCTCAGGTGATCTGCCCGCCTCAGCCTACCAAAGTGCTGGGATTACAGGCGTGAGCCACCGCGCCCGGCCACCACAAGCTATGTTTTCTTGTGCAGCTGTGGTCAGCTCAGTAATACACCATCTTGCATTTGCCTGCCTTCCTTCCCCTGGTCCCTAAGTTTTGTTACCCTAGGATTGCGCCTCCCATTAAGGCTTTCCCATGAAACGTTTACCTCTTGCTCTATTCTCTAGGGAATCCAGGCAAAGACAGTTTCCCAGAATCTTCTCCTTCATTAGGGTAAAAATCAGTGCTGGGAATTAAAGTATTAATGAGCACTCCAAATGAGTCTTATGACCAGCAATATGGCTGGCATAACCTTAAGGCATCCTCAGCTCTCAGATCTTGCATCAACAGGAAATGAGCTGCTAAAGCTGTGCAGAATTCAGAAGGGGAATCCATCCCAGAAACACTTTAGATGTGATCACGGAGGACAATGGACAAAGAGGATGGGCAAAGGGAGCAGCCCAGAGACAATGAAGCGGGCTAACTGAAGAACAGTGTCTGCTGCCCAAGCCAAGAGCGCTTGTGCTTGCTGCTCCTGTGTTGCAGGGAGGTAATGTGTGCTGTGAACTGGTGACCACCTTTTGATGTTCTCCTTCTCTCCTGTTACAGTGTTATTTTTTATTGAGGTTCTTCCATCCTTCTTTCAACAACTGGATTTTTTTCTTTTTTTGAGAGTGTTATTTATCTGTCGTACCATTGGTAGTCACATCTGGACCTAAATTAGAAGAATGCAGCTGGCTTCCTGCCCCTCCACCCCGCTCTTCTTCCCCTCTTCCAGCCTCTCCTCTTTCCCCAGTCTTCTGGTCTCCTCCACCGTGCAGCCTCTGTCCCAGCTCTTCCCCAGCAGACCCCTTCTCTGGGATTCCCTTCTGGGGCTCCCAGCCCCCTGGTTCTCCTGCCCCTGCCAAGCACATATTCCGCAGGCACCTGGGGAAGGGACGTCCTGGGCAGGGCCTGGCAGGGGAAGACGTCTGGGGCACTGCCCAGTGTTAACAGAGGGAGCTACCAAGAACCAAGTAGGGTGGAGCAACCGCAGCCTCTGTAGCCCAGAGTGCAGGGAGCAAGGACAGAGCTGGTTTTGCAGAGCCCTGCAGCCAGCAGTCCTGAGAAAAGCAGTGAATGTCATGGAGCCCAGCTGAAATGAACTGGTCCCCTTGAGCCTGACCCAAGCCCTGGTGCCAGAGTTCTATCCCAGAGCTGAGATGTTTTTGATCATCTTGAGAAAAATAAGCCTTGGCCTCCAGGCCAAATAAAGCAAACTTTTCTCCCATAGAGAATGGTGCTAGTTCCTAGCCAGGCGTGGTGGCTCAGCCTGTAATCCCAGCACTTTGGGAGGCCGAGGCGGGCGGATCACGAGGTCAGGAGTACGAGACTATCCTGGCTAACACGGTGAAACCCCGTCTCTACTAAAAATACAAAAAAATTAGCCGGGCGCTGTGTCGGGAGCCTATAGTCCCAGCTGCTCGGGAGGCTGAGGCAGGAGAATGGCGTGAACCTGGGAGGTGGAGCTTGCAGTGAGCCGAGATCGTGGGGCTTCGCTCCAGCCTGGGCAACAAGTGAAACTCCGTCTCAAAAAAAAAAAAAAAAAAAAAAAGAGAGAGAATAGTGCTAGTTCCTGAGGACCTGGAGGGCCCACAGCCCTGGGACACTAGCCAGAATCTTCCCTGCTTTCTTTCTCAGAACGAAGTGGCTTACCTGAACACATCTTCCTCCTGGCTCACACCAACCTGCAGAAAACTTCAGCTGGTCTGTCCTGGCCTTTCTCCTGTTTGCGGTCATCTGTGTGTGAAGGAAAAAGAAGAAAGGGAATTACTATGATTCCCTTAAATTTCAAACCAAGAAATTCCAGATGTTGAAGAGTCTGGGGAAAGTGGCCATGAGGTCTTATTACCAATCTGCATCCTCAAGCAGCACCCAAGACCCCCACAGGGGCAGTGAGGCCCTCAGCAACCCCAGAGGCCCAGCCAAGGCTATCCAGAGGCCTCCTTCCAGGTGTGGAACAATGACAGCTTTTCCAAAAACCTTATCCCCAGGCTGCAAACCACCTGGAAGAATTATTTAAGCATGAAAAAGTACAGTGTCCTACAAGGGGCCAGGGCCCACCATTAAGTTCAGTGCAGAGGCCCTGCGCTGCCACCTCCTGGACCATGTGAACGTATCCACAGTAGCGACCACAGATTTTCTCTTCAGTACCTCTGCGTAGGAGGGTTACCTGCCCGAGGGCAGCATTAGGACCCAAGCCACGTCTTGGGGCAAGTGTGCTGTTTTCTCGTCAGCAGGATCTCTGAAGTCCTCGCAACTGGGCAGAGATCTAGATGATCATGATGCAGTCTTGAGGTTTAATGAGGCACCCACAGCCAACTTCCATCAAGATGTAGCCACAAAACTACCATTCGCCTGCTGAACTCTCAGTTGGTCACCACAAAAAGGCATTTCCTCAGAGACAGTCTGTACAATGAAGGAATCCTAATTGTATGGGACGCATCTATATATCATTCAGATATTTCAAAGTGGTACCAGAATCCAGACTATAATTTCTTTAATAACTACAAGAGCTATCATAAGCTGCACCCCAATCTGCCCTTTTACATCCTCAAGTCCCAGGTGCCTTGGGAGTTGTGGGACATCCTGCAAGAAATCTCCCTAGAAGAGATTCAGTGATGCCTCCATCCTCTGGGATACTTGGTGTCATTATCATGATGACGCTGTGTGACCAGGTGGATATTTACAAGTTCCTACCATCCAAGCACGAGACAGACTTGGGCTGCTATCACCAGCAGTTCTTCAACAGCGCCTGCACGATGGGCGCCCACCACCCGCTGCTGTATTTGGTGAAGTGCCTCTATGAGGGCACAGGTGAGGACATTTACCTGCTTGGAAAAGCTACACTGCCTGGCTTCTGGGCCATTCACTGCTAAGCATGGGCTCCCTGGTTTTTTATGAATGGTCTCTTGGCCACCCCAGCCTGGGAAGCCCATTTTCCTGAACAATCCCAGCTTGCGCTTGCACTCTAGGGACCTCTGTCAGCAAGATCTCTGGGAATTCAGGAGCCTGAGGGCAAGAAGTCAGGCCCAGCCTCCCCTATAGTCACAAAGAGTGTATGAGCCGAGAGCCTTCTGCCACACACACACACGCACACATGCACACACGCATACACCCACACCAGCATTCTCTCCAGACCCCATCCTCCCCACTTTCCACACAGGTAGATGCAAGATCTACCTTTCCCAACAGGGCTGCCAAAGCTGGACTTTGTTCCAACTGAATGATGTCATTCTCACAAACTGATTCTCTATATTGCTTGAAATCTGCACCTAGATATTGATTTCATGTTGTAGGCCAGGCGCAGTGGCTCACACCTATAATCCCAGCACTTTGAGAGGCTGAGGCAGGCAGATCACTTGAGACCAGGAGCTCAAGACCAGCCTGGCCAACATGATGAAACCCCATCTCTACTCAAAATACAAAAATTAGCTGGGTGTGGTGGTGATTAGTCCACCTTCTCTCTTGTTATTCACAGTTCAGTGTGAGAGATTGACATCTAAATAGGCAGTTAGGATTCAGAGTGCTCACTGCACGGGGGCTTGTAGAGAGATGGGCTTGCTGTCAGTGCACCCAGGAAGGCCACACACTTACTGTGTCTGTGGGTCAGACAAGGCTTCATAGCACTGGGACATTTGAGTGTGTCTTAGAGGAAGAGGAGAAACATGGCAAGCAGATTATGTCTGAGTAATGTGAGTTGTGTGTTTCTTTCTTCCCATATTTATTCTCTAAAACCTGTCTGAACTTAGAGGCTCAAGAGAGATATATGTATGTATGTATGTATGAATGGATATGGATATACCTATGTACCTATATATATAATTTTTTGAGACAGGGTCTCATTGTGTCACCCAGGCTAGAGTGCAATCACAGCTTACTGCAGCCTCGACCTCCTGGACTCAATTGATCCTCCCACCTCCGCCTCCCAAGTAGCTGGAATGACACGCATGCACCACGAAGTCTGGCTATTTTGTTGTTGTTGTTGTTGTTGTTGTTGTTATTTGTAGAGATGCAGTCTCCCTATATTGCCCAGGCTGCAGTGATCCTCCTACCTCAGCCTCCCAAAGTGCTGGGATTACAGAGCCACTGCACCCAGCCTCAAGACTTTTTTGACAAAGCCCCCTACCCACGCCTGAGATAGTGAGCGCAACCTCACAGCAGACAACAGAGAAGCCAGGTCCCTAAAACCTGATTTCTCTAGGCTCGGCCTGGTCTGACCCTATCCTACCAGCTGGGTTTGCACACCATACTCCAACTCTTCCTTTTTAATACCCATTCCCAAACCTCCTCCTATCACCTTTCTTTTCCTTTTTAAACCCTTTTTAAACCCATCTTCCCCTCCCAAATTACTTTTAAGCATTTTTGGCTTTAAAGTATCCTGAACCCAATGTCTTTGACCTCATGGGCCTTCTGCAAAAGGTGTCTCAGGGAATGGGGTGGGGGTTGTGCTTCTCCAGAACTTATGTCACTCTCAGAGGTCAGAACCTTGGAGATCAAAACTGATTCTCACCAGGTATGAGGGGTGTGATGTCAGATTGCTATGCCAATCTGATAGTGGAGTATGGCACCCCATTTCCTCCCTGCAAGGGAACAACATCAGAGTCTGTGGGCAGAGGCTGGCTCCCTGTGGTTAGCAAACATACTCCCCCGATGGTTTTGCTGAATCCCCTCTCCCTGGTAGGGAACCCCACTGGATTATTCTGGCCCTGGTGTAGAGAAGTTAAAGGGCTCACTCAAGATCATGAAGTCATGCTGTAGAGCCAGGGTTCCTGGACCCAGGCCTCTGGACTCTCAGGGCTGGCCCCATGCGCTCAAGGGGATCTAATGTTTGAGCTCCAAAGCAACCACCTTGGAGCTGGGATCCTCATTTCCTGCCAAACCCTCAGCTTATACAGGCAGGAGAAAGAGCCCTGGAGTGAGAAGACCTGGGTTTTCAAATTGATGCTCCCCTACTTACTAGCTGTGCTATTTTGGGCAAATTCCCTTCCCTGGCCTCTGTTTCCACATCTGTACAGAAGCGATGATGATCCCACCCCCAGTGCTGTTGTGAGGATTACCTGAACACACTTGTCCTATCCTCAGAGAGTTACCTTTCCTATTGAGAAACAACTACCCTACTTGGGACACTCAAGAAACCACCCAAGGCTACGGACGAAGAAGAACGTGCTCTCCTCCTCACTGCCTGCCTGCCACTCGGGTGTGATTCTGCTTGGGAATGGGCAGAGAACTTGGGCTGCTTACCTGCTGGATGGGACGAGTTCTTTACCCTTCTCTGGGCCCATGAATTCCTGGTTTGTTTTATGTTCTGATTTGACACACTCATTGTAATCTTTGAATCATGATCATTGAGTGCAGAAGAAGGTGGCATTCTGTCAATGGTAAATACATGTTGGTGTGGAGACTGAGACTACACGGAGTGGAATCTAGTTTTTAATTTTTATTATTAATATAAGAGATCAGATTAATTTAAATGTGATTCTGAAGTGTATAAAACTTTTAACTCGGCTGGGCGCAGTGGCTCAAGCCTGTAATCCCAGCACTTTGGGAGGTCGAGACAGGCGGATCACGAGGTCAGGAGATTGAGACCATCCTGGCTAACACGGTGAAACCCCTTCTCTACTAAAAAATACAAAAAACTAGCCGGGCGAGGTGGTGGGCGCCTGTAGTCCCAGCTATGCGGGAGGCTGAGGCGGGAGAATGATGTAAACCCGGGAGGCGGAGCTTGCAGTGAGCTGAGATCGGGCCACTGCACTCCAGCCTGGGCAACAGAGCGAGACTCCTTCTCAAAAAAAAAAACTTGGCCGGGCACGGTGGCTCAAGCCTGTAATCCCAGCACTTTGGGAGGCCGAGACGGGTGGATCACGAGGTCAGGAGATCGAGACCATCCTGGCTAACACGGTGAAACCCCGTCTCTACTAAGAAATACAAAAAACTAGCCGGGCGAGGTGGTGGGCGCCTGTAGTCCCAGCTACTTGGGAGGCTGAGACAGGAGAATGGCGTGAACCCGGGAGGCGGAGCTTGCAGTGAGCTGAGATCCGGCCACTGCACTCCAGCCTGGGCTACAGAGTGAGACTCCGTCTCAAAAAAAAAAAAAAAACCAAAACTTTTAACTCTGGAACTTCTGTGCTATCAGTATGTGGGAACTTTGGTAAAATACAAATAAGATATAGGTGTTATTGTTGGTCTGGTGAGCTGTTTAATTAATATTTGTGGCAGATAATTTAAAATTAACATTTTTTTTTTTTTTTGAGACTCTCTACGTCAGAGAGAGTCTCTCTCTGTCACCCAGGCTGGGGAGAAGTATAGCAATCTCGGCTCACTGCAACCTCTACCTCCTGGGCTCAGGGAATTCTACCTAGGCCTCCTGAGTAGCTGGGATTACAGGTATGCACTACCACGCCCAGCTAATTTTGTATTTTTAGTAGAGATAGGGTTTCACCATGTTGGCCAGGCTGGTCTCAAACTCCTGACCTCAAGTGATCCACCCGCCTCAGCCTCCTGAAGTGCTGGGATTACAGGTGTGAGCCAACACGCTCAGCCTAAAAATTACATCTTAATGTTTCCTTTGTCTATGGGGTTCTGTCTTCTTCAATAGCCATCCATGCGTATCCTCTCTAATCCTTCTACAAATCAAATAAGCTATTTCTATTTGTGTCTTCCCTCTTCCTTCCTTCCTTCCTTTCTCCCTCTCTTCTTTCTTCCTTCCTTTCTTTCTATCTTCCTTCCTTTCTTTCTTTTTCTTTCTTTCTTTCTTTTTCTTTCTTTCTTCCTGTCTCCCTTTCTTTTTCTCCTTCCCTTTCTCTCTTTCTTTCTTTCTCTCCTTCCTTTCTTTCCTTTCTCCCTCTCTCTCTTTCTCTCCCTTCCTTCTCTTTCTTTCTCTTTCTTTCTTTCCCTTTCTTTCTTTCTTTCTCTCTCCCTCCCTTTCTTTTTCTCCTTCCCTTTCTCTCTCTCTTTCTCTCTTTCTCTCCTTCCTTTCTTTCTTTCCTTTCTCCCTCTCTCTCTCTCTCCCTTCCTTCTCTCCTTCCTTCCTTTCTTTCTTTCTTCCCTTCCCTTCCCCTTCCTCCCTCCCTTCCCCTCCCTTCCTCCCTCCCTTCCCCTCCCTTCCTCCCTCCCTTCCCCTCCCTCCCTCCCTCCCTCCTTCCTTTCTTTCTTTCTTTCTTTCTTTCTTTCTTTCTTTCTTTCTTTCTTTCTTTCTTTCTTTCTTTCTTTCTTTCTTTCTCTTTCTTTCTTTCTTCACTCTGTCACCCAGGGTGGAGTACAGTGCTCTGATCTCCGCTCACTGCAACCTCCGCCTCCCAGGTTCAAGTGATTCTCCTCCGTTAGCCTCCTGAGTAGCTGGGATTACAGGTGCCTGCCACCACCTCGACTAACTTTTTTTATTTTTAGTAGAGACAGGGTTTCGCCATGTCGGCCAGGGTTGTCTTGAACTCCTGACCTCAGGTGATCCACCTGCCTCGGCCACCCAAAGTGTTGAGATTACAGGCATGAGCCACGGCGCCCAGCCTATTGGTGTATTTCAGTCTTTATTTTTAGTAAAAAATGAAAGATTAATGTGATCTGAAGAGAAACTAGAGTATGCTATTGCTTTAAAGTTGAGACACCAGTCTCAGAAACTTCTGAAACCTGCCTAAGCTAATTCTGAATTACCCAAAGATTATGTAAAATTTTAAAATAAATGTGTTTTAAAAAAATAAAAAGAATGCAGCTAACACCCAAGTGATGGAAGCCACCCCCTCACACATCCACTTTCCCTCCCACAGCAGACATGGCCTGACGTGAGCTATTTCAGTTTGGGGAGGGGATGTTTTTGTTTGTGTGTCCCCAGAAGCATATTCTGAGACGAAGAATCCATTGCAAGGAGTTTATCTGGAAGGTAAAGGAAAACACTGGTGGGAGAGGGGGAAAGTAAGACAACTAATGTAGGGTGTATTATCAAGCCAGTTACCACTGTGTGCAATTGGAGCACAATCTCATGGGGAACTCTGGGAGCCTGCATAGAACGCGCGCCACAGTGTTATCCCACTACAAGGAGTGAGGGGGCTGCGGTATTTATACATCAACTCCCATCAGTCATTGGTTAAGAGTAGCTCCCAAAGAGGGAGAAACATTCATTCTTCATACTTCTGGCCTGCTGTGCTGGTGGCAAAGTAGGGAACAGTCAGAGAAAGCCTTCAGGCAAAGAAATGCACATGCTGGCAGCTGGAAATCAGCCCAGAATGCACTAAAGTGGCAAGAACAAGGGTATGGGCAGGGCAATGACAGTGTTTATTGCGAGAAGTGGGAGAGCTTTTCTTCAATTGTGAACTAGCTATATTATCTTAAATAGGGACTTTTTAGCATTTTTGAAATTGGTAGGCACACGTGTGAATACCAGGCAGTTAAAGAAGTGAAATGCAGCAGAGTGTAGTGTGATCCCAACACTTTGGGAGGCCAAGGTGGGAGGAATGCTTAAGCCCAGGAGTTCGAGATTAGCTTGGGCAGCATAGCGAACCCCAGCTTCACAAAAAAATTAAAAAGAAGATCCTGCCATTTGCTATAGCATGGTTGAATCTGGAAGACATTATGCTAAGTAAAATAAACCAGATACAGAAAGAAAAATACTGCATGATCTCACTTATGTGTAGGATCTTAAAAAAAAAAAAAAAATGGCAAGGCCAGGATGGTGGCTCACAACCGTAATCCCAGCCCTTTGGGAGGCTGCAGCAGGAGGCTTGCTTGAGTCTAGGAGCTCGAGACCAGCCCAGGCAACATGGAGAAACTTGGTCTCTACGAAAAAATTAAAAAATTAGCTGGATGTGACAGCACAGGCCTATAGTCCCAGCTACTCAGGAGGCTGGGGTGGGAGGACCACTTGAGCCCAGGAGGTCGAGGCTGCAGTGAGCCTTGATTGCATCACTGTACTCCAGCCTGGGCAACAGAGAGAGACCCTGTCTGGGGGGAAAAAAGTTGAATACATAGAGAATAAAACAGTAAAACCGTGGTTATGGGAGTGAGGAGGAGGAAATAGGGAGATGTAGGTCAAAGAATACAAAAAGTAGGTGTGTAGGACTAAGTAGTCCAGAGACCTGACAAACAACATGAGGTTTACAGTTAGTCATAGTGTATTGTAGTTGAGATTTTTGCTAAAAGAATAGATTTTAGTTGCTTTTGCCACACACACACACACACACACACACACACAATGGGCAATTATGTGAGGTGATAAATATATGAATTTGCTTGACTATGGTAACCATTTCATGATCTACAGCAAGCTTGTCCAACCTGCGGCCCGCAGGCTGCATGTGACCCAGAACAGCTTTGAATGCAGCCCAACACAAATTCATAAACTTTCTTAAAACATCGTCTATCATTAGTGTTAGTGTATTTGATGTGTGGCCCAAGATAATTCTTCTTCCACTCTTCCAATGTGGCCCAGGAAAGCCAAAAGATCAGACACCCCTGATCTACATGTATGTCAAAATATCATGTTGTACATCTTAAATATATACAATAAAACAAAAAGAACCACGTCCCTGTCACAAAACTGACAAATGTCCCCAGCAGATCAATATCGCTAGTTCAGTGTGGTAGGCACCATTGGAGGCCCAGTCAGATCCCTTTTACTCACCCTAGCACTCAGCCCCTAGTTCCCCTAAGTGCTGCCTGCTGCCACCAGAGGCTCACAGCTGCACCTTTCATCAGAAAATTGCCCTCGGCAGGAGAGGGTCACTCTGCTTGAAACATTATCCCTCAGGGGGACATTCCACATCCAAAGATAAGGGGTACAAAAGGCAGCCCCCTTTGCCTCACTGGGGGACAAAGATAAGGGCAATTGATACTTCGGAGCTCTTCTAGGGATCAGGCTGAAGCTAGACTTCAGCTGGACTCATCTTCACCCAACTCCTTCCCCTGCCCTATCCTGTGTCTCTCACTCCATCACAGGTTTTTCCTGAGAGCGCTCCCTCCATTAATCAAGGGCAGTGAATTTGCTGTCTCAGGCTCTGCTTTTAAGACGCCCAACCAAAGACACCCCTTCAGTAGGACACAATGATGGCTTGACCCAGAGGAAGACACATGACCCCAAAATAGCTACAGCCTTCTGGGACATTGATACGGACTCTGGGAAGAAGCAGGTATGTCTCTTTCTAAGGTTATGAGCTACATGTAAGAAAATTGTGGTAGGTGTAGGTTAATTTTACTCCCTAACATATATTTCACCCCTGATAACACTACATCCATTGTGCAGGAAAGGGGAGGGAGCTACCTTCCTCTCATTCTCAGTTCCTCTACTTTGGGTGGAGGTGAATTATCTTTGAGCCCATAGTTGGGCATGTAACCCACATCTGATTAATCATGTTCCCGTGGCCACAGAGATTGTTTGCATAGCCTTGCGTCCCAATGAGAGCCATTGAAATATGGGATTGTTAAGAGAGAGAAAAACTCTTTATCCCTGGACTAAGAGCATCAAGGATGAGAAGAACCTAGGGCTGCTGGAAGGTGACATGAGGGACTGTTCTGAGAATGAAGCCAACAAACACAGCAGCAGGCAGGCTCCTAATGGAGGTCGTGAAACAAGCCCAAACGGTTGACATTGTTGAAGCTCTTGGCTTAAGCTCCCTTACAAGCCAACCCTATCCTAGATTACACGTCTTTGATTATACGGGCTAGTAAGTTCTCTTATTTTGTTTGTTTAGGCTAATTTAGAATGAATTTTATAACACTCACAACCCAAACAGTTCTGATAGACGGCAATGATGGCAAGCCTGAAGCTGCTGGAAAATACATTACTGCCATGTGGAGAGACTGGGTGACAATAAAACCTACTCATGAAAAGGAAAGAATTAGAACCAAGAGAGGAAGAGAGAGCAAGCAATTGCTGTGAGCAGTGTCTAAGAACCAGGATCCTGCTGTTTCTGAAGCATACTGCTCCCCTGGGTTCTCATTCAATTATTGAACCAACAAATGCACTCCCCACCACCCTTTTTTTGTTTGTTTTTCAACTTTAGTTAAGCTTTATCATTCCTAAAGGAAAGAGCTTTGACAGCCACAATACCCTTTTTGTTTTCTCGGCTTTCCTTTGAGTCATCTTATTTTTTCCCTATTGAGTTGGAAGTACTCTATATATTCTGGACACTGATTTTTTTTTTCTTTTCTTTTTTTGACACAGGGTCTTGCTCTGTTGCTCAGGCTGGAGTGAAGTGACATGAACATGGCTCACTGCAGCCTCCATCTCCCAGGCTCAAGCAATCTTCCTGCCTCAGCCTCTTGAGTAGTGGGAATTACAGCACACGCCACCATGCCTGGCTAATTTTTTAATTTTTTGTAAATATGGGGTCTCCCTATGTTGCCCAGGCTGGTCTCAAACTCCTGGGTTCAAGCAATCTTCCCACCTTGGCCTCCCAAAGTGCTGACATTATAGGTGTGAGCCACTATGCCTAGTCCAGACATTGATCTTTTGTCCATTGTTTGCTGTAAGTAATTTCTTCCACTCCATCTCATACCTTTGACTTTGTTTATTGCTATTTTTCACTGTTGAGAAAGCTGTAGTTTTAAGCGGTCTAAATTGACAAGCTAACCAACATCATTTTTGGATTATCAGATGTGGTTCTTTGAGTTGAAGGTGATGGAAACCCAACTCAATCTGATTTGAATAAAAAGACAATTTTTGGTAACAAAATTGAGAATTCTGGAGTTATTTAGTATTAAGCCACAACCAGAATCATAATTCCAACCGTATCGTTAGAGCTATTTCTCACTGGGCGTGATGGCTCACACCTGTAATCACAGCAGTTTGGAGGCTGAGGCAGGAGGATCATTTGAGGCCAGGAGTTTGAGACCAGCCTGAGCAACAGAGCCAGACCCTGTCTCTAAAAAAAAAAAAAAAAAAAATTATCTGGGCTTGGTGGGTCTTGTCTATAGTCCCAGCAACTTGGGAGGAAGATCGTTTGAGCCCAGGAGTTTGAGGCTACAGTGAACTATGATTGGCCACTGCACTGCAGCCTGGGCAACAGAGCAAGACTCTGTCTCTAAACAAATAAACAAATAAATAAATAAATATGAAAAACAGGGCCGGGCGTAGTGGCTCACGCCTGTAATCCCAATGCTTTGAGAGGCCGAAGCAGGCAGATCACGAGGTCGGGAGATCGAGACCATCCTGGCCAATATGGTGAAACCTCATCTATACTAAAAATACAAAAATTAGCCAGGCATGGTGGTGCACGCCTTTAATCCCAGCTACCTGGGAGGCTGAGGCAGGAGAATCACTTGAACCCTGGAGGTGGAGGTTGCAGTGAGCCGAGATCACACCACTGCACTCCAGCCTGGGTGACAGAGCAAGACTCCATCTCAAAAAAAAAAAAAAAAAAAAAAAAGGAAAAGGAAAAGAAAAACAGAACTATTTCTCTCTGAATCCCTCAGTTCTCTGGGCTTCTTTTCTGTTGAAGTTCCCTTCACCTTGTTGGAAATACGGCCCATATTCGTATAGTTCATGATTTCAAGGGAAGGGAAACAGAGAGACTCTCATGACAGACTGGGTGTAGGAATTCCAGAAAAGTCTTTGAGCCAGATTGGGCACTCTGACTGACATGTATCGTATATTTTCATTCCTGTGTCTGGATCAGGCAAAGAGTTTTGTCATGGAGGAATGGAAGAAGGAAAAGCCTGTAAGTATTGAACAGCTGTCATATTCATCTCAACCTTTCGTGTCTCACTTATGAAAACTTTCCTCCCTCTGAATTTTAATTTTTAATCCTCTCATATACTTGCTTTTAGAATTTTTGATATTTTCATTTTAGATCTATATTTCATCTAGAATTTATTTTTATTGACAGTATGAGGTAGAAACCTAACTTAAATCTTTTCCCATATATAAAACCTGTTGTCCCCAAACCATATATTGAGTACTCTCTTTTTCCCAACAGTTAGAAAGGCTGCATTCATTAAATCTAAATTCTACATTTCTTGTGGGCCTGTTTCTTGATTATGCAGTTTGCTCCATTCATCTGTTCTTCTATGCATGTAACAATGCCCTGTTGTTTAAATATTGGTTAGCTTTTTTTCTTTTCTTTTTTTTTCTTTTTTTTTTTTTTGAGATGGAGTCTTGCTCTGTCGCCCAGGCTGCAGTGCAGTGGTGTGATCTCGGCTCACTGAAACTTCCTTCTCCCGGGTTCAAGCCATTCTCCTGCCTCAGCCTCCTGAGTAGCTAAGATTATAGGCACATGCCACCACAACTGGCTAATTTTTGTATTTTTTTAAAATAGAGACAGGATTTCACCATGTTGGCCGGGCTGGTCTCGAACTCCTGACCTCGGGTGATCCGCCTGCCTTGGCCTCCCAAAGTGCTGGGATTGTCAGTTCACTTCATTGGGAAGCCCTGCTTTTTACTTGATCCTACACTTCTTTGTTTTTTTTTTTTTTAGAAGGAGTCTCACTCTGTCGCCCAGGTTGTAGTGCAGTGGCGCGATCTCAGCTCACTGCAAGCTCCGCCTCCCAGGTTCACGCCATTCTCCTGCCTCAGCCTCCCGAGTAGCTGGGACCACAGGCGCCCGCCACCATGCCCGGCTAATTTTTGTATTTTTTAAGTAGAGACGGGGTTTCACCGTGTTAGCCAGGATGGTCTCGATCTCCTGACCTCGTGATCCACCCGTCTCAGCCTCCCAAAGTGCTGGGATTACAGGCTTGAGCTACCGCGCCTGGCTTGATCCTATACTTCTAACAGGTATGTTTTGATTCTCTCTGGTCTTGTGTTTCATTAGTCTGATTCTGCCAATTTTTCTTTATTTTTTCAATAATTTGAAAATTGATTTCTATTTATTAATTCTTACCAAAGCAACAAATGAAAATGGTTTAAAAAGTAAAATAGTGCTGTGAAGCTCAAAATGAAAAGCAACCCATCTGGGCAACAAAGTGAGACGCTGTCTCTACAAAAGAATGACAAATTAGGCAGGTATGGTGGCACCCACCTGTGGTCCCAGCTATTCAGCAGGCTGAGGCAGGAGGATTCTTTCAGTCCAGGAGGTTGGGGCTGCAGTGAGCCCGGATCATACCACTGCATTCCAGCCTGGGCAACAGAGCAAGAGCCTGTCTCAAAAAAGAAAGAAAGAAAGAAAAAGGAAGGAAGGAAGGAAGGAAGAAAGGGAGGGAAGGAGGGAGGGAGGGAAGAGGATAGGTGGGAAGGGGAGGGGAGGGAAGAAAAGAACTCCCTTTCCCAGTCGCACCCAAGGTGAGTGCTAAAATTATTTCTCCTTGCATTTACATCCATAGTTCCAAGGAACATACTTATAGCGCCAATTCTTTTTTTTTTTTTTTTTTTTTTTGAGGCAGAGTTTTGCTCTTGTCACCCACGCCTGGCCTATAGTGCCAATTCTTGACTTTAAATACATTAACAAATTGGCTGGGTGCTGTGGCTTATGTCTATAATCCCAGCGCTTTGGGAGGCCAAGGTGGGTGGCTCACTTGAGGTCAGGAGTTCAAGACCAGCCTGGCCAACATGGTGAAACCCTGTCTCTACTAAAAATACAAAAATCAGCTTGGCATGGTGGCATGCACCTGTAATCCCAGCTAAGCGGGAGGCTGAGGCGGGAGAATCGTTTGAATCTGGGAGGTAGAGGTTGCATTGAACCAAGATTGCACCACTGCACTCCAGCCTGGGCAACAGAGCGAGAGTCCATCTCAAAAAATAAAAATAAGCCGGGCGCGGTGGCTCAAGCCTGTAATCCCAGCACTTTGGGAGGCTGAGACGGGCGGATCACGAGGTCAGGAGATCGAGACCATCCTGGCTAACATGGTGAAACCCCGTCTGTACTAAAAAAATACAAAAAACTAGCCGGGCGAGGTGGCGGGCGCCTGTAGTCCCAGCTACTCGGGAGGCTGAGGCAGGAGAATGGCGTGAACCCGGGAGGCGGAGCTTGCAGTGAGCTGAGATCTGGCCACTGCACTCCAGCCTGGGCAACAGAGCGAGACTCCGTCTCAAAAAAATAAAAATAAAAAATAAAAAATAAAAAATAAAAATAAAAATAAAAATAAATAAATAAATAAATAAATAACAAATCAATTAGACAAAGGCAAACAACTCAATAGAAAAATGGGTAGGTATTCTGGATATAAGTCCTTTCTCAGGTGTACGTATGGCAAATATCTTCCACTCTCTGGCTTACCTCTTTATTCAATGGCATCTTTTGGTGGGCATAAGTTTTTAATTTTCAGGGCCAGACACAGTGCCTCACACCGTAATCCTAGCACTTTAAGAGGCTGAGGCAGGCAGATTGCTTGAGCCCAGGAGCTCTAGATCAGCCTGGGCAACAGGAGGAGAACGCTTCTCTTAAAAAAAAAAGAAAAAAAGAAAAAAAAAATGGCTGGCGTGGTGGTTCATGCCTGTAATCCCAGCACTCTGGGAGGTCGAGGCAGGCGGATCACCTGAGGTTGGGAGTTCGAGACCAGCCTGACCGACATGGAGAAACCCCGTCTCTATTAAAAATACAAAATTAGCCAGGCATGGTGGCGCATGTCTGTAATCCCAGCTACTCGGAAGGCTGAGGCAGAAGAATTGCTTGAACCTGGGAAGCGGAGGTTGCAGTGAGCCGAGATTGCACCATTGCACTCCAGCCTGGGGGACAAAAGCAAAACACTGTCCCCCCCAAAAAATTCTTAATTTTTATGTCCTTGAATTTATTGTTTCCTTTATAGTTAGTGGTTTTTGTGACCTGTTTAAGAAATATTTGTCAGGCCGGGCGCCATGGCTCACACATGTAATCCCAGCACTTTGGGAGGCCTAGGCAGGCGGATCACTTGAGGTCAGGAAGGTCAGGAATTCGAGACCAGCCTGGCCAACACGGTGAAACCCCGCCTCTACTAAAAATACAAAATTTAGCCAGGCGTCATGGTGCACCTCTGTAATCCCTGCTACTCGGGAGACTGAGGCAGGAGAATCCCTTGAACCCAGGAGGCAGAGGTTGCAGTTAGCCAAAATTGTGCCACTGCACTCTAGCCTAGGTGACAGAGAAAGACTCCATCTAAAAAAAAAAAATTGTCTACTCTTTGATAGTGAAACATTTTTCCTACATTTTTTTCTCTGAACATTTCATTGTTTGCCCTTAATATTTAGATGTTATGGTGTCTATGGTATGAGAAAGAAGTCAATTTTCATTTCTCCATGTGGATACCGTGCCGATAATTTCCTTTCCATTTTCTGCTTGTGAACGCTGGGACCAGAGGCCTGTGAACTGTGTTTCTCAGGCTTCCTTGTTGATTGTTTCCCATTAGGCTCTCCAGGAAGAGATACACTGGCAGGAGATCAGAAGGCAGCAGAAAGAAGTCTTTCTTCTTTTTCCTCTTTCTTCTCTCTTCTCTTCTTCCTCTTTGAAGTGGAGGCCCCTCCTTCAAAGTTGAAGCTCTGGCAACTTGCTCCTCCTCCCTGGGCCCAGCTCCTTTCTCTGTACTCTTAGAGTCTCGTGGCACCACCTCCCCTACTTTTGTTCCCTAAATGCTAGAAGAGACTGGAGTTACTTTTCTCTGGGTTACCTTATCTTCTTTTTGATCTTTCAGATTTCCATCACCTGTCTAACCACTTCTCCATATCAACTTTTCTGTTTCAGCACCATTTAACCGAAAAGGCTGTCCTTTCCCTGCCGCTCTGCAGAGCCATCTTTGTCATAAATTGTTTATATATGGTCTAGTTGTCTATCTTGACACCAATACCATACTGTCTTGAGTACTAACTTTTTAAAATGTATTTTATTACTATTATTTTTTTAAACAGCGTCTCGCTCTGTCACTCAAGCTGGAGTGCAGTGGCGTGATCATGGCTTATTGCAGCCTCCACCCCCATAGGCTCACGTGATCCTCCCACCTCAACCTTCCTAATTGCTGGGACCACAGGCACTCACCACCTTGCCCAGCTAATTTTTATGGGTATTTTTGTTTTGTTTTTTGTTTGTAGAGATAAGGTTTCGCTATTTTGCCTAGGCTGGCCTCAAATTCCTGGGCTCAAGCGATTCTTCCTCCTTGGCCTCTCAAAGTGCTGAGATTACAGACATGAGCCACCACACCCAGGTTCTAACTTTTTAGTAAGTCTTAGTACCTGGTAGAACGAGTCCTCCCACCTTGAGCATTGCAATATCACGCTCCCATTACTGTAGTGATTAAGGAAATGCTTTTTTCTCTATTACCTGAAGGAGTCTGAGTAAGACTGAAATTATTTATTCCTTAAATGTTAATATAACTTGCCAGTAAAGCCATGTGAGCCTTAAATTTTCTTTGAAGAGAAGTTTTAAATTAGGAATTCAGGACTTTAAAAGTTATAGGAGTTTTTCAAGTTTTCTGTTTTTTATTGTATCATTTTTGTATCTTCCCTAGGATTTCCACCTTAATTTTTAAATTTACTAGTATAAAATTTGTTCATAATATCCTCTTTTTAGGTTTTAGAATTTATAGGATCAGAAGTGATGGCCCTGTTATATTCCTGAGACTGTTGTCTTTTTTCTTGATGAGGATCTCAAAAGGTTTGTCAATTTCATTAGTCTTTTCAGAGAACCAAGGTGTGGCTTCATTAATCCTCTCTTTTGTATGCTTGTTTTCTAGTTAATTTTTTTTTATAGGTGGAAGCTGGGGCTGTGGAGGAAACATACACACACCACTCAAAGTAGAGAGAAAATGGTTTTCCCCCCTCTACCTGCCAGTTTTCTGAGAATGCCCCTATCAGCTGAACCAAAGTCTAGGACATGCAATTCCCTGTATTTCAGAGTAGAAAAGGGAAAGGGGATAGGAAAAGAATAGGCAGAAAGAAAGAATGGCAAACAACAAACTTGTAGATATATTTTGTCAATTTCTGCAAGAAGTATGTTAAAATGTCTCACCATGATCATAGACATATCTATTTCTACTTCTAGTTCTGTTGATTTAGCATTTTATTTTGAGGACGATACTAGTAGGTGCCTACAAATTTAGAGTTATTTCATCTTCCTGGAAAATTGTCTTTTTTCTGAGACAGAGTCTTTCACTATCACCTAGGCTGGAGTGCAGTGGCATGATCTCGGCTCACTGCAAACTCTGCCTCCTGGGTTCAAGCAATTCCCATGCCTCAGCCTCCTGAGCAGTTGGGATTACAAGTATGTACTAACACACCCAGCTAACTTTCATATTTTTAGCAGAGACAGGGTTTCGCCATGTGGACCAGGTTGGTTTTGAACTCCTGGCCTCAAGTGATCCACCTGCCTCCCAAAATGCTGGGATTACAGGTGTGAGCCACCACACCCAGCCAAAATGACATTTTATCATTGTGAATTATGAATCTTATATTTGTCTCAGTTCTTTTTCTTTTTTAATATATAGAGACAGCATCTCGCTATGTTGCCCAGGTAGGTCTCAAACTCCTGGCCTCAAGTGATCCTCCTGCCTCAGCCTCCCAAAGTGTACTGGGATTACAGCTGTGAGTCACTGTGCTTGGCCTGTCTCAGCTTTTTAACACCTTTTCCTCTCCTTTCTTTCCTTCTGACTGATTAATATAGTTAATTATTCCATTTTTTGTTTCTGCTAATTTGAATGTTAATCTTTTTCTAGTAATTTAGCAGTGACCCTCAAAATTACAATGTTTATCATTGACTTATTCAGTCTAATGTGAATTGATCCATTAACCCTCTTCCTGGGCTATGCAAGGACCTCAAAACACTTTAAGTCCTTTTACACACACCCGACGTATGGCCATTGTTGCACATATACATACAATTTTTTTGTTTTTGTTTTTGTTTTTTTTTTTGAGACTGAGTCTCACTCTGTCACCAGGCTGAAGTGCAGTGGTGTGATCTCAGCTCACTGCTGTAACCTCCAACTCCATGGTTCAAGCGATTCTCCTGCCTCAGCCTCCCGAGTAGCTGGGATTACAGGCATGTGCCACCACGCCCAGCTAATTTTTATATCTTTTATAGTAGAGACAGGGTTTCACCATGTTGGCCAGGATGGTCTCGATCTCCTGACCTTGTGATCCACCTTCCTCGGCCTCCCAAAGTGCTGGAATTACAGGCATGGGCCACCACACCCGGCCTACATACAGTTTTTATCCAACAAAACATCATGACTATCATTTTAAATGACCAATGTACATTAATATTTACCCACAATTTACACTTATATTTACCCACATATGTTCCATTTTGTTACTCATTATTTCTTTCTGCATTTCTGGTCTTCTATATTAGGATCATTTTCTTTCTACCAGAAACACACCTCTTATACTTTCATTTAGTTATAGTCTATAGATGACAAAGTATCTGTTACTGAATTCTATTTTTTATTTTTTAGAGACCGAGTCTTGCTCTGTCGCCCAAGCTAAAGTCCGTTGGCACAATCATGGCTCACTACAGCCTCCAACTCCTGGGCTGAAACAATCCTCCAACCTCAGCCTCCCAAGTAGCTAAGACTACAGGCATGTGCCACCACGCCTGGCTAGTTTTTTGTTTTGAGATGGAGTCTCACTATATTGCCCAGGCTGGTCTCAAGCTCCTGACCTCAAGGGATCCTCCCACCTTGGCCTCCCAAAGCAATGGGATTACAGGCATGAACCACACCCAGCATACATTGAGCTTTTAACTTCAGTTATTCCAGTTTTTATTTACTAGAAACTCTAATACCTGAATAACTTCAGTTATTCTAGTAAACTAATATTTACTAGAAAATTGTTAGTTATTCTAGTAAATATAATACTATATTACTAGTAAATGTAATGTTTAATATACTAATATAATACTATCAATATTACTATTATAATATTACTATTCTACTACTAGTAAATACAATTTTTAGTAGTTATTCTAGTAAATTCTAAAATTTACTAGATTCTAAATTCTAAAATTTACTAGAATAACTTATTAGAATAACTTCAGTCATTCTAGTTTTTATTTACTAGAAACTTTAATTGATATTTTTCTAAAACTTGTTGGTCAACTTTTAGCATTTGCTATCCCTTATAGATATTTTTCAGGCTTTTCATTTATTTCTTTAAATATTGTTAGTGTACTTTTTATAATCTGTCTGACAATTCTAATATCCTAAGTCTGTGTGAATCTGTTTCTGGAGTTGGTTGTTTCTGCTGTTTCTTTCTCATGTTATCTTATTTTCTTGTATATTATCTTTGACCTCCTGCTGGTCATCACCCTTGAAAATTTATTTTAGGCTCCCTAAGGCCCAGAATGGATATATCAAGTTCCAAAGAGACCTTCTATTTACTTCTGTTTCATCACTCAATGACTTCCTCAAACCAAGTTCACAGCTGTCCCCTCCAGGTAGCACAGACTGTTCCGGGTACAAGTCAGGACTGATCGGTAGCCACAAATTCTCAAAGACAGATTTTTTGTTTGTTTGTTTCTCCTATCTTTTTTTCTCTTTGTTCAGGACCAAGACAGCCTTCTCCAAAGTCTCCTGGGGTAGTGGAAGGGAACAAGTTTAGTTCTGGTTTACCCTTACTCTCAGAGGATAGGCCTTTGGGGGATCCCATCTTGATTTGAACAGGGTCTTTGAGGCTACCCACCTTAAGCAAGCCCTAAGCGTCTAATTTATTTTTATTTTTATTATTATTTTTTTTGGAGATAGAGTTTCGCTCTTGTTGCTCCATTTTGGCTCACTGCAACCTCCACCTCCTGAGTTCAAGTGATTTTCCTGCCTCAGCCTCCCAAGTAGCTGGGATTACAGGCAGCCATCACCACGCCCAGCTAATTTTTGTATTTTTAGTAGAGACGGGGTTTCACCATGTTGGCCAGGCTGGTCCCAAACTCCTGACCTCAGGTGGTCCACCCGCCTCAGCCTCCCAAAGTGCTGGGATTACAGGCGTGAGCCACCGTGCCCAGCCTAAGTCTCTACCTTCATCAGTTTGCCCTGCCTCCCAACACCACTGAACAAAAGCCCAAGTATGCAGTATTAGCAAGACGGAAGCAGCTTTGGTACTTTGATATTGCGCTCAAAACAGAAAAATTTGGCCTCAGTATTTCCCCTTACATTTTTAGCTCAATGTTTTCAGGGATATAAATAGATAGATAGATTTTGATAGATAAATGGAGAACTAGGGACAAATGGATAGCTACTTAAGCATTCTTAAATGTTTCATTATAAAATTGATTCAATTACCTATGTTTTCTAGGAGATAGGGAAGTCCTATTTTTTTATTTTTCATTCTTAAATATTATCTGACTCCCTACCATATAAACTTAATTTGCACTATCTTGTTCCCTATCACATGGACACATTCACATACTCACGTACTTTTACTCCTACAAGCACACTCCCAGTAAATAGTAGTTATAATATATACTTATTAAACTGGTATTTAGCATTTATGTTATTATCATTATGCAAACATAGTTCACAGACAGGGCCGCCCTAATGTCGAAGTCCAGGGTGACCTCTGGGGCTAAGCAGTACGTGACCTATGCAGTGACAGGGTTGCCCTGCTCAAAGCTGAGGCATGTAGGTGACTGTAATTTCTCCCAGATTGTGGGGGATTGCTTCAGGGTTCCTGATGGGCAATCTGGTGCCATTTTGTTTCCTGGTTGTTTTAATGTGACCTACTTTTTTTTCTTCTCTGGAAGCTCATACAATACATTATTTCTAATATTCTGAAATTTTATGTGTTGTGCCACTAAATGTTTATGTGAATAAACATTTTACTTTGGAATAATTTAAGATTTACAGCTGGGTGCGGTGGTTCACACCTATAACCCCAGCACTTTGGGAGGCCAAGATGGGAGGATCACTTGAGCTCAGGAGTTCAAGACTAGCCTGGGCACCATAGTGAGACTCTGTCTCTACAAAAAATAAAATTAAAAAAAATTAGCCAGGTGTAGTAGCACAAGTCTGTTGTCCCACCTAGTTGGGAAACTGAGGCAGGAGGATCACGTGAGTCCAGGAGAGGGAGGCTGCAGTGAGCTGTGATGGCACCACTGCACTCCAAAAAATTTACAGAGAAGTTGCAAAGATAATATAGAGAATTCCTGTGTACCCCTCACCTAGTTTTCCCTAATGTTAACATATGAGATTACCATGGTACACTTGTGAAAATTTAAAAAACCAATATTGGTGTGTTACTATTCACTAAACTCCAGACCTCATTCAAATTTCACCAGTTTTTCTACTCATGCCCCTTTTCTGTTCCAAGATCCAATCCAGGACACCACATTGCATTTATTAATCATGTCCCTTTAGTCTCCTCTGGTCTGTGATAGTTTCCCAGTTTTATTTTGTATTCATAGCCCTGACAGTTTTGAGGAGCACTATGCAGCACTTTGTAGAATGTTTCTCAGTTTGCATTTGTCTGGTATTTTTCTCAGGACTAGGCTGGGCTTATGGGATTTCAAGAAGAATAGCACAAGTGATATACTCTTATTAAGGATGACGTTAACCATGATCACTTGGTTAAGGTGGTATTTGCCAGGTTTCTCCATCATACAGTTACTATTTTTCCTACTTCCATATTCTGTTATTTGGAAGTGGGCCACAAAGTCCAGTCTACCCTCAAAGGGGTAGGGGAGAAGAAGCAAACTACTTTTTGCAAGGTGGAGAGCATAGCTACTTATGTTATTTGAAATTCTTCTATAAGGAAATTTGTCCCTTTTCTGTCATTTATTTATTCAATCATTTTCTCTATATAAATATGGCCTCATATATATTTATTTACACTTTAGGTTATAATCCAATACCACATTATTTATTTTGGTTCCCAAATTGGTCTGGCTTTGAAAACTCCTCACAGTTGGCCCTGGTATTCCTCTGACTTTTTTTTTTTTCTCTTGAGTACTTCCTTGCCTTCCGGTACTGTAAGGTGCTCTGGGCTCATCCTGTATTTTCCTTGCCTTGAAATAACTTCAGTCATTTTTTCAAGAAGCCCTGGTTTTTTAAAATCGGAAAATGGTATTTAGAAACCATTCTTGGTTTAGAAACCAAGATCTGGGCACTGTTTTATTGTTTTATTGGGTGTCACTGCTCCCAGGGTATCTTAGCAGAGAGTTAGAATAATATGTATGTGTATACTAATCCATTTAGACACACATTTATTTCTTTTTTTTTTTTTTTTTTTTTTTTTTTTTGACACGGAGTCTTGCTCTGTGCCCCAGGCTGGAGTGCAGTGGCGCGATCTCGGCTCACTGCAAACTCCGCTCCCCCGGGTTCACGCCATTCTCCTGCCTCAGCCTCCCGAGTAGCTGGGACTACAGGCGCCCGCCACCTCGCCCAGCTAATTTTCTTGTATTTTTAGTAGAGACGGGGTTTCACCGTGTTAGCCAGGATGGTCTCGATCTCCTGACCTCATGATCCGCCCATCTCGGCCTCCCAAAGTGCTGGGATTACAGGCTTGAGCCACCGCGCCCGGCCCACACATTTATTTCTAAAGTTATTTCTGTATTTACCCATCTGTGGGTGTGTGTATATGCACACACACACACATAAATATGAGTTCATACTAATTTCTGTGTGTGTGTGTATGTGTATATATATATATGTATTTTGAGACAGAGTCACACTCTGTCACCAGGCTGGAGTACAATGGCGCAATCATAGCTCACTGCAGCCTCAAACTCCTGGGCTAAATCAATCCTCCTGCCTAAGCCTCCCAAGTAGCTAGGACTACAGGTACATGCCACAACGCCTAGCTAATGTTTTAAATTTTTTGTAGAGATGAGGTCTCTCTATGTTGCCTAGGCTGGTCTCAAACTCCTGGCCTCATGGGGTCCTCCCACCTCAGCCTTCCAAAGTGCTGAGATTACAGGCGTGAGCCACTGCGCCCAGCCTGTGTGGATATTTTTTAATTAATTCATTGTTCTGGGTTCCTGGTAAGACCTTTCAATTCAGAAACTTGTGACCTTGTGTTAGGGAAGCAGGAGCCTAGAAGAGCCAGAGTGAAAGTTCAGCTCCATCTGGAGACTAACAGGGCACATTCCTTGCCAGTCACTACCCATGATCACAGATGTTTATAGTTGAGGAAACACCATAAAGACACCTACGAGGACACACTCCTCCGTCAGTGAGTTCAGATGTCCCAGCACCCATAAAAATACACGCTTTCAAGACAATAACAGTTATGGCGGGCTACGGTGGCTCATGCCTGTAATCCCAGCACTTTCGGAGGCTGAGGCGGGCGGATCATTTGAGATCAGGAGTTTGAGACCAGCTTAGCCAACATGGTGAAACCCCCCTCTACTAAAAAAACAAAAATTAGCCAGGCATGGTGGTGCACATTTGTAGTCCCAGCTACTCTGGTGGCTGAGGCAGGAGAATTGCTTGAATCTGGGAGGCGGAGTTTGCAGTGAGCCGAGACTGCACCACTGCACTCCAGCCTGGGCGACACAGCAGGACTCCATCTCAAAGATAAAAAAAGAGAAGAAAGATAATAACAGTTATGCTCTGATGGACTCACACACTGAAATGTCAAGGAGGCCGGGCATGGTGGCTCATGCCTGTAATCCCAGCACTTTGGGAGGTCGAGGCAGGCAGATCTCTTGAGGTCAGGAGTTTGAGACCAGCCTGGACAACATGGGGAAAACCAGCCTCTACTAAAAATACAAAAATTAGCTGGGTGTGATGGTGGGAGACTGTAATCTCAGCTACTCCAGAGGCTGAGGCAGGAGAATCACTTGAACCCAGGAGGTGAAAGTTGCAGTGAGCTGAGATTGTGCCACTGCACTCCAACCTGGGCGACAAAGCAAGACTTTGTCTCAATAAAATAAAATAAAATAAAACATCAAAAGAGTTTTCTTTAAATCAACAGAATAATAAATTTTGTCATGCTGTCAGCCTACCTGCATGTAGTCAGCTTAGTTTAGTATTTAAACAGACAAGACCCCTGTATAAGAAAAGCTTAAAACAAACATGGTATGTTCCTCCACTTGCTATCTGAGGATGCCCTACTCTGTAACTGAACAGCTGTCAATAAACTCTCTCTTCTCAGTGCACTCTGCAACTCACCTTGAGTTCCTTACTATGTGAGATTGAAGAACCCTCTCTTGAATTGAGATCTTTGATCCAGACCCCTTTTTTCTGGTAACACTAGGATTCTGGGAAATTGGGATTATCTTATTGGCAACTTCCTCCCTCATTTTATCCTCTCTCTCTGTCTCTCTTTCTCTCCCTCCCTCTGTCTGACCATAGCTGGCAAGTCAAGTGTGGGCTTCCTCACAGTCCGCACTCTGCCTGCCCCTTTTGTGTTCACAGGGGTCTGACTCAAGCTTCTCAGGTTCTCTTGGCCTCTGGGAGGCACTGGCAGGAGACTGAAAGGCAGAAAGAGCAGAGGCAAGCGTCTTTCTATCTGCTTTGGATGGTGTCCGTGGCAGGGGGTGTATCTCCTGCTGGGTAGCCCCCACCGTGATTTCAGTTAGCTATTTTTCTGTACCCCTTTTCTCTGGGCTGGTCAACTTCTCTGGATAAGGCTCTTCCTATCATCTGCCTGGTGGGAGGAGGTTTAAGCATAAGTAGAAGTGGCTAGGTAGTGGACAATGATGGAATTTTCCTGGCTCTGGCAGGGGATAATGCCAGGGGCTCTGTTCAGAATGCAGACTTCACTCAGTCTCCCAATGTCTGCTTCAGCACCCTCACCTTTAGCTATATCTGACCTCCCTAAGCCTAGAATTCAGGGGTCCAACCTTTACAGAAGGCAAACTCTACTTTTCTGCCCAGGTAGAAGAAGACCAAGACTTTCAGTTATGTCCTTCTGTTCCAGCACCAGCCCTCACCTCTGACATCAGAGCTATGTGGTATCTCCAATCCTATCTTTGAGCCTTTCTGGAGCACCACAGCACAAATTGGTTTTCCTTTTGTAGACTCCCACCTTTGTCTCCTTGACAGAACTGAGAAAACCGAAAGAAATATTAAAGCGAAATTCTGCGATCAAGAGATCCCGAGCATTTATCAAAATTTAATTTAATTAAGGAAGGAACTATCAGGTCGACAAAAGAAGCTGGTTTGCCCAAGCTTGAAAAACTCGTGTATGTATGCCCGGCACGGTGGCTCACGCCTGTAATCCCAGCACTTTGGGATGCCGAGGTGGGCGGATCATGAGGTCAGGAGATCGAGATCATCCTGGCTAACACTGTGAAAACCAGTCTCTACTAAAAATACAAAAAATTAGCCGGATGTGGTGGTGGGTGCCTGTAGTCCCAGCTACTCGGGAGGCTGAGTCAGGAGAATGGCATGAACCTGGGAGGAGGAGCTTGAAGTGAGCCAAGATTGTGCCACTGCACTCCTGGGTGACAGAGCGAGACTCCGTCTCAAAAAAAAAAGGAAAAAAAAAAAAAAAAGAAAACTCGTGTGTGTGTGTGTGTGTGTGTGTGTGTGTGTGTGTACCCTCACGTGCTTGCACAAACGAACAGAGCTAGAGTTAAAGGAATTCCAAGGACAACTTGCTGGGTAAAATTGAAGACTGATTTATTTTCCACAGGGCAATAAAATCATTGTATTTAACCGCACAACCAGACTATGAAAACACAGAACCTATTAGTCTCTAAAGTTAAACTGTAACTTTATAGAACCATAAAACTGCCTGTTTCTTCAATCATTATGGATTGATTGCATAAATTGTGGCAATGGAATTTCATTCCCCTGGTATGTCCCACGAGGGTAAATCCCCAGGATGCAGGTTCTGCTTTTATTGAAACAGGGTTTGAAAAAGTGTTCCCCTAAGATCTCAGGAATTAGGCAATCATAATTTTGCCATTTTCCCAAGTGTGGAATCATTTCTTCTTTAATACCTGTGTCAGGTAAGAACGTCTAAACTATGTGTTTTGTTTTGTTTTTTGAGACAGGGTCTCACTCTGTTGCCCAGGCTGGAGTACAGCAGCATGTTTATGGCTCACTGCAGCCTTGACCTCTCAGGCACAAGCCATGTCCCATCTCAGCCTCCTGAGTAGCTGGGACCACAGGTGTGTGCCACCATGCCTGGCTGATTTTTGTAATTTTTTTTTTTTTGGTAGAGATGGGGTTTCGCCATGTTGTCCAGGCTGGTCTCAAACTCCCAAGCTCTAGAAATCCACCTGCCTCAACCTCCCAAAATGTTGAGATTACAGGCCTGAGCCACCACACCTGGCCTAGAACATCTGAAATATTTATTCTCAACATCACTAGCTCAATCTTGTTTCAATGCCTGTTCTTTTTGTCCTTGTGAGTTTTGTCCTTTTTATTTTTTGACTATTACTTTAATGAGGATTGGAGAGGACATAGGCCCAAATGTATGAACTCAATACCCCACTTTTAAAAAATTTTTATTTTATCTTATTTTTTGGTAGAAACAGGGTCTCACTATGTTGCCCAGGCTGGTCTTAAACTTCTGGCCTCAAGCAATCCTTCTTCCTCAGCCTCCCAAAGTGTTAGGATTACAGGCATGAGCCAACAAGCCTGGCCCAATTCTGCTTTTTTGATCCCACATTTCCTCCTGCTCTCTGTTGTCCAGGACTTTCCTCAAATGCCTGGCCTCCTGGCTTTTCAGTTTCCTGATGCTGCTGTAGATGTATTACTTTCCCTCTTTCATGTCTTTTCTAGATTTCACCAGGAGTTTTCAGCAGGAGTGACAGTGTGTACTTGTGTGCTTTATAGACCTTGATCCAGGTCTTTTCCTGACTATATCAACGCTTGGTTCCAAATATCAAAGAGCTCTCCACTTTTGGGGATAGAAGCAAACTGTTCCTATTACTCAGAAAAACCACTGCTGTAATGTTGCAAGAATTAGTATGTATCTTGTCTGCTATAGTCTTCCTAAGGTGGGAAAAAACCATAAGCATCTCCTTTCCAGCCCTGACCTCTCCACTTCTTCCTCACCCCCTTCCACCTCCAGAAGACCCACCTTCTTTTGCTGGCATTCTGGCCTTCTTTGCCTCAGAGGATGCCCTTGCCAAGTTTTAGCTGTATTGCCTGGTGGATGTGAAACCACTCTTAACATAAACTCCTCAGCTGGTCCTTGGGAAGGGCTTTGCCTCAACTTCTCAGATTTAGTGGGTGTTTCAGATGTTAATTTAGTGTTAGATATATAAGCAAAATCCCAGGCCCCACTGCAAGAGAGGGAGAAGGTGGCTTGGAATCTACGTTTTACAGAGGGCCTCATGTCAAAATCTGGGACAATCTCAGCCTCATATGAATAATGCAGGAATGGATTATTATATATTGAATCAAAAGGAATTCGTGTGTCTGTATTGATATTAACACCAAAAATTTTGGCCAGATGTGGTGGCTCACACCTGTAATCACAGCACTTTGGGAGGCCAAAGCAGGAGTATCATTTGAGCCCGTGAGTTCGAGGTTACAGTGAGCTATGATTATGTCACTGTACTTCAACCTAGGTAACAGAGAGAGACTGTGTCTCAAAACAACCACCACCACAATAAATAAAACAACCAAAAATTGTATTTTATTTTATTATTATTTTTCTTAATAGAGACAAGGTCCTGCTATGTTACCCAGGATGGTCTCGAACTTATGGGCTCAAGCAATCCTCCCACCTCAGCCTCCCAAAATGTTGGGATTACAGGCGTGAGCCACTGCACCTGGCCAACACCAAAAATTTAAAGGGGGTAGAAAAGAGGGCCAGGCTAGGTGGCTCACACCCATAATCCCAGCACTTTGGGAGGCTGAGGTGGGTGGATCACTTGAGGTCAGGAGTTTGAGACCAGCTTGGCCAACATGGCGAAAACCCATCTCTACTAAAAATACAAAAATTAGCCGGCCGTCCTGATGCCCATCTGTAATCACAGATACTTTGGGGGGCTGAGGCAGGAGAATTGCTTGAATCTGGAAGTCAGAGGTTGCAGTGAACCGAGATGGCACTACTGCACTCCAGACTGGGCGACAGAGTGAGACTGCATCTCAAAAAAGAAAATAAAAGAAAGCTCTTCCTCATAAAAGAATGCCAAATTGTGAATGTAGATGGAATGATAGAAATGGAAAAATCATCATTTTATGACCAGTCTATTCATAATTGATTTGGGCAGGCATCATCAGTGGAATGTAAAACCATTAGGATGAAAGGGGTTGGGAAAAATGATATTCATAAGGTTTGAAAGTATCACCCTACAGACTATTTAGTAATTGCAAAAGGGAAAAGATATCTTTACCATGGAGAGAGCTGAAGGTCACCACCTTGACCATCAGATTACACTTAGCATCACCATCAATGTGACAAATTGGTGTGATGCACTGAGAAGACACAACGTCACTTAATGTTTCTACCAATAACCGGAACCCAGATTTATTTTTAAGAAAATCAGGTTGGCCAGGTGCAGTGCCTTATGCCTGTAATCCCAGCACTTTGGGAGGTCAGGAGCTCAAGACCACTGTGGCCAACATAGTGAAAACCTGTCTCTACTAAAAATACAAAAATTAGCCAGGCATGGTGGCGCACACCTGTAATCCCAGCTACTCAGGGGGCTGAGGCAGGAGAACCGCTTGAACCCATGAGGCAGAGGTTGCAGTGAGCCGAGGTTGCACCACTGCACTCCAGTCTAGGCCACAGAGTGAGACTCCATCTCAAAAAAAAAAAAAGAAAAGAAAAAGAAAAAGAAAATCAGGTCGTTATGATGTCATCTTGATTTTAAATACAAAGGCTTAGTCGGTGCACCTGATCAACACTGAACTTTCAGTTCCCTTCTACCACAGCCTCCCATATGTTCTAGAAGTGTCTAAGGGAGACTGTTGTGCAGTCCCTCTCAGCATCTTCCATTCTCCGTCTGGAAATGTCACCTGCCAGGCCTCTGTTGTATGAAAAGAGTTAGCATGGCCTCTTATGTTTTTGAAAAGTGCTTCTAATGCCAAGGTTACTCTATGCTGAAATATGCCTTGAAGCCACTTTCTTACATTACGATCTCAAAGGGACCACTTTAGACTTCCAGCATCTCACCAAGGTTTTTATGTGACCACCATCCAGTTTATGTCATTAGTCTCTCTCTCCTTAGGACTGAGACGTGGGTCCAGGGTGGCTTGCAGGGGAAAGTGGCTTAGTATTGTCCTGCTGGTCTTTGTTGGGAACAGGCCCCCCAAAATCTGGTCATAAACTGGCCCCAAAACTGGTCACAAACAGAATCTCTGCAGCACTGTAACATGTTCGTAATGGCCCTAACGCCCACACTGGAAGGTTGTGGGTTTACGGGAATGAGGGCAAGGAAAACTCAGCCTGCCCAGGGCGGAAAACCGCTTAAAGGCATTCTTAAGCCACAAACAATAGCATGAACGATCTGTGCCTTAAGGACATGCTCTTGCTGCAGTTAACTAGCCCAACCTATTCCTTTAATTTGGCCCATCCCTTTGTTTCCCATAAGGGATACTTTTAGTTAATTTAACATCTATAGAAACAATGCTAATGACTGGTTTGCTGTTAATAAATATGTGGGTAAATCTTTGTTCGGGGCTCTCAGCTCTGAAGGCTGTGAGACCCCTGATTTGCCACTTCACAGCTCTGTATTTCTGTGTGTGTGTCTTTAATTCCTCTGGCGCTGCTGGGTTAGGGTCTGCCCGACCCAGTTGGTCTCAGCAGGTGTTGCTCTCTGGGGCATGGGATTCTTATTCCAAGCACTGGTCCAGTCATCTAGCTCACGCTGGAACTCTCATCAGCCCATTGATATCTCAGAGTTTAACACAAGGAAGTATTGCACAAGACAAGCCAGAGACCCATGGACATAATGGCTGCCAAAGTAGAGAAGGGGAGGTGACAGATTTAGGGGACGGCAGCTGCCCTCACCCTCACTGTCCTCTCTGTTCCTCCAGCAGGAGCTTCTCCTCTTTCCTTGGAAAACAGGCTTTCCTGGGGACCTCCTGCTCCCCTCAGTTATCTAGACTGTACCTCTCTTTTGTTTATACTAATGATAGCATGCTAGGTACAGTGTTCTCCATCTTGCTTTTTTCATTTAATATGTTTTTTTGAGACAGGATCTTGTTCTGTCACCTGGGCTGGGGTGCAACGGCACCAACACAACTCAACTGTAGCCTCGACCTCCCAGGCTCAAGTAATTCTCTTGCCTCAACCTCCTGAGCAGCTGGGGTTATAGGCACGCAATACCATGCCTGGCTATTTTTTTTTTTTTAATTTTTTGTAGAGACGGGGTCTTGTTATGTTGATGAGGCTGGTCTCAAACTCCTGGGCTTAAGCAATCCATGCGCCTTGGCCTCCCAAAGTACTGGGATTACAGGTGTGAGCCACTACACTCAGCTCAACATTTTTTATATGTACACCTTGTTCATATCCTTTATCTTCGTCTTTTATATCGTTAAGAAAACCCTTTAACACCATTTTCGTGAGGTTTCTGGAGAGTGTAGAAATGAGTATTTTCTATCCACCACGAGGTTTTCTTGGAGTTTACAAGTATATGTTGATATCACCTGAAAATCTAGATAGTTTTGTCTCCTCTTTTCCAATTCTGTACTTCAAAGCTTTAAAAATTTAAAGGCTAGGTGTAGTGGCTCATGCCTGTAATTCCAACACTATGGGAGGATCACTTGAGCCCAGGAGGTAGAGGTTGCACTGAGCCATGATCATGCCACTGCATTCCAGCCTGGGTGACAGAACGACACCTTGTCTCAAAAAGCAAGCAAGCAAACAAACCAACAAAACACACTTATTATGGAAAAGAAGGGGGCAGAAGCCAAACTGGGAAGAGGAAGAAGTTAAACTGTGATGCAGGCCTAACAAAGCCTCAGCCGACACGGCAGGAAGTTTTTGAGTGAGAATTGCCTGTTAAAGTGTCCCATGTTGACCCCAAAGAGGGAGGCTTTTATGCCTCCACCCGCCTCAGTCATTGTACACAGGCTACCATCGGAGGGACTGACCACATTCTCTGCAGCTGGGCAGCAAGTTCTTCCCTGAAGGGAGATCTGGGCCGCACATCTGTATGTCTATCACAACTTATCCATTCCGTCAGGGTGGTGGGGAGGATTTGATACATTGCAGGAGATAAGCAAAGAGGAATTTTTTTTGCAGTTTTGGACATTCACAATGGAGTTTTGTTGCAAATCAATAGGCTCCAAAGCAAGATGTTGTCAAGAGGAAAATCGTTTTCTAAATTCCTTTAGTTCTCATTTGACATATGAAGACTCTCAGGTTGGAGCATTTCTTCCACAGTGTGCTTTCAAAACCTAGGCCTAGGCCTGAGGGTATTACGGAGAAGAAAATGAGGGAGAGGTAGCAGAGAATGAACATGGAATACATGGGCCCCAGTCTCTCTGTTCTAGACTGAATCATGAAGAAGCAGAGGTAGTTTGATAATTCAACTGGGCTTCAAGGGCAGGGGGCATTTGTTCTATTCCAAATTTGGGATTCTGGAAGGAGGCCACCATACAGAATGGCCCTGCTTGAATCCAGTTAAGAGTAATGTGCAGGGCCGGGCGCGGTGGCTCAAGCCTGTAATCCCAGCACTTTGGGAGGCCAAGACGGGCGGATCACGAGGTCAGGAGATCGAGACCATCCTGGCTAACACAGTGAAACCCCGTCTCTACAAAAAATACAAAAAACTAGCCGGGCGAGGTGGCGGGCGCCTGTAGTCCCAGCTACTCAGGAGGCTGAGGCAGGAGAATGGCGTGAACCCAGGAGGCGGAGCTTGCAGTGAGCTGAGATCCAGCCACTGTGCTCCAGCCTGGGCGACAGAGCAAGACTCCGTCTCAAAAAAAAAAAAAAAGAGTAATGTGCAGAGTGGCTAAGCAGGGCTACAGCCTCGACTGGACTCCTGCCATGATCCTTGGTAGAACAAATGCTGAGAGTCAGTAGGTCTGTCCTGGGGCCACAGACGGTGCTTAGTGGACTGATCACATGGATGGGAACAGAGGGGGCAGAACCAGGACTCAGAGGTGTCCACTGGGCAAACGAAAGCCAATGAGAGGCTAAGTCATCAGACCCAGCTCAAACAGATCTCCTCAGTGACAGACGTCAGCAAGTAGGAGCTAGACACGTAAACCCACCTCTGCTTGTTCATCCGGATACCCTCTGAAAACGAGACAAGTACAAAAACCCAAAGATCTGAGTGTTTATTTTTAAAAGACTCTATTAGTTATGCTTTTCCTGCATAACGACCTTGAAATAAAAGGACTTACAGTAAGCTTTGATTCTCTACTCATAGGTTACAGGTTCAGCTGCAGCTCTCTGGCTTCAACTAGAATCAGCTAGGCTTGGATCAAGGCTGTGCGCAGGATTCAAGTCCACTCCACAAGTCTCCTCATTCTGGGATCAGCCGTGACTGTGACGTGCTCTTTATATGACAGAGGATGGGATTACAAGATCTAAACCAAACCACAAGGTGGATTTTTAGCCTCGGCTCACATCACATCCGCTAACATTCCACGGGCCGAAGTCAGTCTTAGGGCTAAGTTCAAAGTCAATGGGATGGAAATGAATAATTTATATCAGGGAGGGAGTGAAGAATTGGGAACAATAATCCAATCTACCACAGAGACTAGGCATTATCTAAAGGACTGACCAAAGTATCGTATTAGACTACAGTCATTGGACAGGACTGAAACTTCCTTTTTTTCCCCTGCTACCCAGTAACTGGGGGCTTGTCAAGGGTCATGTTCTCTAGAAGCAGAGCCCAAGATGGGGATTCTTGTGTACATAATTTATGAAGAGTGTGTTCTCAAGAGGAACATGTCAAGAAGTGAGACAAGTATAGAAAATAGGAAGGAAAGGAGCAGGAATGAATCATATATATCAGGGAGGGAGTGAAGAGTATAGTTTCAGCTGGAATCTAGTCTGATCACACAGGAAATTGGAATAAGAATTGTACACTAGAGTTGTCCCACTTGAGTCGAGAGCTGGGCTTTTTGACCTTGTGTTGTAAGTCGTTGGCTGTCTTCCTCTCCCACAGAACAGGTATAACCTCCCTGACATTTCTTGGTAAGGTGACAGACAGCTGTAGACCAAGAACAGTTCTCTGGAGAAAGGGGAAGCTGTGATTTGAGTGTAACTAAAATTCACCACAGCTGGGTGTTGTCACACTGGCTGGTTAAGGCCATCTGGACAGGATGGCCTTAACATCAACAGACCAGTATCAGTCTGTGGCCTGTTACGAAACGGCCCACACAGCAGGAGGTGAGTGTCAGGCGAGCCAGCATTACCACCCGAGCTCTACCTCCTGTTGGCGGCATAGATTCTCATAGGAGAGCAAACCCTATTGGGAACCGCGCATGAGAGAGATCCAGGTTGCATGCTCTTTATGAGAATCTGATACCTGATGATCTGTCACTGTCTCCCATCACCCCCAGATGGGATCATCTAGTTGCAGGAAAACAAGCTCAGGCTCCCACTGATTCTACATTATGATGGGTTGTATACTTATTTCATTATATATTGCAATGTAATAATAATAGAAATAAAGTGGCCGATAAATGTAATGTCTTTGGATCATCCTAAAACCATCCCCCCACCCTGGCCTGTGGAAAAACTGTCCTCCAGGAAACCAGTCCCTGGTGCCAAAAAGGTTAAGGACCTCTGTGCTATATATATGGCTCGTGAAAGACCAGACCAAAATTAAAGTACACACCCACAGCAAATACTGCTATTTATTTCTTAATATCAGTTCTCTCCTACTTTTTTTTTTTTAATTTTTTTTTTGAGAAGGAGTCTTGCTCTGTCACCCAGGCTGGTATGCAGTGGTGCTATCTCCACTCACTACAACCTCCACCTCCCAGGTTCAAGCGATTTTCCTGCCTCAGCCTCCCAAGTAGCTGGAATTACAGGCGCCCACCACCACACCCAGCTAATTTTTGTATTTTTAGTAGAGATGGGGTTTTGCCACGTTGGCCAGGTTGGTCACAAACTCCTCGAGTGATCCGCCCATCTCTGCCTTCCAAAATGCGGAGATTACAGGCGCCCGCCACCACACCTGGCTAATTTTTGTATTGTTAGTAGAGATGGGGTTTTGCCATGTTGGCCAGGCTGGTCTCGAACTCCTGACCTCGAGTGATCCACCTGTCTCAGCATCCCAAAGTGCCGGGATTACAGGCTTGAGCCACTGCACCCGGTGAATTCTCTCCTACTTCTTGTACCCAGAATAAAAACGAACAAGATAGTTTAGCTGTCCAGAATCAAAACTACATTTCTCGGACTCCCTTCTAACTAAGCAGGGCCATACATTTAGGTTCTAGATGCCAGATGAAGGCAGACATATCACATGGAAGCTTCCGGGAACCTTCCTTAAGAGACAGCTGGTGTTACTCTTTGCCCTTTCTTTTCCCTTTCCTTCATCCTGCCGGCTTGAATGCATGTGTGATGGCTGGAGCGGGAACAGAACCGTGAGGTGATCTGGAGAGTGAAGGCCAAAAGGGCCACAGTTCAAAGGGGGTCTGGTTCTGAGATCAGTGTGAACCCCAGTCTCCATGCCTTCAACATGGAAAGTTATATCTTCTACCTGTGTCAAATTACTGTTAATTAACTCTCACAAGGTAAAACTTATTCACAGAATAATGTAATCCTAACCAATCCAACATTTAAGACAGATTGTAAATGAGTTTAAGAACCTGCTGCATATATTTTACCAAAACACCCTCTTGCAAAATTGTACCCATTTATACTCCATTTAGCAGATATCAGTGTTCATTTTTCCACATTAGTTATTATTATTTTTGGGTTGGGCCAATTTTTTTTTTGTGTGTGTGAGATGGAGTCTCACTCTGTTGCCCAGGTTAGAGTGCTGTGGCGTGATCTCGGCTCACTGCAACCTCTGCCTCCTGGTTTTAAGCAGTTCTCCTGCCTCAGCCTTCTAAGTAGCTGGGACTACAGGCACGAGTCCCCATGCCCAGGTAATTTTTTTTTTTTTTTTTTTTTGTATTTTTAGTACAGACAGGGTTTCACCTTTTGGCCAGGCTGGTGTTGAACTCCTGACCTCAGGTGATCCACCCGCCTCAGCCAAAATGCTGGGATTAGAGGCGTAAGCCACCGCGCCCAGGCCGGTTGGGTCAACTTAATAAGTAAAAAGGCACTTCACTGCTGTTTCCATTTTCTTTCTCCTGGTGTCTATTCAGGTTGAATGTATTTTCCTGTCTTCCTGAGCCATCTGTATTTCTTCCTCTACAAATCTGTTAGGGAAACAGGAGCATAGGGGAGCCAGGGTGACACCGTTTAAAAATCAACTCCATCTTAAAACTAGCAAGGAACGGCTGTAATCCCAGCACTTTGGGAGGCTGAGGCGGGCGGATCACCTGAAGTCAGTTGTTCAACATCAGCCTGGCCAGCATGATGAATCCCCTTCTCTACTAGACAGACGCGGCGGCGCATGCCCATAATCGCAGTTACTTGTGACCAGCCTGGCTAACATGGCAAAACCCCATCTCTACTGAAAATACAAACATTAGCTGGGTGTGGTGGTAGGTGCCCAGCCGGTGGTCATAAGATGTTTACAGTCGAGGAAACAGCTTAAAAATGCTTTAAAATGGGCTGGGTGCAGTGGCTCACACCTGTAATCCCAGCACTTTGGGAGGCCAGGGTGGGCAGATCACAAGCTCAATAGATCGAGACCATCCTGTGCAACATAGTGAAACACCGTCTCTACTAAAAATACAAAAATTAGCTGGGCGTGGTGGCGTGTGCCTGTAGTCCCAGCTACTCAGGAGGCTGAGGCAGGAGAATCGTTTGAACCCAGGAGGCATAGGTTGCAGTGAGCTGAGACTGCACTACTGCACTCCAGCCTGCTGACAAAGCGAGACTCCGTCTCAAAAAAGAAAAAAAATGCTTTAAAACTCCTACAACTGCAGAATGTACACATGTCCCAATATCACATAATATGTATTTTTAAGGTGATGCACTAAAATGCCAAGGACAGTCTTCTTTAAATCAGCAAAGTACTAAATTTTGTCATGCTGTCAGCCCACCTGCATGTAACCATAATTTAGTTTACCTTTTACATAGACAAGACTCCTATATAAGAAGAGTTTAAAAGAAAGCGCGTTCCTCCTGTTTCCTGAGAATTCCCAGTTCTGTAACAGAGTAGCTTTTAACAAATGATCTTTTCTGATGATCCTCTACAACTCACCCTGAATTCTTTCCTGCGAGAGAGCCAAGAACCCTCTCTTGGGGTCTGAATCAAGACCCTTTTTCTAGCAATAAATCAGCTTTTTGTATCATTTGGCCATTTTTGATGGGGGTATTTATATTTTTGTAGTGATTCAGAAGTACTTCTTTATTTGAAAAGGTTTAAATATGCTGATAAGAAAAAAGGTGAAATAACAAACACTTAGATACTAATCATCCAAATGAACAAATGTTGATATTTTTGTCATATTTGTATCAAACCTGTTTTTAAAGAAATAAAAATTGAGGACAGACATGGTGGCTCACGTCTATAATCCCAGCATGTTGGGAGGCTGATGTGGGAGGACTGCTGGAGCCCAGGAGTTCAAGACCAGCCTGGGCAACATAGCAAGACTCCATCTCTACAAAAATTTAAAAAACTAGCCAGGTGTGGTGGTGCACACATGTAGTCCCAGCTACTTGGAAGGCTGAGGTGAGAGGATTGCTTAAGCCTGGGAGGTTGCAGCTTCAGTGAGCTATGATTATACCACTGCACTCCAGCCTGGGCAACAGAGTAAGACCCTGTCTCTTAAAAAAAATTAATAAATAAAATTTAAATAATAAAAAATTGCAGATGAAGATGTACTTATTGAGTTCACCTTCCCAGTCTGAACAACCACTCATGGTTTTTATACCTTTGGTATGTATATAGTATTGTTTTGGTTATGTTTATTTTAATTTATATTAATGGTGTCATATTATAAATATTCTTTTGTAGCTCATTAAACCCTGTGTTTCTAAGATTCAACCATATTCATTCATTTTAATTGTATAATATTACATTGTATAACTCTTCCATGTTTGATTTATGTTTCACATTTGAGACCCCCTTGATGGATATTAAATCCTCCCCCCGCCCAGTTTCACTATTACAAAGAACGTGGATAAACATCTTTGGTTTTACTTCACATGTTCCCATATGCAAGAGCTTCTTTTTTTTTTTTTTTTTTTTGAGACAGCATCTCAATCTGTTGCCCAGGCTAGAGTGCAGTGGCATAATCGCGGATCACTGCAGCTTCGACCTCCTAGGCTCCAACTATCCTCCTGAGCACCTGGGACCACAGGCACATGCCACCACGCCAAGCTAATTTAGTATTTTTTTGCAGAGATAAGGTGTCATGATGTTGCCCAGGCTGGTCTCAGACTCCTGACTTCAAGCAATCTGCCCGCCTTGGCCTCCCAAAAGTGCTGGGGTTACAAGCATGAGCCACCACGTCCAGCCGAGAGTTTCTTTGGAAATGGAATTTCTGGGTTTTAGGGACATATATGCATCTTTTTTATATTTTTTGAGACAGGGTCTTGCTATGTTTCCCAGGCTGCTCTCTAGCAGCTCTCTAACTCTGGGCTCAAGCAATCCTCCTGCCTCATGATCCCAAAATGCTGGGATTACGGGCATGAGCCACCATATCCAGCCAATGTGTCTTCTACTTCAGATATTATAAAATTGCTGTCCAAAGTGGTTATACCAATTTATACTTCCCATAGAAGTGTATGGAAGTTCCCATTCCATATCCTGGCAATATTAAATAATATCAAGCTTCAAATTCTTTTCTCAAATTAATGGGTATAATGGTATCTCTTTTTTTTTTTTAGTTTTGTTTTTTGAGACAAAGTCTCGCTCTGTCACCCAGGCTGGAGTGCAGTGGCTCAATCTCAGCTCATTGCAACCTCTGCCTCCCGGGTTCAAGCGATTCTCCTGCCTCAGCCTCCCAAGTAGCTGGGATTACAGGCATGCGCCACTACACTCAGCTAATTTTGTATTTTTAGTAGAGACAGGGTTTCACCACGTTGGTCAGGCTGGTCCCGAACTCCTGACCTCGTGATCCGCCCGCCTTAACCTCCCAAAGTGCTGGGATTACAGGCACAAGCCACTGCGCCAGGCCAACATCTCATTGTTTTAACTTTTCTTTTCCCTCATTGTTAATGATATTGAGCATATTTACATACGTTGAGTTTATTCATCTGTGAATTGCCTATTCTAATTCATTTTTTAATGAATTTTATTGTGTATATTTAAGATGTCCAGTGTAATGTTATGAGATACCTGTATATATATATGATAAAATATTTATCATAGCGAAACAAATTAACATAGCCATCATCTCACATAGTTACCCATTTTTCCCACAGTGGCAAGAGCAACTATACTCTATATATTTAGCAAAAATTCTGATACAATGAACTATTAACTATAGTCCTCAGCTGGGCACAAATGCTCATGCCTGTAAACCTAGCACTTTGGGAGGCCAAGCGGGGAGACTCGCTTAAGCCTAGAATTTCAAGACCAGCGTGGGCAACGTGGTGAAACCCTGTCTCTACTAAAAATACAAAAATTAACTGGGCATAGTGGTGCACACCTGTGGTCCCAGCTACTTGGGAGGCTGAAGCAGGAGGATTGCTTGAACCCTGGAGACAGAGGTTGCAGTGCTGAGATTGCTTCATTGCACTCCAGCGTGCGTGACACAGCGAGAACTCTGTCTCAAAAAACCCCCAAAACCAAAAACTATATTCCTTATGGAATCACACATTGGACCTTGAAATTTGTTCATTTTACATATTTGCTACTCTGGATCCTTTGACATCTCTCTCAATTTCTTCCTCATCACCCTATCCCTGGTAGCCACTTTTATTCTCTATCTCTGTATATTTGACTTTTTTTTTTTCTGAGACTGAGTTTCGCTCTTGTCGCCCAGGCTGGAGTGCAATGACGTGATTTCGGCTCACCACAAACTGTGCCTCCCAGGTTCAAGCGATTCTCCTGCCTCAGCCTCCCAGGTAGCTGGGATTACAGGTGCCCGCCACCACACCCAGCTAATTTTTGTATTTTTAGTAGAGAGAGGGTTTCACCATGTTGGCCAGGCTGGTCTCCTGGCAATATTAAATAATATCAAGCTTAAAATTCTTTTTTTGAGACGGAGTCTCGCTCTGTTGCCCAGGCTGGAGTACAGTGGCCGGATCCCAGCTCACTGCAAGCTCCGCCTTCCGGGTTTACGCCATTCTCCTGCCTCAGCCTCCCGAGTAGCTGGAACTACAGGCACCCGCCACCATGCCTGGCTGGTTTTTTGTATTTTTTAGTAGAGACGGGGTTTCACTGTGTTAGCCAGGATGGTCTCGATCTCCTGACCTCGTGATCCGCCTGTCTCAGCCTCCCAAAGTGCTGGGATTACAGGTTTGAGCCATGGCGCCCGGCCTCAAGCTTAAAATTCTCTTCTCAAATTAATGGGTATAATGGTGTCTCTTTTTTATTTATTTATTTGTTTTGAGACAAAGTCTTGCTCTGTTGCCCAGGCTGGAGTGCAGTGGCACGATCTCGGCTCACTGTAACCTCCACCTCCTGGGTTCAAGTGATTCTCCTGCCTCAGCCTCCTGAGTAGGTGGGATTACAGGTGCCTGCCACCACGCCCAGCTAGTTTTTTTATTTTTGGAAGAGACGGGGTTTCACCAGGTTGGCCAGGCTGGTCTCGAACTCCTGACCTCAGGTGATCCACCCGCCTCCACGAAGTGCTGGGATTACAGGTGTGAGCTACCGCACCCGGCCTATAGCAAATCTTAATTGCTAATGGCTTTGTAGTAAATCCTGTTATCTGATAGGGCAAGTTCTCTCTCCTTGTTCATCTTTTTCACAAATTACTTTGCTATGAATGACTTTAGGGAGCAGGGATTTTTTTTTTCTTTCTTTCTTTCTTTTGAGACGGGGTTTTGCTCTGTCGCTCGGGCTGGAGTGCAATGGCACGATCTCGGCTCACCGCAACCTCCGCCTTTGGGGTTGAAGCGATTCTGCTGCTTCAGCCTCCCGAGTAACTGGGATTACAGGCATGCGCCACCATGCCCAGCTTATTTTGTATTTTTGGAAGAGACAGGGTTTCTCCGTGTTGGTCAGGCTGGTGTCAAACTCCCGACCTCAGGTGGTCCGCCCACCTCGGCCGCCCAAAGTGCTGGGATTACAGGCGTGAGCCACCATGCCCTGCCAGGGAGCAGTTTTTAAAGTTCCTTTAAACATATTCTGTTGGGATTTTGTTAGAAATTGCATTTAACTCAGAGTAACCTGGAAAGAATCGACATCGTAATGAGCATTCTAATAACCATGGTGTATATCACTTCTTATTCTATCTGTTTTAGTTCATAGTCCCCCTCCTCCTGCTGCTCCATAGTAGACCTAAGGTAAGGATTTGAGTGCAAGTACCTTGTGTGGGAGGTAATCCCAGGAAAACCAGCAGGAGACTGGGAAAGAGATTTAAGGAGGGGAAAGCAATCGATTGCACATTATCAAGCAAATGGGCAAATGGAGTTTAACCCTGCTGGGAAACCCTTAGAATAGCTACAGAATGTGTGTCTCAGAGTTATCCTACCTGACAAGTGAGAAGCTGGGGTATTTACACAATTTCCTTCAGTCATTGACTGAGAGCTCCTAGAAGGCATTAATTCTCCAGCTCTTCCAGCCTCCTGACCCAGCATGCAAGGAAATGGTAAGTGCCAAGGAGCACTAACAGTGTGTGCTAAGCTACCAAACAGTCTTAAAACATATATATGTAATATATAAATATATATTTATATAAAATAATAAATATATAGTATATATTAATACATAATTATATAAAATGTATTATATGTGAAATATATTTTAGGGAAACAAATTATATAAAAATATATTAATAATGTATTAAAATATATGTTATATATTATAATATAATAACATATATTAGGTTAATGTAATTAACATGTTACATAATATATGACATGTTATATATAACATATACAATATTATATATGTTTAATATATTATGCATTTTTAATATATAATACATTTTACTATCTATTATATATACATGGAGTACAAGTGCAGCTTTCTTACATGCATATCTTGCATAGCGGTGAAGTCTCGGCTCTTAGTGCACCCATCGTCTGAATAGTGAATATTGTACCCAGTAGGTAATTTTTCAGTCCTCACCCTCCTCCCACCCTCTCACCTTTTGTAGTCTTCAATGTCTATTATCCCATTCTGTGTGTCTATATGTACACATTGTTTAGTTCCCACCAATAAGTGAGAACATGTGGTATTTGACTTTCTGTTGCTGAGTTATTTCACTTGGGATCATGGCCTCCAGTTCCATCCGTGTTGCTGCAAAAGATTTGACTTCATACTTTTCTGTGGCTAAGTATTACAGTATTCCATGGTATATGCACATACCACATTTTATCCAATTCTCCTTTGATGAACACTTAGGTTGATCCCTGTCTTTGTGATTATTGTGAATATTGCTGTGATAAATATTCCAGTGCAAGTCTCTTTTTAATACAATGATTTCTTTCTCTAAAGAGTCTTTTGGAAATTCAGATATAAGCAACTTTCTCCCCTGCCTAAAATTTTTTGTTGTAGAGAAATCCAAAATTGTTGGCATGGCCTATGGGTTTCTTCACACTGGCTACGAACTCCTTTCCTGCCTCACCCTGCCGCCTCCTTTCCCAGGAAGTTTGCTGTCTAGCCCCACTGAACCACCGTCCCTCTGCTCCCTCAGAGGCAGCCAGATTCTGTCAAACCCTCGCTTCTTTGCATTTGTTGTTTTCTCTGCTTCTAATGCCCTTCCCTTATTTTTCCTCCTAGAAAAACCCTTCTGGGAACCAGAGTGGTTAGGAACATGGACATTGAAGTTAGAGCTGGAATCGAAACTTAGTTCAAATGCAGCCACCTTTTTGCTTTGCTTAGTGGGAAATGTTAGAGGTAGGCTAGAGGTAAAGCTGGGCAGGCTTGAGAGTTTTTTGAGAGAAATGTTGGAATGCTGGGGAGGAAAAAGAGGTTCAGGAAGGGCTGAGGAGGTTTGCCATCTGAGTTTTGATGTTTCTCTTTATTGTTTCTCCATGGAAATAAATTTATTTATTTATTTATTTATTTATTTATTTATTTATTTATTTAATATTTTGAGACAGCAGGGCCTTGCTCTGTCGCCCAGGCTGGAGTGCAGTGGTGCAATCTTGGCTCACTAAGTCTCTGTCTTCCAGGCTTAAGCGATCCTCCAACCTCAGCGTCCCAATTAGCTGGGTCTATAGGCGTACACCACCATGCCTGGCTAATTCTTTTGTATTTGTCGCAGAGATGGAGTTTTTCATGTTGCCCAGGCTGGTCTTGAGCTACTGAGCTCAAGCGATCTACCTGCCTCAGCCTCCAAAAGTGCTGGGATTGCAGGTGTGAGCAATTTAAATTTAAAATATACATTTCAAATTAAAAAAAATTTTTGGCCAGTTGCAGTGGGCTCACACCTGTAATCCCAGCACTTTGGGAGGCCGAGGCAGGCAGATCACCTGAGGTCAGGAGTCTGAGACCAGCCTGGCCAACATGGTGAAACCCTGTCTCTACTAAAAATACAAAAGTTAGCCGGGCGTGGTGGCAGGTGCCTGTAATTCCAGCTATTCAGGAGGCTGAGGCAGGAGAATCGCTTGAACCCAGGAGGCTGAGGTTGCAGCGAGCCGAGATCACGCCATTGCACTCCAGCCTGGGCAACAAGAGTGAAATTCTGTCTCAAAAAACAAAAATTAAAAAAAATTTTTGTAGAAAGGGGGGTCTTAATATGTGGCCCTAGCTGGTCTTCAAGCAGTCCTCCCACCTCAGCCTCCCAAAGTGCTTAGATTACAGAAATGAGTCACTGCACCTAGCCTCTCCATGGAAATTGCCATAAAATGTAAATTATTTGTCAAGGGAAAAAAATCTGCTCTGACAGTTAATGTGGGCAAGTCACGTAACCTTTCTGAGGCTCAGTTTCCTTATTTGTATAGTGGAGATAATACCTCATTCTTACCTTATAGAACTGTTGTATTAATTATCTGTTGCTTAATAACAAATTACCTTCAAATTTAGTGACTTGTTACAACATACGATATTTATTATCTTAATCAAACAGTTTCGTGAGTCAGGAATTCAGGAGCAACTTAGCTAACTGGTTCTAGATCATGGTCTCTCTGCAGCCAAGGTATCCACTGGGGCTGTGATCAACTGCAGCGTTGACTGGAGCAGGAAGATCTGCTTCCAGGATGGTTCAGTCACGTGACTGACAAGTTGATGCTGGTTTTTGGCAGGAGGCCTCAGTTTCTCACCACGTGGGCCTCTCCATAGAGCTGCTTGAGTGTGTCCTCATAAAATGGCAGCTGCTTTGTCTAGAACAGATGATGCAAGGGAAAGCACAAGGAAGTTGCATATGTCTTTTATGACCAAGCCTTGGACGTCACAATGTGTGCCATACTCTACTGGTAACAGGCCAGGCATGATTCAGTGTTGGGAGAGGCTATACAAAGGCATGAACACAGGACTTGAGGATCACTGGAGGCCACCTTGGAGGCTGGCTACACAGAGGATGACATGAAGTGTGCTTAGTGTGGTTTTGAACTATAGCTTTTATTATCACTCAGCTTCTGGACTCCTTTCACAAATGTCATTTCTTCTGAGAAACCCTCTAGATCACCACAGGTAGTTATGAAATAGCCTTGCCAAAAACAATCAAAGTGGAATCTGTACAGGCTTTTGTTATTTTCCAACTTCAAGATCCTGATTTGAGGCATTGAAGGAAGAGGAATTTTTACCTCTGGTAAAGTCTCTTGGCTGGTTCAGGCCTTCCTACCTCTCTCTGTTCCCATATCATTGAACATCAGAGCCAGCCACGCTCTCCTCTAAAATAAATGAAAAGTAATAATAATAAATTAGAATTCATGAAAATTAAAATCTGCTGCACAAAAGACACTTTTAAGAAAATGTAGCTGGGCATGGTGGCTCACGCCTGTAATCCCAGCACTTTGGAAGTCCAAGGTGGATGGATCACCTGAGGTCAGGAGTTCCAGACCAGCGTGGCCAACATGGTGAAACCCTGTTTCTACTAAAAATACAAAAAATTAGCTGGGCATCGTGGTGCATACCTGTAATCTCAGGTACTTGGGAGGCTGAGGCAGGAGAATCACTTGAACCCGGTAGGCAGAGGTTGCAGTAAGCTGAGATTGTGCCATTGCACTCCAGCCTGGGCAACAAGAGCAAAACTCCATCTCAGACAAAAAAAAGAAAAGAAAAGAAAATGTAAATGCAACCAATGAGAGAAAACATTCCCAATGCATATATCCAGGAAAGTCTCAGAAATAACATACTCTAAAATAAAGAACTCCTTTAACTCAGTAATAAAACACAAACAACCCATTTTTTAAATGTGCAGAGCACTTTAAAAATATTTTATAACAGAAGATATTCAGATGGTAAATAAGAATATGACAAGATGCCCAACATCATCAGTCATTAGGGAAATGCAAATTAAAATCACAATGGGACACAACTGCATACGCAGGAGGATGACGAAGGTTAAAGACTGACACTACCAAGTGTTGCTAGGGTCTCACCCTGTGACCCAAACTGGAGTGCAGTGGTGCGATCTTGGCTCACTGCAGCCTCTGCCTCTCAGGCTCAAGTGATTCTCCTGCCTCAGCCTCCCAAGTAGCTTGGATTACAGGTGCATGTCACTACCACCCAGCTAATTTTTGTATTTTTAGTAGGGATGGGGTTTCACCATGTTGCCTAGGCTGGTCTTGAACTCCTGACCTCAAATGATCCGCCCGCCTCGCCCTCCCAAAGTGCTGGGATTACAGGCATGAGCCACTGCCCCAGGACCGAATTCTCATACACTTCTGATGGGAGTGTAAAATGGGGCACAACCACTTTGAAAACCTGTTAGATGGTTATCTTATAAAGATAAACATACATGTACCATATAACCTAGCAATTCTTCTCCTATTTACCCAAGAAGAGTGAAAACATATGGCCACACAAAGACTTATACATACATATTTTATCGGAGTTTATACACAATATCCTCAAACTGGAAACAAGTCAAATGTTCACCACCTAGTAAGTGGACAGACACATTATGTTACATTTGAGCTATAAAATATTACTCATTATCAATAAAAGTAAACAAATTATTGATACATATAGCATAATGAATGAATCTCAAAAATCAATATGCTGATTCCATTTACATAAATTTCAAGAGCAGACAAAACTAATCTACAGACATTAAAATCAAATCAAGGGCTGGGTGTGAAGGCTCATGCCTGTAATTCCAGCACTTTGGGAGGCTGAGGTGGTAGGATCATTTGAGCCTAGGAGTTTAACGCCAGCCTGGGAAACACAATGAGACCCCATCTCTACAAAAAATTTTTTAAAAATTTGCCAGGCATGGTGGCACTCACCTGTGGTCCCAGCTACTTGGGAGGCTGAGGCGAGAGGATCACTTGAGCCTGAGAGTTTGAGGTTATAGTGAGCTATGATTGCGTCACTGCACTCCAGCCTGGGCAGCAGAGCAAGATCCTGTCTCAAAACAAACAAACAAACAAAAAAATGAAATCAGTGGTTGCCTGGGGTTAGGTGAGGGATTTGACTGCAAAAGGGTCTTGACTTTCACGTGTGTGTGTGTGTGTGTGTGTGTGTGTGTTGTTATTTTGTTATTATTTTTCTTTTTTTTTTTTTTTTTTTTTGAGACGGAGTCTTGCTCTGCCGCCCAGGCTGGGGTGCAGTGGCCGGATCTCAGCTCACTGCAAGCTCCGCCTCCCAGGTTTACGCCATTCTCCTGCCTCAGCCTCCCGAGTAGCTGGGACTACAGGCGCCCGCCACCTCGCCCGGCTAGTTTTTTGTATTTTTTAGTAGAGACAGGGTTTCACCATGTTAGCCAGGATGGTCTCGATCTCCTGACCTCGTGATCCGCCCGTCTCGGCCTCCCAAAGTGCTGGGATTACAGGCTTGAGCCACCGCGCCCGGCCTGTTATTATTTTAAATTGAGAGTCTCCCAGAACTTTCTGTGGTCATGGAATGGCACTGATTTGGGGAGAAAGTGGTAATAGTTTCACAATTGCATACATTTGTCAAAAATTGTCAAATGAAATATACATTTTATTATAAAGATTTTATACCTCTGTAAAAAAAAAGATTATTACAGATTTTTTTTTTTTTTTAGACGGGTCTGGCTCTGTGGCCCAGGCTGGAGTACAGTGGCACGATCTCGGCTCACTGCAACCTTCGCCTTCTGGGTTCAAGCAGTTCTCCTGTCTCAGCCTCCTGAGTAGCTGGGACTACAGGCACATGCTGCCATGCCCAGCTAAATTTTGTATTTTTAGTAGAGATGGGGTTTCACTATGCTGGCCAGGCTGTTCTCTAAATCCTGACCTTGTGGTCCGCCTGCCTTGGCCTCCCAAAGTGCTAGGATTACAGGCATGAGCCACCGTGCCTGGCTTATTACATATTATTTTTAAAAGATCATTGTTAACGATTACATGCAATATCTCAGATCATCCACTAGTAGGGTTACCAGATTTAACAAATAAAAATACAAGGACTCAGTTAAATTAGAATTACACCTAATTGCCTGATATAAAAATTATTGTGTGGGACATTCACTAAAAGTATTTCTTTGCTTATAGAAAATAAATTATAAGTATCTGAATTATATATTTCTCTAATTATATTTTTGACCACTGTAATTAAGATTCTTGATTTTGAAATTTGCCTATAAAATTCCTTGTAGATATAATCTATAGTTATTTTCATTGTAATATAGCTTCAACAACGGTAACATCTAACTTATTTCAGTTGTCCATTGAACATTCATTAGTTAGATAACATGCTCAACATTAGCAATATGAGGCTGCATACTGAATGATACGGTTTGGATCTGTGTTCCCACCAAATCTGAAGTCAAACTGTAATCCCCAGTGTTGGAGATGGAGCCTGGTGGGAGGTGATTGGATCGTGGTGGTGGTTTAGCCCCTTGGTGCTGTACTCATGATAGTGATTGTGTACTCTCAGGATTTAGTTGTTTAAAAATGTGTAACATCTCCCCTCTTTCTCTCTTGCTCCTGCTCTAGCCATGCAAGATGTGCCTGCTTCTCCTTCACCTTTTGCCATGATTATAAGTCTCCTGAGGCCTCCCCAGAAACGGAAGCCACTATGCTTCCTGTAGAGCCTGCAGAACTGTGAGCCAATTAAACTTCTTTTTAAAATAAATTACCCAGTCTCACGTATTTCTTTATAGCAGTGTGAGAAGAAACATTCGGAAAATTGGTTCCAAGGAGCGGGTCACTGCTGTAAAGATACCTGAATATGTGGAAGCAGCTTTGGAATTAGGTAATCAACAGAAGTTGGAAGAGTATGAAGGGCTCAGAAGAAGACAGGAAGATGAAGGAAAGTTTGGAATTTCCTAAACACTTGTGAAATTGTTGTGACCAAAATACTAATGTGATACAGACAATGAAGCCTAGGCTGAAGAGGTCTCAGATGGAGATGACGAATTTATTGGGAACTGGAGCAAAGATCACTTTTATTATGTGTTAGCAAAGAGGTTGGATGCATTGTGCCCCTACCCTAGGGATCTGTGGAACTTTGAACTTGAAAGTGATGATTTAGTGCATCTGATAGAAGAAATTTCTAAGCAGTAAAGCATCCAAAATGTGGCCCACCTGCTTTTAACAACCTATGCTCATATGTGTGAGCAAAGAAATGACTTGAAACTTGAGCTTATATTTAAAAGGGAAACAGAATATAAAAGTTTGGAAAATGTGCAGCCCATTTTCAGGGGAGGAATTCAAGCAGGCTGCATAAATTTGCATAAGAAAACAGAAGCCAGGCAGGTTGTGGTGGCTCATGCCCATAATCCTAGCACTTTGGGAGGCCAAGGTGGGTAAATCATTTGAGGTAAGAAGTTCAAGGCCAACCTGGCCAACATGGCAAAACCCTGTCTCTACTAAAAATACCAAAATTAGCTGGGCATGGTGGTAGGCACCTGTAGTCCCAGCCACTCAGGAGGCTGAGGCAGGAAAACTGAAAGAAGCCAAGTGCTAATATCCAAGACAATGGGAAAGAGGCCTCACAGGCATTTCAGAGACCTTCTTGGCAGCCCCTCCCATCATAGGCCCAGAGGCCAAGTACTGAAGAATGTTTTTTTGGGGGCCAGGCCCAGGGTCCCACTGCCCTGTGCAGCCTTAGGACACTGTTCCCTGCATCCCAGTCACTCCAGCTTTAGTCACAGCTAAAAGGGGCCCAGGTACAGCTCAGGCTGCTGCTTCAGAGGGTGTAAGCCATAAGCCTTGGTGGCTTCTATGTAGTGTTAGCCCTACAGGTGCAGAGAGTGCAAGAGTTGAGGCTTGAGAGCCTCTGCCTAGATTTCAGAGGATATATGGAAAAACCTGGATGTCTAGGCAGAGGCATACTGCAGGGGTGGAGCCCTCATGGAGAACCTCTACTAGGGCAGTGTGAAGGGGAAATGTGGGGTTGGAGCCCCCACACGGAGTACCCACTGGAGCACTGCCTAGTGGAGCTGTGAGAAGAAAGTCACTGTCTTCCAGCTCCACTAGGCAGTAGAATGTTAGATCCACTGATAGCTTGCACCCTGCGCCTGGAAAAGCCAGAGGCACTCAACAGAAGCCCATATGAGCAGCCTCAGGGGCTACACCCTGCAAATCCACAGGGGTGGGGCTGCCCAAGGCTTTGGGAGCCCTCCTCTCATACCAGTGTGCCCTAGATGTGGGACATGGGGTCAAAGGAGATTATTTTGGAGCTTTAAGATTTAATGACTATGCTTCTGGATTTCAGACTTGCATGGGGCCTGTGACCCTTTTTTTTGTCCAATTTCTCCTTTTTGGAAGGGAGTATTTACCCAATGCCTGTACCCCCACAGTATCTTGGAAGTAACTAACTTGTTTTTGATTTTACAGGTTCATAGGTGGAAGGGACTAGCCTTGTCTCAGATGACACTTTGGACAGTGAACTTTTGAGTTAATGATGGAATGAGTTAAGACTTTAGGGGACTGTTGGGAAGGGATGATTATATTTTGAAATGTGAGAAGGACATGAGCTTTGGGGGGGCTGGGGAAAAATGATGTGGTTTGGATCTGTGTCCCCACCAAATCTCATGTCAAATTGTGATCCCCAGTGTTGGAGGTGGGGCCCGGTGGGACATGATTGGATTGTGGGGATGGTTTCTCATGAATGGTTTAGCACCAAGTCCTTGGTGCTATACTTGTAATAGTGAGTGCTCATGAGGTTTGGTTGTTTAAAAGTATGTAGCACCTTCCCCTCTCTCTCTTGCTCCTCCTCTAGCCATGTAAGATGTGCCTGCTTCTCCTTTGTCTTCTGCCATGATTGTAAGTTTCCTGAGGTCTCCACAGAAGCAGAAGCCACTATGCTTCCTGTACAGCCTGCAGAACCATGAGCCAATTAAGCCTCTTTTCTTTATAAATTACCCAGTCATTCCTGTACAGCCTGCAGAACCATGAGCCAATTAAGTCTCTCTCTCTTTTTTATTTTAATAAATTACCCAGTCTTTCCTGAAGTGGCAGGTCCATGAAATACAGAAAATAAAAAATACCCAGTCTGAGGTATTTTTTTATAGCAGTGCAAGAATGGACTAATACACAGAACATATTCTAAGATAAAGTTAACAACCCTGAAAATTGCTCTTCCAATTTGGTTCATTAAAGCAAATACCATCTTTCATGGCACAACTTGATTTTCTATTCTTCAGGATTGTTTCATCTCTTGATCAATAACTTAAAAATGCTGTCCCCCAACAAAAAAGAACATTATCATTTTCTATTCCTTTCTTCTTCAACACTAAATATGAGGATTCCGCTTGTTCCCATGCTAGAAGAGTATTCAGTAATATCTATATAAGAGAATAAAATTCTTGGGTGGGCACGGTGGCTCATGCCTGTAATCCTAGCACTTTGAGGCCTAGGCAGATGGATTGCTTGAGGCCAGGAGTTTGAGATCAGCCTGGTCAACATGGTGAAACCCCGTCTCTACTAAAATTACAAAACCTTAGCCAGGCATGAAAAAGCACGCCTGTAATCCCAGTTATGTCAGGAAGCTGAAGCACAAGAATTGCTCGAACCCAGGAGGTGGAGGTTGCAATGAGCTGAGATCATGGACTCTACCATACTCCAGCCTGGGCAGCAGTGAGTCTTTGTCAAAAAAAAAAAAAAAAAAAAAAGAAAATTCTTGATGGGTTGAAATCCATTTCAAAAGGTAATCATGATAAGTGCTGTAATAATTATTCACTTCAAGTCAGACTTTTTCTTGTTCATAAGTAATGTTGTCCCTTTTAAGAACAGCCTTGACACTTAAAGGGTTACATTTTTCTTCATCAATTATTCACTTAACGCATTCAAGAGTTCCCTTAAGCATTGGAGTATTTCAATAACACTGTTTGCTCTTTTTTCATTTGCATAACCCTATTACTAAAAAGCTTTCCCTCAATGGGTTACTTTAAAAGTCAATAGGATATTTGGGGATCTTTTCTTTTTCTCTTTTTTTTTTTTTTAACAAAGAGAGATGAGGTCTTGCTCTGTTACCCAGGCTAGAGTACATAGGTCACAGCTCACTGCAACCTTGAACTCCTGGGCTCAGGCTATCTCCCCACCTCAGCCTCCTGAGTAGATGGGACAACAGGCATGTGCCACCATGCCCGGTTAATTTTTAAAATTTTCAAATAGAAATGGAGTCTCACTATGTTACCCAGACTAGTCTGGAACTCCTGCCTCAAGGGATCCTCCCGCTGTGGCCTCCCCAGTAGCTGGTATTATAGGCGTGCCACCGTGCCTAACCCGAGAGCTTTTTCTTTAAAATTAAAATATATTTTCAGTACTTCAAATAAACTGAGGAGTCTCTCAAATCCATATGTTAAAGAATGCTGGCTATGTGCGGTGGCTCACGCCTGTAATCCCAGCATGTTGGGAGGCCAAGGCAGGTGGATCACCTGAGGTCAGGAGTTCGAGACCAGGCTGACCAACATAATGAAACCCCATGTCTACTAAAAATACAAAATTAGCCAGGCATGGTGGTGCATGCCTGTGATCTCAGCAACTCAGGAGGCTGAGGCAGGAGAATGGCTTGAACCCAAGAGGTGGAGGTTGCAGTGAGCTGAGATTGTGCCACTGCACTCCAGCCTGGGCAACAAGAGCGAAAGTTCATTTCAAAAATAAAAATAAAAAAAGAGAGAGAACGAGCTAGCAGGTTTTTGAATGCAAGAGAATTGAGGAATACTAAATGCCAACAAAATTACATAAATATCTTAATTGTTCAGTTCAAATATTATAAATGCTGACATAAGAACAATTTCAGGACAGTTGCTTCAAAGGCAATGGAAAGGACATCATATGCTGTTTGAGCAACATTATGCAGAATATGAGCAGGACAGTCAATAGCTTCCATAGAATCAGTCAAGCTTTACTTCAATTTTGAATAAACATTGTGCAAACATCTACCAATATTTTATTTGTATTTTTCCATCAAAAGCTCTACAGTTTTTAATAACTCCTAATTCATTAGGAGAATCTCTGCAACAATTTGCTCATTTCTGAATCTCATCTGGAAGGGATTCTATACAAAATAGCCCCACAAGCAAGCCTTTTTCACAAGAAAACGATTGCATAAGCAAAGGAAAAGCTTTTCTTCACTGTGGTTACTCATATCCATGGTTATGCTATAAAACAGTGAGGCATTTAGAGCTTTGATAATCACTGCAACAGTAGTAAGTGGAGTCATTACATCTCAAATTATTGCAGTAGATTTTGTCCCGGCATTTGAAAATTTGCTTGCAATATTGGCATTAGAAAATACTACTGGTAGCAGTATGTTGAGCTGAATGATGACAACAGACAGTGTGGGAGGCCATTACAACTTTGCTGTGATTATTTTATCTTCTCAATCTGAATTTGTCTTTAAAATTTGTCATTTTATCCATTCCTTTGGTACAAAAATCACGTATCTTTTATGCTGAGCCGTTAGTATGTGCTGATTTATATCTGACTTTCCACCATTTTCAATATTGAATAAACACTTACATATCACACAAAGAGCTGCAAATGGATTTTCCCTCCTTTAATAAATATACATTCTTCAGAAAATTTGTCATAAAATTCACTCTTGCAATTTGGCATTTGTGGATTCAAATATACACAAATAAAAAAATGGGTAACACAATTGATTTTCAACAAGGGTACCAAGACAATTCAATGCGAAAAAAATAGTATGTTTAACAAATGGTGCTGAGACAAGTGAATAGCCACATGGAAAAGAATGAAGTTGGATCCCTGCCTCACCTCATATAGAAAAATTAATTTGAAATTAATCAAAGACCTAAAATGTAAGAGCCAAAATTATTAAACTCTTATAAGAAAATGTAAGAGTAAGTCTTCATGACTTTGGATTAGGCAATAGTTTCCTAGTTATGACATGTAGAGCACAAACAACAAAATAAAAAAATTGACAAACTGGATATCATTAAAATTTTAAAGTTTTGTGTTTCAAACAACAATATCAAGAATGTGAAAAGACAACCCACAGAATGGGATAAAATTTTTGCAAATCATATTTCTGATAAGGTACTTGTATCTAGACTACATAAAGAGCTACCACAACTTAATAAAAGGATAAGTAACCAAGTAAAAATGGTCAAAAATTTCGAGCAGACATTCCTCCAAAGAAGAGGTACATGCCAGGTACAGCGGCTCACGCCTGTAATCCCAGCACTTTGGGAGGCTGAGGCGGGTGGATCACCTGAGGTCGGGAGTTTGAGATTGGCCTGACCAACATGGGAAAACCCCGTCTCTACTGAAAATACAAAATTAGCTGGGCGTGGTGGCTCATGCCTGTAATCTCAGCTACTGGGGAGGCTGAGGCAGGAGAATCACTTGAACCCAGGAGGCAAAGGTTGCGGTGAGCTGAGATCACGCCATTGCACTCCACCCTGGGCAACAAGAGTGAAACTTCCTCTCAAAAACAAAAAAGAAGAAGAAGAAGAAGAGGTACAAATGGCTAATAAGCACACGAAGAGATGGTTGACATCATTAGCTATCAGGCAATGTAAACCAAAACCACAATGAGATACCACTTCATAACCTCTAAAATGGCTATAATAAAAAAGATAATGAGTATTAGGGAAGATAATGGAAAAATTGGAACTGACATATCATGCTGGTGAGAATATAAATGATGCAGCCACTTTGGAAAACAGGTTGACAGTTCCTCAAAAGGTTAAACATAGAGTTATCATGTGATCCAGAAACTCACTCTTAGATCTCCAAGGAAACAAACTGTATGTCCACACAAAAACTTGTACACAAATGTTAATATAGCATTAGCTACAAAACACAGCAAAAAAGTGGAAACAATCTGACTGTTCATTAACAGATAAATGAATAAGCAAGATGTGGTATATCCATTCAATGGAATAATATTCAACCATGAAAAGGAACAAAATTCTGATACATGCTGCAACATGGATGAACCTTATAAACATTATGCTAAATGGAAGAAGGCAGTCATGAAAAACCATATATTGAATGACTCTGATAACATGAAATGTCCAGAATAGGCAAATTAAAAGGTTAGTGGTTTTCTAGGGCTAGGGTGGTTGGGGAGAAATGGGGAATGACTGCTAACAGGTACAGGATTTTCCTGTTGGATTGACAAAAATGTTCTAAAATTGATTGTGGTGGTGGTTGCACAAATCTGTGCCTATACTCATTTTTTTTTTTGAGACAGGGTCTCACTCTGTCCTCCATGTTGGAGTGCAGTGGCCTGATCTCAACTCACTGCATCCTAGACCTCCCAGGCTCAATCGATCCTCCCAACTCAGTCTCCTGAGTAGTTGGGTCTACAGACACATGCCACTATGCCTGGCCAATTTGTGTGTGTGCGCATATATGAAATATATTTTGTACATATATTATATAAATATAATATATATTATAAATAAACAAATATATATATATAAATATATATACACAAATACATATATAGAGAGAGATGAGGTTTTGCCATGTTGCCCAGGCTGGTCTCAAACTCTTGGGCTCAAGAAATCCACTCATCTTAGCCTCCCAAAGTGCTGGGACTGCAGGCGTGCATCACCACGTCCAGCACCGTTGAATTGTTTTTAGAGCTGATTTTCAGAGCTTTTGCACCGATGGGAAGTTATCTCTAAATAATGGTCGTTACTTGTTCATGACTCTGGACTTGAGCTAAAAAACTGATCACTGCAAGCATAGAAAGAATTGAGAGAATTGTATTTGATAAATCTCATGATGGTGTCATTGCGTCTGTCATAAGTCCAAACTCATACCAAATGGTAACTGGGAATTGAATCTTGAGCTGTGAACTTTGAACTCGGACAAAACAATAAATTGAACTCAATAGCTGATGTTTAAAAAAGTGAATTTCTTCTCTGCTTGCAAGGGACAGCTGTACTTGTAAGGTACAGCCTCTCTGAACAAAGCCAGAGCTAATCTTATAAAAGGTTTTGAAGGCCGGGCGCGGTTCACACCTGTAATCCCAGCACTTTGGCAGGCCAAGGCTGGCGAATCACTTGAGGCCAGGAGTTCAAGACCAGCCCGGCCAACACGGCGAAACCCTGTCTCCACTAAAAATACAAAAAATTAGCCAGGCGTGGTGGCACAGGCCTGTAATCCCAGCTACCTGGGAAGCTGAGGCACAAGAATCGCTTGAACCAGGAGGCAGAGGTTGCAGTGAGCGGAGATCGTGCCACTGCACTCCAGCCTGAGCAACAGAGCAAGACTCTGTCTCAAAAAAAAAAAAAAAAAAAGAAAAAAAAAAGAGAAAAAAAAGGAGCTTTAAAAAAGGCCAGGCGCGGGGTGGCTCAGGCCTGTAATCCCAGCACTTTGAGAGGCCAAGGCAGGCGGATCACCTGAGGTCAAGAGTTGAGACCAGCCTGGCCAACATGGCAAAACCCCGTCTCTACTAAAAATACAAAAATGAGCCGGGCGTGGTGGCGGGAGCCTATAGTCCCAGCTACTCGGTGGGCTGAGGTAGGAGAATCGCTTGCACCCGGGAGACAGAGGTTGCAGTGAGCCGAGATCGCACCACTGCACTCCAGCCTGGGCGACAGAATGAGACTCAGTCTGGGAAAGAAAAGAAAATGGTTTTGGAAACATTCGCCTTCAGGGATTGGCTGTCTTTCCCAAGCAGAAGTGTGGAGCGAGTGACTGACTCGGCTGTGTGTGTGGATACTGGAGTGCGGCAGTTGAATACCCACTGACTTTCCGAAGCCTGGTCGCTGGTATCAGGCACTTGTTGATTGGCTATTGTCGCAGGCCTAGAGCAGTCACTGATTGGCTGACTTTCAGAAGCGTGAGGTAGTCATTGATTTACTAAGAAGCATAGTTACCGGAGTGAGGCTATCGCTGATTGGCTGATTTTCAGAGCTGTTGCACCGACGAGAAGTGATCTCTAAATAACAGTGGTTATTTCTTCACGGCTCCGGACTTGAGCTAAAAAAGTATTTTGCTTTCTTGAATATGAAAGACAAGCACTTTAAATTCCTACTCCCTTCTGGTCTTCCCTCAGACAAACCTGAAGGAGACACCGTAGGGATTGTCCACATCTTCATTAGTGAAGGAAGGATTTTCAGCCAGTGTTGTAATTTAAGTCATCTAGCACCAATTACTGTGGGAGAAAAATAGCTCCAATTATTGCAATTTATTGTAAAAAGATTAATATAGGACATTTAAGGCATTCCGACAAGGTCAACAAAGGACGCAGGACAATAGTCATTAAATACGTCCTGTATATACAGGACGCCTGCAACTATCAGTGAAGTATTTCCCAAGTTTCTTGTACATGTCCCTGCAGAAACCGGTAGAGCCAGGATCTTAACAGTAAAGGTTATAGGGGTCTTCTGGGATCCTGTGAGCCTCTAACGCTCATGCTCTGCGCAGGGCTGGGTGCGCACTGCTATGTTAACCCGAGGCCGGCTAGGAATCTACCGGACGTCTGAAGGGTGGGTGCAGAATTGATGAGCAGGAGGCGGGAAGACACCCGTTCCGGAGAGTAGGGAAGCGAGCCGGGTGCGGAGGAGGAGCGCTGGACCCCGGAGCCGGAGCGGAAGACTTCGCTGGAGGCGTGGGCTGGCCCGGCGGGGCGAGGCGGGGCGGGGCGGGCAGAGCCGGAGGGGCGGGGCCGGGCTGGGAGAGGCTCCGCCCCCGGGCGCGTCAGTGTGCGTGGCCGGGGGGCGCCGCGCAGAGCCCCGCTTTATGATGTCGGGCTTGAGGACGAAGCAGGGCGGCGCTGTGGCAACCCTCACCCTGCGGACACGCGCTCCCAACATCCGGCCCGGCGGCGTCGCCGCTTAAGAAGTGGGGTCCCTGTGGCAGTGCGCCGACCCCCAACTCCAGCCGCTCCCGACGCCCCCATCCACTCTTGGTGCGCGCGCGCCCCTCCCCGCCCCCGCCCCCGCCCCCGCCCCCGCCCCCGCCGGGCCCCGCGCGCCGCGCCCCCTCCCACCCGGCACGCCCTGCCGCCCCGCCCGGCCGCAGCCAGCCTGGAGCCGCCCCGCGGGCCACAGAGACCCTCGCAGCGGCACCGTCCTCCTCCGCCGCCCGCCGCCGGCAGCCCGCCGCCATGGACGTGTACCCCCCGCGCCGGCTGGGGCTGCCCCGCGCTCGGTCCCCTGGCGGCTCCAGCCGCGGGTCACCGTCCGTCAGGTACGCGGGGCGAGGCAGCCGAGGGTCGGCCGGGCGGGGGATGCGGGCTGTCGGGGTCCAGCGACGCCTCTCGCCGCAGGGCGTGGTGCGACATGGCTTCCTCGGGATGGTTCTTTCCTGAACAGCTCAGGGAGAAATGTTTTCCCAGGAACGGCGCCCTCTGTAGAGGCCCCACAATGGCTCCCCTTTGGACAACCCTGCGACGGTTTCCCCACAATGGCTCCCAGACAGACAACCCTGCAACGGTTTTCCCACAATGGCTCCCCTACAGACACCCCTGCAACGGTTTCCCCACAGTGGCTCCCCTATAGACAACCCTGCAACGGTTTCCTCACAATGGCTCCCCTATAGACAACCCTGCAACGGTTTCCCCACAATGGCTCCCAGACAACCCTGCAACGGTTTCCCCACGGTGGCTCCCCGATAGACAACCCTGCAACGGTTTCCCCACAATGGCTCCCCTATGGACAACAGTTCTCTGTGAAGACCGTGTTATGACGTCCTCACCCCCATAGAACGTTTCTCCCAGGAAAGATTCTTCTACACAGAACCCCACAGAGGCTTCCCTATAAATGACTCACTCGCCTTCCCCATGGAATGTTTCCCCCAGAAACTGCTACCTCTAGAGAACTCACACCTCCACACACACAGTAGCTCCCTTGTGTAGAATCCCCAAGTGGATTACCTAGAAAGCCCCCTGTCGTGGGTCTCTAGAGCCTTTGCCCCTTGACAACGGCTTCCTTAGAGTGTCCCCCGCCCCCTACGTACATAATGACAGCATCTCCCCTATTACGCGTATCCCCAGCTCCCCCTGCCTCAGCCTGCATCGCGACGCCCCCTCACTCCACAATAGGGAGCTCAGGTTGGGAGGAAGTAGAGGTATTAGGGACGCAGGAGGAAAAGCTGGGTAAATAGGGGAAAGAGGCTTAGAGCCCCCGAAAGCGGCGGGCGCCGGGCCCCTTACCGTAGAGACACAGTCCCAGGCTACCTCGCTATGGGGAGGGGGTGATCGTGGGGAGGGCTCCCCGCCCCCTTTAGATATAGGAAGATCCGTTTCCGATTTCTGTGCCCTATGCCTTTGGTGCTGACCTTGTTAGTCTGGGCATTGTTTGTGATGGAGCTGTTGTGGGGCGCCGGCGCAGTGTGGAGGTTGGAATGATGGAGGGGTTGCAGCAGAGACCTTTGAGAGGGAGAGGGAGAGAGAGAATGCGAGCCATGAGCTTTGGTACCTCTAAACTGTCATTAAAACAGGAGAGGGTTTTGTTGTTGTTTGCTTTTTCTTATTCTGGCCACATAGCAAAGCAAATGTTGTATTGTTCCCTTGAAAGGAGGTTGCCAGTCTACCTGTTAGAACAGCTTTTCTTATATTCTTGTTATGGTACTTAAGGCATATGTTTTAACTTTGCTTGCTGATCTGTTTTTTGGGGTTGTTTGCTTTAACTAGACCAAATTATTGCAGAACAAGAAACTGATTCTTAGAAACCTGTTTCTTTTTTACTTCCCTGCATTCCTTTCCACATCCCAGAGTCCAATATATGTTTGTTGAACAAATAAAGGATAGGGAAGATGGGAGGTAGATACCAATGAAACATTGCATTTAGGAGTCCTAAATTGCTTCGAAATCTGTCAAGTGACATTTTTGAACTCCTGCTCTGCCCTTCAATGTAATTCCTTGTGGGCTTTACAGTTCCAAGTTTAACTGCTTGTGGTAACCATCTCCAATCCTTTGCAACATTTCTGCCAGTTTCACTGTCTGAAGCAAAGTATTTGAATTTGTATAGCAAAGTATTTGAATTGCATAGGATACTTTAGAACAGCCATCCGTTAAATCTAGGCTCTATGTAGACTTGAGGTTTATCCCAGATCGTCTTGTGCTTAGGAGTTTGGATTTGAGTCTATTGAGACCTTTAGGGGGAAAAAAATCATCTCTACCTTAGAATCCGTCTCTTAACTGCTGCCTTTCTTGTTTTTAATAGCATGACCATGTGCTTTTTATTTATTCTTTTAAAGTAGTGATTCCATGTTAACAGAAGTATGCTGGCTCACTTTACTGATCATACCCGCACTCCAAATCCTCTATCAAGTGGTTTGAATGAAACTTGTTTGATTTCAGACAAGGAATAGTGCAAGGAACCGCAAGGCCTAGCTGCCCAATACCTTTGGTGAAAGAAATTTGCTGAAGGCTTCCCTCCTTTCCCCACTTCTACATGATTGAACGTGCTTTTCTTGCCCATTCAAGCCTTTCCCTTACTCTTGACATTGAATGTTTCTAGCACTTTCCTGTCACCCATATATGGCTTGGCTGCTGACTGCTGAGTGATGAAAGGGGCAAACCTAACTGGTGAAGTGACATTCCTAAGACCCATAGATAGTTCTGCAAGTGTATGGTTCTAGCACGGTAGTTCATTTTCACAGATGGAGAATGGAGATCAAGAATTAAAATGTTGTTGCTCAGAATTAGAGGCTTCTCTTTAAGTATGTGATAGTCATCAGTGTTACCAGGTATTTTTGGTTTCTGTCTCTTGAGCATGTAGTAGAATTGTACTTGCTTGCTTCTTTGAAGTTAGGTATGGCCTTGAGAGTTGCTTTTGGTCAGTGAAATGCGTGGGAATACTGTGTAGCCTTTCATGGTACAAGCTTCTGTTGTGTAGTTTTCCATTCTCTTTCCTTCTGTCATGGTAGCTGTTGGGGCTGCAAATGGCAGCCACCCATCAGTTGAGGCCCCAGAGTGAGCTTCCAGGTGACCTGTGCTTGACAGGTAGGTTGAGCAAGAAGTGAAACACCACTGGGATTTTGGAATTATTACCAAGGTATAAACTAACCTATCTGGACCAATGCTAAGGAACCAGTGGAAATCTAGCTGAAATATACTTTCCTACTTCAAAATGTTTTTCTGTAGAGGGATCTGTTCCTGCTTGGGACTTCTTTAATAGCTTAAATTTCACTGTTTCTTTATATAAATAATGCAACAAGTACTGTGTTAGGTGCTGTAGATTCAGATAAATACGGCAGTCCCCTGCCCTCAAATAACTCTTGTAAATGGGAAGAGACAATAACAGTAAAAATCATAATATAGAATGGTGAGATATAAGTACTGAGGAAGAAATAGGGCCGAAGGAACAATAACACAAGAAGGCCTAGTCGGTTTTTGCCTCAGCTGTTGAAAGAATGGAGTTGCCATTTATTAGTATTAAGAACACTAGAAGAAGAAAAGACAGCGTAGCAGTGTCTTCCAAGTTCTGAGAGAAAATGGTTTCCTACCTCCGAGGTGGGAGAATAATCGGAAATAGACATCGAAAGCTGAATGAGATTGTTGATAGTGTGATGAGAACTAATAATCAGGCTGGGCACGGTGGCTCACACCTGTAATCCCAGCACTTTGAGAGGCCCAGGCGGATGGATCACCTGAGGTCAGTAGTTTGAGCGTGGTGGCGGGCGCCTGTAGTCCCAGCTACTCAGGAGGCTGAGACAGGAGAATGGCGTGGACCTGGGAGGCGGAGGTTGCAGTGAGCTGAGAACGCGCCACTGCACTCCAGCCTGGGCGACAGAACGAGACTCCTTCTCAAAAAAAAAAAAAAAAATTAACTAGGCATGATAGTGGGCACCTGTAATCCCAGCTACTTGGGAGGCTGAGGCAGGAGAATCACCTGAACCCGGGAGGCGGAGGTTGCGGGGAGCCAAGATCGTGCCATTGCACTCCAGTCTGGGCAACAAGAGTGAAACTCCATGTCAAAAAAAAAAAGGACTAATAATCGACAATTAGATTCGATAATGTGGAGGTCACTAGTGACCTTGACAAGAACAGTTTTGGTGCAGTGGGTTCAAGAGAAAATGAAGCCGGTCACCTGTAAGTCAGCTACTTGGAAGACTGAGGTGGGAGGATCCCTTGAGTCCAGGAATTCAAGTCCGGTCTGGGCAACATAGCAAGACCCCTGTCTCTCAAAAAATAAATTGATTAATTTACAAAGGAGAAAATGAGAGGAGAATTGAAGACACTGAATATAGACAGTCATAGTGATATTCTTTTGAGGATGGTTATAAGGAGAGCAGAGTAATGGGGCTGTAGTTGGAAGATCATGAGGTTTGAGTTCTTTTTGTTTTTAGATGGGCAGACATTATAGTATGTTTGTAAATTGATGGGCTGATGCAGTAGGGAGGGACAATTGATGACTAAAGAGAAGAGACACTTGCAAGGGTGAAGTCCTTGAGTAGGTAAGGTGGAATGGGATCTAGTATGTAAATGGGGATGTTGGTCTCAAGTTAGATAGGAGCAATGCAGACACAATTCGTTGGTGGCAGATTATGTGAACCCAAATGCTGGTTGGTGAGAGAAAGTGGAAGTTCTCTTCTGATTACTTCTGTGTTCTCAGGTAAATAAGAAGGAAGGTCTTCAGCTAAAAATGAAGAGAGGTGTCGGATTCATCCAAGAGAATGGGGAAGAATGAGTTGAAAATAAGGAAAAGTTTTAGAATTTCCAGGCAGCACGTAATGCCCATTTGATGTCTGTAGTTATAAACCTAGGTGAGACCCTAGTTAGCATAGTTGTATGCTTTTCCTGCAGCTGCGTTGAGCTGCTTGGATGTGGGCAATGTGGAAGGGAATAGCTGAAGTAGGGTAAAGGACACCACCATTGGAAGTGGAGGAATCAAGGCACTGAGAGGTAAAGATCGTGGTGAATATTGAGATTATCATGAATTAACAGAATGACCTAGGGATCTTTAGATGTCGGTAACAGGGAGAGATAGCAAGTAGTTATTGTTTGAAGACATGAAGAAATGATAAAAAAAAAAAAAACAAAAAAACATTTCTTAGAACCAAAGGACATACATTTCCAGATTGAAAGGACTTGCCAAGAATCTAGCACAATAAATTTTAAAATATCCATGCCAATACCACATAATCTCACTCATATGTGGGTAGAATCTAAAAAAGTTGATCTTGGCCCTGGTGGGAGGATTGCTTGAGCCCATGAGTTTGAGACCAGTCTGGGTAACATGGCGAGACCCCATCTTTACAAAATTAAAAAAAAAAAAAATTAGCCAGGCTTGGTGGCATGCGCCTGTGATTCCAACTACTCAGGAGGCTGAGATGGGAGGATCTTTTGAGCCTAAGAGGTCAAGGCTACAGTGAGCTGTGTTCATGCCACTGCACTCCAGCCTGGGGAACAGAGCGAGGTCCTGGGTCAAGAAAAAAAAAAAAAAGTTGATCTTATACAAGTAGAGAGTAGAATAGTGATAGTTAGGGTATAGCGGGGATGGGGAGATGCTGTTTGAAGGATACATAATTACAGTTGGGTAGAGGAATAAGTTTAAGAGATCGGTTATACAACATGGTAACTGTAGTTAATGATGATATATTCTTGAAAAATGCAAACAGAGTGGATATTAAGTGTACTCATCACAAAAACAACTATGTGAGGTGATACATTTGTTAATTAGCTAGATTTAACTTTTCCGCAATGTATATATACTTCAAAACATCAGATACACATATACATACCTACAGTTTTACCTGTCAGTTTAAAATAAAGATACCCATGTCACGGCATAGCATCATGAAATTTTCTAGCACCATAAAGACAAAAGAATCTAGATAGGATCAGGAATCCTAGGATTCTAGCAGGATTGGAAGTTAGGAAGTAGTGGAGCAAAGAGTGCCTTTTGAAGGAAAATAGATTCCCACCCAGAATTCTGCACCCAGCCAAACTCTCAGGCAAGTGTAAGAAAGGATGAAGATATTTCACACATGTGAGTTCTCAAAATTTGACCTCCCATGCATGTTTTACGAAGAAGCTACTGGAGGATGTGCTCTAGCAAAACAATCTGATTAAGGATTTCCTATGCTGGGGTCCCTTCTACCATCTTCTATAGAAAGATTCTACGGATCTTCCTATATCGAAAGGGGGCGGGGAACCCTCCCCACGATCACCCCCTCCCCATACCAAGGTAGCTTGGGTGACATAGGTAGGATTTCTTTATTGTCAAGAGGGTCATGGGGAAGAACCTTCTTTATCACCCCTGGAAAGTACCAGGGGGCTGGGATTATTTTTAATTGCCATTTCCCACATTGTTTCCCTTGCTGCCTAGATTGGTGTCTGGCACGTAGAACTCGCTGAGTTTGAACTGCTAATGTTAGCTATTATGAAACACTGCTCCAATAATGATTTATTGAATGAATAGAGAATAATTACAGGTGAAGCTGTGGGCTATGTTAAATTTCATGGGTGTTCAGAGAATGAAGAATCGTAGTTGTGAGCTAGGTGGTAAGAAAGTGGTTCATCGGCCGGGTGCTGTGGCTCACGTCTGTAATCCCAGCACTTGGGAGGCTGAGGTGGGTGGATCACCTGAGGTCAGGAGTTGAAGACCAGCCTGGCCTTGGAAAAACCCCATCTCTACTAAAAATACAAAAATTAGTCAGGCCTGGTGGCGGGTGCCTGTAATCCCAGCTACTGGGGAGGCTGAGGCAGGAGAATTGCTTGAACCCAAGAGGCAGAGGTTTCAGTGAGCTGAGATCGTGCCACTGCACTCCAGCCTGGGCAACGGAGTAAGACTCCGTCTCAAAAATTTTTTTAAAAAAAGGAAAGTGATTCATGATAGTGATGCTCTAGAGAAAGCACTTTAATTAAAGCCTCGCAGAGGTTAGTTATCTCTTCAGGTGTTAGCCAGCTGCCATTACCCCTGGTTCTCTTGGGGGATTTACAGATTTACAGAAGTAATAACTACAGTGCAGATGGTCACAGCCTTAAGAAAACTCAAAACACAAAGCAAGCCAATGCCCTGGAATACCTGAAAATGTGGAGCTTCAGCCTCCAGTTTACTTGGATGCTGGCCAGGAAGGCTTGGTGTGGTGCCTATAAAGGGTATGCTTACTTAGACTTGTATGGCTTTGTTTCTCATCCAGGGTTAGAGGCCTATATAACTTCCTTTTCACTTGTATCTGTGATGGCAGTATACTGAGGACTCTTATTTAGTGAGTATTGTGGCATTAATAGTACATACTATCTTAACAGTGTTTCACAGCTTGTGGGGCCTTCTCTGAGGTTCTGACCTTTGGAGAGGGGAGTGAATGAGACACAAATGCCCTTTAAGTAACACAGCTTAAATTATTGTTTTTGCCATAAAATTTTTAAAAAAGAAAGAAAAGCGAAGCAGGGTTTGCAACTTGGATATTTAAAATTGTTATCTGTGATTTTTTGCTCTGTTTTGAAGAAAAGGCAGCTCGTTTGGCATTCTTTTTGTTTTTAACTTTTAATTTTGAAGTAATTTTAGATTTATAGATGAATTTCAAATATGGTGCAGAGTGTTCCTATATACTCTTCATGCAGCTTCCCTTAATATTAAGATCTTACATATAACCCTTGTGCATTTATCAAAACTAAGAGATTAATATTGGTATAATAGATTTGTTTACTTAGTAAATTTTTGTTTACTTGGAGTTTACTACTCCAGCTTTTATTTGAATTTTCCCAGTTTTTCCACACATTCTTTTTCTGTTCCAGGATCCAACTCAGGATTTCACATTGCATTTAGATTTGGCATGTTTTTAGTGGTCAAATAAGTGAAGGAAAGGAATTGTGAATGCTTTGTGACTGAAGACCTGTGAAACTGACTTTACAAAGAACAGGTTCAGTAAGGAAATATTAAGAGAATGCCAGAGAAAAGGAAGAAAATGGAAAATAAAGTGTTGTATACACTAGAATATAGTGAACAAACTTCCAGATAACATTTTCCATTTGTGATGGGTAACATTTTCTGAAGTTCTGGAATTTAGTTTGTAGAGTGTCATGCATACCAATTCATGAAATGTGTGTAGACATGAGTTGCTATTGGACATGAGTTTTAACCATTTTAGAGAAGGTGGCCTATCAGGAACTAAGTTTGGCAGCTGGCAAGATGCTTAACAATAATGACTTTAAGAAGATGTCTGTCTAGTTCAAAGGCAGGCCAGTCCTGTTACAGAGTCATCAGGGAACCAGGCCTCTTCTATGTTTGTGTTCTGCTGTCTTTTAGCAGGTGGCTTCTATATTCACCGTAGCTCATGATCACAGAATGGCTATAGGAACTCCAGCCATTACGTCTGTCAGACAAGAAACGGAAACAGAAGGGGTTTCCTTCCTTGTTGAGTCAGTTCCCTTTAGAGAGCTGTCTTGGAAGCTTCTACTTGATGACTTCTGTGTATGTCTAACATTGATCAACTCTGGAGGCAAAGGACCTGGACCTATTGTTGCCCCAAATAAAGTTGTACTCTACTAAGAAAGAAGAGGAGAATGGATACGGATTAGTCAACTGTTTATTTTTACCAGGGAGGTAGCTGTGTGGAATGAAGTTTACATTGCTTAGGATTACTAATGGGTCTAGTAAGCTACATGAAAGTACTGGGAGAAAATTTAAATCATTGAATAATTCAATGATGCAAGCACATTTTTCAGGCATATCACATGTGTCTGTGTGTTTGTCCCTTCAGTTTGAGACACCTTATGGTCATCGGTCAACCATGTATTAGCTATGACAGCAGGAACATTGGCTAGCTTTTTTCCACTGCAGGTTATTCCTCCAGCAAAGACATCAGTGGGAAGTGTCATTTATTGCCTTACTGCACATCCCACCTTTTTGCCTTTTCTCCATATCTCTAGTTTTGCAAAGGGAGGTAAATGATTGCTGCGTTAATGCAGGGCCAGTTTTCTTAAACCCATAGCAGTCCTACAATGAGCTCTTTTTAATCAGCACCTAAAGTCTAGGTTAATGCCAATATGGCTTTTATTACTTGTGCTGTTGATTCCCAAACGCCACCAACATTTTATTGTGAAACATTTCAAAAGTACAGAAAAGTTTGAAGAATTGTTCAGTGAACATTTGTATATACCATACCTAGATTCTATACTTAATATATCTGCTATATATGCCTTATATAAGGCAGATCCTTTTCTCTATCCATCCAATTTTTTTTAATGCTTTTCAAAATAATGTGTAGACACCAGTATGGTTCAACCCTAAATACTTCCTGGGATTGATTTTATAGTAATGCTTTCCATTGCAAGTGACAGAAATCCAATTCAAAGGATTTAAGTAAAAAATGGAATGTATTGGCTTATTTGACTGGAAAGGATAGTGGGGAGATAGACTTATAGGAAGAGTTGCTGGAACTAGTGCCTTAGAGACTGGAGCCAAGACTCTGCTATCAGAACTGTTAACTCTGTCCATGCTGTCTCTCACCTGCTTCTCACTACCTGGTTGCGCATTCTTCTATGAATATATCTTCCCCAAGGCAGGGAAGATGATTATCGTAGCCCCAAACCACATTCTTCCTGCACCGTGATCCTGGAGGCCATTTCTCTTCTAGCTTTAGAGTGAGAGCCCTGGAAAGGACTCCACTTGACCTGACTTGCACCTGGATAAATCATGATGGGGCACTGGCCTGGAAGGGTCACAGAATGTATTACCAGGAGAGAGAGAAATGGAAAGTGTGCTGAGTGGAGTATAGTCCTCAGAAAGCTTTCCCACTCATTCTCTGAGGCTGGCATAATCCTGGTACTTGATTAGGAAAGCACAAAGGAGAGCTACAAATACAAAAATCATAAGTAAAACAATAGTATATTGAATCTAGAAGTATGGTAAAACAACAGTACTACTTCATGCACACGTAGGCTTTGTCCAAGAAATGCAAGAATTGTTCATTATTAGGAAATCTATTAATGAAGTTAATAGACTGGTAGATGCTCCCCCCAAAAAAATCTGCTTAAAATTTAACACTCATTCCTGATTTAAACTGCTAATATAATAAGGTTCCAGCTAATGTAATAAGATAAGCAAAAGAAATAATCATCTATTGAGTGGATTATTACAGTAGACTCTTTTTTTTTTTTTTTTTTTGGAGACAGGGTCTCACTCTGTCACCCAGGCTGGAGTGCAGTGTTGTGATCTCCACTCACAGCAACCTCTGCCTCCCAGGCTCAAGCAATCCTCCCAACTCAGCCTCCTGAGTAACTGGGACTACAGATGTGTGCCACCACACCTGGCTAATTTTTGTGTTTTTTGTAGAGACAGGATTTTGCCATGTTGCCCAGGCTGGTCTCAAACTCCTTGCCCTCCTTGACCTCCCCCAGTGCTGGGATTACAGGCATGAGCCACCATGCCTCTCCAGCAGTAGAGTCTTAATTGGTCTCTCAGGTTCAACTTTTATCCCCCATCGGTCCGTTTTCAACACAGCAAATAGAGTGATATTATTAAAATGTACATCTTTTCTTATGTCATACCTCTTTTTGAAGCACTCTAAGCACTACAAGTAAAAGCTGAAATAATCAAGTTCTAGACCTTAACTAATCTTCCCCACACACACATACTTTTTTTTTTCCTTTTCATCTGCTACTCTTTTCCTCACCTACTCTGCTCCAGCCACACAGGCTCAGTGACACTCCCTTCAGGGCCTTTTCCCTTGCTGCATAGCTTGTGCTCTCACTTCCTTTAGGTCTTTATGCAAAGGTACTCTTGATGAGGCCTTTCCTCATCTTTTAAACTGCACTCTACCCTCCTCTTAGGACTCACAACCTCCCACTTATCACCATATGACAAGTATGTTTTACTTACTTATTTAGTTTGTCTCTCCTCCCTCACGCCTTCCTCCCTTAAAATTAAGTTCTGGTTGTGTTTCAAGGATTTTTTGTCCTTTTGTTCATTGCTAAATCCCCCGTGCTCTGAACAGTGCCTGGCACACAGTAGGTGCTCAATAAAAAGTTGATGAATTAATGAGTTGAAATAAAAACTGTAAATAAATTGTAAATAAAAAAAGAGAGAAAACTGCTCTGATTTACTAACCAGAAAACTTAAGACAATAGACAAAACTGTTAGGACTAATTAGAGTTTAGCAAGTTCTTTAAAAAAAAAATGCAACGGACTCTGTTTTCGTCTGTTTTCATGCTGCTGATAGACATACCTGAGACTGGGCAATTTACAAAAGAAAGAGGTTTATTGGACTCACAGTTCCACATGACTGAGGAGACCTCACAATCATGGCAGAAGGTGAAAGGCACATCCTACATGGCAGCAGACAAGAGAAGAGAGCTTGTGCAGGGAAACTCCCATTTTTAAAACCATCAGATCTCATGGGACTTATTCACTATTACGGGAACAGCACAGGGAAGAACCCACTCCCATGATTCAATTACCTCCCACCAGGTTCCTCCCATGACTCATGGGAATTATGGGAGTTACAATTCAAGATGAGATTTGGGTGGGGACACAGCCAGTCCATATCAGATTCCTGATGACATTCAAATTACAAGTTCAAGTGATTCTCCTGCCTCAGCCTCCCAAGTAGCTGGGATTACTGGCATGTGCCACCACACCCAGCTAATTTTTGTATTTTTAGTAGAGACGAGGTTTCACCATGTTGGCCAGGCTGGTCTTGAACTCCTGATCTCGGATGATCCACCTGCCTCGGCCTCCCAAAGTTCAGGGATTACAGACGTGAGCCACTGTACCCGGCCCAATACAACTTTTAAAATATGATGAAATATGTAAATTATTCTGAAGAAACTCAAATGACTGACTAGAAAGTAGGTAAAGAATATGACTATGCACTCACAGAAAAAGAAATGTAGATAATCAATAAACATTTGACAACTTCCCTTGCAATTAGGGAAGTGTGAGTTGTAACTCAGAATTCTAGCCACTAATTTGGCATTAGTTGAAGAGTGGTAACACATAATTTAGAAACTTGTGGGAAACAGGTACTCTGGCATATTATAGGTAAATGGTTTAAAAGAACAATTTGGCAACACCTATCAAAATTTAAAATGCAGGCACCTCTTAACCTGGCAGTGCTACTTTTAGATCTCTTCCTTGCAGAAACTTTTGTGTTTGTGCCAAAGATGGACATAAAAGGTTGCTCACCATAGCATTGTTTGCAATAGCAAGCATAAATAGTAAAAATCCTGAATATTCAATCATAGCAGCTGGTTAAATAAAAACAAAAGAACACAGTACAACAGTTTTATGTGATTTATTTTTTATTTTTGTTTTGTTTTGTTTGAAACAAGATGTCACTCTGTTGCCCAGCCTGGAGTGCAGTGGCTTGATCTCGGCTCATTGCAGCCTCAACCTCCTGGGCTCAAGCAGTCTCCCCACCTCAGCCTCCTGAGTAGCTGGGACCATAGGCATGCCCCTGTGACCACCATGCCTAAGTTTTTGTAGAGACAGAGTTTTGCCATGTTGACCAGGCTGGTCTCGAACTCCTAAACTCAAGAGGAGAATTGCTTGAACCCAGGAGGCAGAGGTTGCAGTGAGCTAAGATTGTGCCACTTTACTCCAGCCTGGACAACAGAGCAAGACTCTGTCTCAAAAATAAATAAATAAATAAATACATAAATAAATAAAAGGTATTCAACATCATTAGTGATCAGATATGAGCCAACGCACCTGGCCAGCAGTTTTAAAAATGAGATTCAGTTCTATGTACTAAGCTGGAAAGATCTCCGAGGTATAATGTTAAGTGAAAAAAAGCATGTTGCAGAGCAGTGACATATTTTATTGTTTTGTTTATGTAAAAACAAATACTTCCCCAACAAAAAAACACCCAAACTATGTATTACTGAGAGTTGCATACCAAATTGTTCGTGTCAGTTTTCTATGAGATGAATCAGATGGTATATGAGGATTCACTTTGTAAAACATTCAAAACACAAAGTGTACAGGATATAAGAAGAATATATAGTATTTTAATTGTTTAATTTCAAGATAAAGAAAGCATCAATCTTGGAGAAAAACTGGGTAAAAATAAAATTTCCAATTGTTTTCTTCGTTTCCAGGGAAGCAGGATAATGAAATATAAACAGGAAAACATACTGGCTGTTCATGCAGCAGTTGTTATAATAGCAGTGAGCAGTGAGTTAACTATTTACATATAAGATGGGAAGAACAGAGATGATTGTTTAGAATTCAAGTATATTATACCCATGACTGGCTTTATTGTCAGGAAAACAGTGGGGTTCAGCAGAAAGAAAAAGTTCAGAGTCAGGGTACCTGGTCATTTAGGTTCTGATGATGTTAATCTTTACTTAGCTTTGTGATCTTCGGCAAACTACATCTGTTTAGCTCTTGGTTTCTTCTTGTCGTCTGTCAGTCATCTATCGTGTCTAAATTCTGAGTCTGAATCCAGTGAAAATCAGAAATAAGTTATAATATGGGCCGGGCGCGGTGGCTCAAGCCTGTAATCCCAGCACTTTGGGAGGCCGAGGCGGGTGGATCACGAGGTCAGGAGATCGAGACTATCCTGGCTAACATGGTGAAACCCCGTCTCTACTAAAAATACAAAAAACTAGCCGGGCGTGGTGGCGGGCGCCTGTAGTCTCAGCTACTTGGGAGGCTGAGGCGGGAGAATGGCGTGAACCCGGGAGGCGGAGCTTGCAGTGAGCCGAGATCACGCCACTGCACTCCAGCCTGGGAGACACAGCGAGACTCCGTCTCAAAAAAAAAAAAAAAAAAAGTTATAATAGAAAGCAGCATCTTTGACGTAAGCTGCGTTATTGGGTCTGCTGAGTCTATGCGTCTTCTAAAGGTGAAACTTATAAAGTCATTGGTGACCATGGACTGTCTACCCAGGATGTGCCAGCCATGCTCAGGTAGACCTGGGGGATAGAGGGCAGTGTCATTGCTGGGTATGGCATATGTTTGAAAAAATTTTTTTCTTCCTTTTTCTTTCTATAGATAGAGGCTCACTCTGTTGCCCAGGCTTGAGTGCGGTGGCGCAGTCACTGCAGCCTGGAACTCCTGGGCTCGAGTGATTCCCCCACCTCAGCCTCCTAAGTAGTTGGGACTTCGGACACACACCACCATGCCTGGCTAATTTTTTTATTTTTGTTTTTTGTAAAGATGAGGTCTTGTTGCGAAGGCTGGTGTTGAATGCCTGGCCTCCCAGAGTGTTGGGATTACAGACGTGAGCCACTGTGCCCGATCTTTGAATATTTCTACTAAAAGAAAAAAGATGGCCGGGCATGGTGGCTCATGCCTCTAATCCCAGCACTTTGGGAGGCCGAGGCGGGTAGATCACCTGAGGTTAGGAGTTCAAGACCAGCCTGACCAACGTGGAGAAACCCGTCTCTACTAAAAATACAAAATCAGCCAGGTATGGTTGCGTATGCCTGTAATCCCAGCTACTCAGGAGCCTGAGGCAGGAGAAACGCTTGATCCCTAGAGGCAGAGGTTGCAGTGAGCCAAGATCACCCCGTTGCGCTCCAGCCTGGGCAACAAGAGTGAAACCTCGTCTCAAAAAAAAAAAAGAAGAAGAAGAAAAGACTGGTTGGATACACAGCAAACTCATAGTGGTGACCTCTAGGGGGTGAGGATCAATGATGACTTTAGATTTTTAGGTAATATTCCCTTTTGTCCCTCAAAATAGACAGTAAATATTCAACATACATAATTTTAAAAAGCCGTAATGTGGAAAAATGCAAATATGCCACAATGTTAACAGTAGTTAATTCCAGCTGCCGGGAGTCATTGTGGGTTTTTAAATACTAGGTTTTCTTTTTTTTAATTAAAAGGTAAATAATTAAGTGACACATTTCATGGTATAGTGATGAATAAAAGACTATCTTCTGGTTAATAATTAAATTTGGGAAGCAAGAAAATATACAAAGGAAAGAAAGAATTTAGTTTCACCATTTGATAATAAAATAAAACACTAATTAGGACAATTTATTTCTGAGAAGAAAGTCTTTCAGCATTTTTATATGCTTGCACTTTATTTGGATAACATAGTTGTGGAAAGGAAACTGTTTTCAGTATTGTCTTGGCTTTGTACAGCAGTAGTTGGGGAGCTGGTTTTTTTTTGGTCACCTGACCTTTTCATGCTTTTGTCACTTGCTGGTTGTAACTTTGAAAACCAAAGAGCTCTGGGTAACCTTGGCAGCAAAGCAGCCTACTGTATGATGGGTTGGGAAGTGGGCCAGAGGACCAACTCGATGAACTATTTCTAGTGCAGAGAATGATTGCGAGATCAGCCTTCTACTAAACATGAAAAAGTGGGGAAAGGCAGGCAATCTTCATTGCCCAGAAAAAGTTTTTCTTACTTTAATCTTGATCGTCTTTCTGTTTCAGCCTTGCTGCTTCTGAGACTTTCTTTCCTCTCACCCCCATATTTTTATCATGAAAGTGTTCAAAACATATATAAAATGTGAGAGAAGGCCAGGCGCAGTGCCTCACACTTGTAATCCCAGCACTTTGGGAGGCCAAGGCGGGCAAATCACTTGAGGTCAGGAGTTTGAGACCAGCCTGGCCAACATGGTGAAACCCTGTCTTTACTAAAAATGCAAAAATTAGCTGGGCATGGTGGCACGCGCCTGTAATCCCAGCTACAGGGAGGCTGAGGCAGGAAAATCACTTGAACCCAGGAGGTAGAGGTTGCAGTGAGCCAAGATTGTGCCATCGCACTCCAACCTGGGCAACAGAATGAGACTCTCTCTTCAAAAAAAAAAAAAAAAATGAGAGAATAGTACAATGAATATTTGCTATACCCACCAGATAAATTCAACAATTTTTAACATTTTGCCATATGTGGTTTGTCTCTTTTCTTTTCCTCAATCTGTCTTCTTTTATGTTAAACCTTTTTGAAGTAAGTTGCAGACATCATGACATTTCACTTCTAAATATTTCCTTATGCATCTAAGATAGAGGACATCCTACTACATAACCATGATAATGTTGCCATACCTAAGAAAATTAACAGTAGATCCCTAATGGCATCAAATACACAGTCCATATTCAAGTTTTCTTAGATGTCTCACAGATGTTTCCCTGTTTTTGTTCCTGTTTTTCTTTTTCTTTTTTGAGATGGAGTCTTGCATTGTTGCCCAGGCTGGAGTGCAGTGGCGTGATCTCGGCTCACTGCAGCCTCTGCCTTCCGCGTTCCAGTGATTCTCCTGCCTCAGCCTCCTGGGTAGCTGGGATTATAGGCACACGCCACCACGCCTGGCTAATTTTTGTATTTTTGGTAGAGACGGGGTTTCACCATGTTGGCCAGGCTGGTTACAAACTCCTGACCTCAGGTGATTCTCCTGCCTTGGCCTCCCAAAGTGTTGGGATTACAGGCGTGAGCCACCATGCCTGGCCTGTTTTTCTTTTCTAAAAAAAAATTAAAGTTCATAGATTGCATTTTGTTGTTATTCTTTAATCCCTTTTACACTATAAGAATTTTCCCTCTCTGTTGTTTTTGTTTTATATAACGCTGACTTTTAAAAAACTATTTCGTTTTTTTTTTGTGTAGAGACAGGGTCTTGCTATGTTGCCCATGTTGGTCTCAAATTCCTGACCTCAATTGATCCTCCCACCTCAGCCTCCCAAAGTGTTGGAATTACAGGCATGAGCCACAATGCCCAGCTGACTTTTTTTAACTTCTAAAAAAATTTTAAAAATTGGCCAGGTGCAGTGACTTACGCCTATAATCCAGCACTTTGGGAGGTCAAGGTGGCAGATTGCTTGAGCCCAGGAGTTCAAGACAAGCCTGGGCAACATGGCGAGACCCCGTCTCTACAAAAAATAGAAAAATTAGCTGGGTGTGGTGGTGTGCACCTGTAATCCCAGCTACTCAAGAGGCTGAGGTGGGAGAATCACCTGAGCCCAGGAAATTGAGGCTGCAGTGAGTCGTGATCAAGCGACTGCACTCCAGCCTGAGCAACAGAGTGAGACCCCATCTCAAAGACCATTTTTTAACAACTGTGTTAAAATACACATATCGAGGCCAGGTACAGTGGCTCACACCTGTAATCCCAGCACTTTGGGAGGCCAGGAGGGCAGATCACCTGAGGTCAGGAGTTTGAGACCAGCCTGGCCAATGTGGTGAAACCTCGTGTCTACTAAAAATATAAAGAAATTAGCTGGAATGGGTGGCAGGCTCCTGTAATCCCAGCTACTTGGGAGGCTATGGCTGGAGAATCACTGGAGCCCAGGAGGCAGAGTTTGCAGTGAGCTGAGACTGTACCATTGCACTCCAGCCTAGACAACAAAAACGAAACTCTGTCTCAAAAAAAAAAAAAAAAAAAGAGAAAAAACCAAGAAAAATACACATACCATAAAATTTACCATTTTAGCTATTTTTAAGTGTACAATTCTGTGGCACTAAGGACATTCACATTGTTAAACTAAAATCACCACCATCCATCCACACAACCTTTCGTGTTGCAAAACTGAAACTATACCTATTAAACAGTAACTCCCCATTCCCTCTCCCATCCAGCGCCTGGCAACCACCATTCTGCCTCCCTTCTGTCTCTGTGAAGTTGACTATTCTGGGTACCTCATAAAAAAGTAGAGTCATACAGAATTTGTACTTTTATGGCTGGATTTCACTTAGCATAATGTTCTCAAGGTTCATCCATATTGTAGCATGTGTCAGAATTTCCTTTTTAATGCTAAGTAATATTCCATTGTGTGTATATATCATATTTTGTTTATCACTTTGGGTTGCTTCCATCTTTTGGCTGTTGCAAATAGTGCTTCTATGAAGATGGGTATACAAGTATCTCTTTCAGTCCCTGCTTTCAATTCTTTGGAATTTATACCCAGAAATGGAATTTCTAGATCATGTGGTAATTCTATTTTTAATTTTTTAAGAAACTGCCATACTGTTTTCCATAGTGGTTGCACAATTTTACGTTCCCACCAATGGTGCACAAAGGTTCTAATTTCTCCAAATCCTTGATGGCACTTGTTATTTTCTAGTTTTTTGATAGTAGCCATGCTAATGGATATGAAGTCATATTTCATTATGGTTATGATTTGTATTTCTCTAATGATTAGTGGTGTTGAGTTTCTTTTCATGTGCTTGGCCATTTCCATATCCTCTTCGGAGAAATGTCTTTTGCCCTTTTTTTGTTTGTTTGTTTGTTTTGAGACAGGGTCTTGCTCTGTTGCCCAGGCCAAAGTGCAGTGGTGTGAACACAGCTCACACTGCAGCCTCAACCTCTTGGGCTCAAATGATCCTCTCACCTTAGCCTTGTGAGTAGTTGGAACTGCAGGCACGTGCTACCACATCCAGCTAATTTTTTTTTTTTTTTTACTTTTTGTAGAGACAGATTCTCCCTATGTTGCCCAGGCTGGTCTCAAACTCATGGGCTCAAGTGGTCCTGCACCTCGGCCTCTCAAAGTGCTGGGATTACAGGCATGAACCACCTGCCCGGCTTCATTGCCCATTTTCGAATTGGATTTTTTGGTGATGGTGGTTGAGTTACATAGATGGGTTGTCTTTTTACTCTGTTGGTTGTGTCATTTGATGCACAGAAGTTCTAAATTTTAAATGTCCAGTTTATATATTTTTTAATTTGTTGCCTGGGCTTTTGGTGTCATTTTCAAGAATTCATTGCCAAATCCAATGTCACAAAGATTTTCCTTTTTGTTTTCTTATGAACAGTTTCTTATGAAAGTTTTATAGTTTTAGGTCTATGTTTAGGTCTTTGATACATTTTGAGTTAATTTCTTTATATGGTGTATGGTAAGGTCCAACTTCATTCTTTAGATATCTAGTTTTCCCAGTACCATTTGTTTGAAAGACTTCTTATTGAGTGGTCTTGGCATCCTTGTCAAAAATCTTTTGACCAGGTATGTGAGGGTTTGTTTCTGGTCTCTTTATTCTGTTTCATTGGTCTGTATGTCTGTCTTATGCCAGTATCCCACTGTTGATGACTGTAGCTTTGTAATAAGTTTTAAAATCGGGAGTGTGAGTTCTACAGCTTTGATCTTTATCAAGATTGTTTTGGATATTCAGAGTTTCTTAAGATTCCATATAAATTTTAGAATGGATTTTTCTACTTCTGTAAAAAACACCATTGGGATTTGAGAAGGGATTACACTGAATTTGTAAATTGCTTTGGGTAACTTTGATAGCTTAACGATATTGTCTACCAATGCATGAACAGAGGGTATCTTCATTTATTGCTGTCTTCTGTAATTTCTTTCAGAAATATATGAGTGATCCAGTTTCTCTGAATTCTCACTGTTTGGAAGTCACTATTTTTCATTTTATCCATTCTAATAGATGTATAGTAATATCTCATGGTTTTAATTTGCATTTCCATAATGGGTAATGATGTTAAACATGTTGTCATGGGGCTTCTCTGCCATTTCTGTATCCTCTTTGACAAATTGTTTCTTCATACCTTTTGCCTATTTTCTAATTGGGTTTTTTTTTACCGTTGAGTTTTGAGAGTTCTTTATGTATTCCATATAAGGTTCTTTTTCAGATATGTGGTTTGCAGATATTTTCTCCAAGTCAGTAGCTTGTCTTTTCCTTCTCTCAACAGAGTCTTTCATAGCAAAACTTTAAAATTGTAATGAAGTCCACATTATCATTTTTTTTGCTATGGATCACACTTTTTGGTGTCAGGTGTGAAGAACTGTTCACCAAATCCTAGATCCAGAATATTTTCTTCTGTTTTCTTCCAAAGATTTTATAATTTTACATTTAGATCTATGATGCTTTAATTTTTGTATAATGTATAAGGTTGAGGTTTATGTTTTTGCCTATGGATATCCAGTTACTCTAGCTCTACTTATTGAAAAGACTATCCATCCAACATTAAATTGTTTTTGTGCCTTTGTTAAAAAATAGTTAGTTGTACTTGTGTGGGTCTGTTTCTGGTTACTCTATCTATTGCATTGACTTATATGTGTGTCCCTTAGCCAGTACCACTCAGTCTTGATTACTTTGCTATGCAGTAAGTCTTGACATTGGGTACAGTGATTCCTCCTACTTTTTCTTTTTCAGAAAAATTTTAAGCTATTCTAGTTCCTTTGCTTTTCCTTATAGGTTTTATTTGTTTATTTTATTTTTAAGAGATGAGGTCTCACTATATTACCCAGGCTGGCCTCCAACTCCTGGACTCAAGTGATCCTCCCATCTTAGCCTCCTAATAGCTGGGACTAAGACAAGTAGCACTGTTCCTGGCTTATGTAAATTTTAGAATAATCTCTTCTACATCTATAAAAAAAATTGGATTTTCATATGTGTTAAAACTTACCACATTGGGGAGAATTGATATCAGTACTGTGTTGAGGTTCCTAATCCATGAACATGGTATGTCTATTTATTTAATTCTTCTTTCATTTCTTTAATCGGAGTTTTGTAGTTTTTAGCATGTAAGTTCTATGCATGTTTTATTAGGTTTATAACTAGGTATTTAATTTTTAAGATATTATAAATGGTATTATATTTTAAATTTTGGTTTCCTGTAAAGTTACAATTGTCCCATCACTTTGGAAGGCCAAGGTGGGAGGATCACTTGAAGCTGGGAATTCAAGACCAGCTTAGGGAGGCAACAAAGTGAGACCCTGTCTCTCCAAATTTTTTTTTTCAAAATTAGCTTGTGTGGTGACATGTGTCTGTAGTTCCAGCTACTTAGGAGGCTGAGGTAGGAGGATCGTTTGAGCCCATGAATCCAGGAGTTAGAGACTGCAGTGAGCTATGATCACACTGCTGCACTCCAAGCTGAAATCAGAGCAAGACCCTGTCTCTAAAAAAAAATTACAGTTGATTTTTATATGTTGATCTTGTATCTTGAAACTTTGTTGAAGTCACTTATTAGTTCTGGGAATTTTGGTAAAATCCTTAAGATTTCCTACAGAGATCATCATGTCATCTACAAATAGGACATATCTGCAAATAGGAACAGTTTTCTTTCTTTCTTTTCAGTCTGTGTGTCTTTTACTTCCTTTTATTGCCTCATTCTGTTGGCTAGAACTTCCAGTATTATGTTAAATAGGAATAATGAGAGTAGACATGCTCATCTTCTTCCTGACCTTACAGGAAAAACATTCAGACTTTGACCATTATGTGTAATTACAAACTTTGCTTGGTGGGTTTTTTTAGATGATCTTTATCAAGTTGAGGAAACTATTTCTAGTTTTCTGAGTGGCTTTTTTTTCTGTTTTTTTAAATTGATGCATAATAGATACACACATTTTCAGGGTACATTCATATAATTTATAAAGATCAAATTAATGTAGTTGGGATATCCATCAATTCTGAGTGTTTTTATTTTGAATGGGTGTTGGTTTTTATTAAATGATTTTTCTGCATCAGTTTTTTGGTTTTGTGATTTTTCTTCTTTAGCCTGTTAATATGAAGGGTTACATTGATGGATTCATAAATAATGAACCAGCCTCAGGTATCCCTGTGATAAATTCCACTTGGTCCTAGTGTATAGTTGTTTTACATGTTGCTGAATTTTACTTACTAGATTTTGTTAAGCGTGTTTACATTTAATTTAAAAAAAAAATTGCCAGGTGTGGTAGTGCACGCCTGTAATCCCAGCTACTCAGGAGGGCTGAAGAGGGAGGATCGCTTGAGCCCAGGAGTTCGAGTCCAGCCTAGGCAACATTAATGAGACCCCCATCTCTTAAAAAAAAGAAACAAAAAAGGGCAGGGTGTTTAAATCTATATTCATGATGGATTTTGGTTTGTAGGTTTCTTTCTTTTTGATACTTTTTGTTTTTGACTGATGATTAAAAGGAAACTACTCAGACAGCGTCCTCTCCCTCTTACTCTCCCAGAGGAAGAAAACAGTTATCAAAGGCGAATGGCAGTTGCAGCAAAGCAACATGAAAAACCAGATTTATGCTCAGGAGAGACCACTGTGCCCCTTTCTATGGTTTCTAGTGCTTTATTCATTCAGAGAGACCTCTCTAATAATGAATTATAGAAATGATCCCTGAAAGTACAGTCTTTGGTACTGTCTTTGTCTAGTTTTGATATCACATGGAAGACTATGAAACTCTTCATGGAAGATAGTGATGAAGACCACTAAGTCATGGAGCGAATGAGTTGGGGCATAGGAACATCCAAAAGAATCCAGCAGGGCAGCCAAGTGTGGTGGCACATTCCTCTAATCCCAGCGCTTTGAGAGGCTGAGGCAGGTGGATCACCTGAGGTCGAGTTTGAGACCAGCCTGACCAACGTGGTGAAACCTTCTTACTAAAAAGTACAAAAATTAGCCAGGCATGGTGGTGCACATCCATAACCTCAGCTACTTGGGAGACTGAGGCATGAGAGTCGCTTGAACCCAGAAGGCGGAGGTTACAGTGAGCCAAGATTGTACCACTGCACTCCAGCCTGGACAACAGAGTGAGACTCCGTTTCAAAGAAAAAGAAAAAAAGAATCCAGTGGGGCAAAAGAATTCAGGAATTAGTGAAGAGAAATACTGTAGTTTGGCTGTAAATACTGTTTTGAGGTGAATGTAAGGCAGTGTACTGGAGGAGATTCAGTGAGGGATGGGGATGACGCCTAGCTTCATGGGTGGAAGAGTTAGTGTAGTTGGTTTGTAGAGGCTCTTAGTTAATAATGATGTGGTAGGACTGGGATTGTATTGACTGTAGAGAAAATATATAAGAGTGTTAGGAAGCCAGCGTGGTGGCAGGCATGAGGTGGGCGGATCACCTGAGGTCAGAAGTTCGAGACCAACCAGGCCAACATGGCAAAACCCCATCTCTGCTAAAATACAAAAATTAGCCAGGTGTGGTGGCTCACACCTGTAATTCCAGCCACTCGGGAGGCTGAGGCGGGAGAATCACTTGAACCTGGGAGGCAGAGGTTGCAGTGAGCCAAGATCACTGCACTCCAGCCTGGGCCATAGAGCCAGACTCCATCTCAAAAATAAAATAAAATAAAATTAAATTAAAAAGTGTTAGGGAATGAATAGTAGAGGCAGATCCTGGACCTGGAGATGATGAGGAGACCAGGTGGAAGGATCAGACTTGAGCAGGAAATCGGGTGCCTCTCTCTGGAGCTTCTGGGAAGAAGGGGATGGGTATGGAGAGAATGGGGTCCTTAGAAGTAATGTGAATGTCTGAGAGTGCCTCACATTTTGCTTGAGCAAAGGGCTATCCCTAGGGCTGAAGGAATAATAGGTCTGCACAGAAATGGAAGCAAGTATTCTCTGCTGACACTCACCATATGGGTAGCTGTGAGGATGAATTAGAGCTTTGTTTAGGTCCTCAGGCCAATTTGGGGGTTTAGTTTGCATTTGTTTTTGAGACAGACTGATGACCACAAGTGGAATGATCAGTGTGGAAACTCTTCTTTGAAAAGTCTTCAAAAATGAAACGTCATTGGAAATTCTTGGAGTCAGCTGCTGAGTCTTAATGCTTTCCACCATTGACCGTGAGAGAGGGACTTTGGCTTCATCCTCTGTTGAGGAGTTTGTAATCAGCAGGTCAGACTTAGTCTTCAGACCAATTCTGCACAATCTCTTCCAGAAAATAAAAGAGAAGGGAAACCTTCCCAATGCATTTTATGTTTCTGATACCAGAACAACACAAGAATCAATTTCCATCCCTAGCAAAGTCATTCCTCTTCCTCATGCCTCCATTGTGGGACACAGGATGCTGCTTTTCTCATGGGGCTGTCCTGGCACTCAGGGGACCATTTTCTGTTCTTGTTGCAGCTGCAGCCGACTTCGGCAGGTTCAGAGCATCCTGACCCAGAGCAGCAAGTCTCGGCCGGATGGGATCCTGTGCATCCTAGGTCAGTGCTTTTAACAAGGTGGGACTCAGGGCTGGGGCACCTTGGCTTTTTTTGTTCACAGGAAGGTATTAGTAATAGGACCAAAGTGAAATAAGCTGTGAGTTAGTGTCCTCCTAGTTCTTGTTCCCCTGAAATTTGTTGCTGTTTTAATGAGGTTAGATGAGCTATCACTGAGATAGGAAGCCCATTTTTGGAGCTGCTGCTTCCTTAAGCCTTTCCTTTAGACTCACATGTATAGCTACCTCCTGCCATGACATGTCCATCTTGCCCAGAGCCATACTCTGAGACTTTACAGACATCAGGAACTAGGTAATAAATATATACCTGAAGCATTGAGAGATGGTATTGAAGACAGTATTGTTTAATTTCCTTTTTATTTGTCTCTAATTCAGCCCCTCTAGACTGTCAGCTTCATGAGGGTCATTTGCAGGCTTGTTCACCACCATACCCCACCATCCAGTACAGTGCTAGACCTTGAGCCTCATAATTGTAAAAGGATGGGTGTTTGTGGTTCCACTCACTTTCCTTTTCTTCACATTATTGGATTCTTTTCAAGCCACCTTAATCTGCCTTTGTTTGATCCCACATGTTTTGGTAAAGATTTTTTCGAAAGGTGAAGATTTTTCTGACCCCTATTCTTAAGCCACCTGAAAGTATTCCAAGATGAATCATTTTCAGAAATTAACAGCCTCAATAATCTGTGCTGTTTGATTATCTCAATTACAAGATGTTGGAATTCAAGTAAGGGTACTTGATGCTGAGACCTGTTTCTTTCACAGAATTGCTTAGCTTGGTTTCTGGCACAAAACTGGTCTGAGCTGCGTCCTTCTGCTTAATCATCAGGGTTTTGCTGAGGAGGGGCAAATTATTGGCCTCTTTGCTCCCCATAGTACAGTACAGCTGATAAGAGCCTCCTTTGCCTTGCAGGAATCGATAGCAGGTACAATGAAGGCTGCAGAGAGCTGGCAAATTATCTTCTATTTGGTTTGTACAATCAGAATACCAGTGATTTTGAGAAAACGGGATTTTCTGAAGAAGTGCTAGATGGTAAGTATATATTGGTAAACTCTGTGTGATAGAAGAGTAAGAGGTTTATTTATTTGGATCCTTATTTTATGGTGTGCTTACAGAAAAAAATTTAAAATAGTCCAAAGTCCCAGTAAATGTTTGCTTTTTAAAGAATGAAAAAGCACAGCATTTTTTCTTTGTTGATACATTTAGTAGCAACAAGTAGTTTTCAGAATATATTTACTAATTCAGCTTTAGAGAAACAAACATCAGTGTTTGGCTTTATCTCTTTTTGGCAAAGTACTGGTTTTCCTCTTTATTGCCCATTGCCTCTACATGCTAACGGTTCAGATTATATGGTGTTGTCCTGTGAAAGCACCTTCAATCATGAGGTAAGGATGGGCCTGCAGGCATCTCCTACGAGGAAGACTTCTTGTGGCTTATTATCCGAGGAACAAAGGCTCTTTGTCCTGCTGTCTTTGGGAATTATTTTCTCTGTGACTTTAATTCATGAAGATGCCTGTGACTACAATGCTGGATTTCTGTTTATATTCCCCTTTCCTTAGCACTGAGACACTCTGCCTGTGTTGATGCTGCTGGGGGCTATTGCCCTGGATCTATCTCTGATATCACATATTTAGAATCATGTCTTGTATGCCAGATGGGTCAGGAGACATTGGGATAGACAAAATAAAAATGGACAAGAGACATTTCTGTGAGGCAGCTGGGGGAGGCATGAAAACAAACATCTGATGTGAAAGAATATTGCTATGTGTCTAGTGCAGTAGTTTTCAACTGGAGGCAGTTTTGTCCTGCAGGGGACATTTGGCAATGTCTGAAGACATTTTTGATTGTCAAAACTGGGTAGGGGATGCCACTGGCATCTAGTAGATAGAGGCCAGAGATGATGCTAAACATCTACAATGCACAGAACAGTCACCCAGAACAAGGAATTCACTGATCTAAACTGTCAGTAGTGCCGGGGTTGAGAAATCCTGGTCTAGCGTATATGAAAATTCTTCTCTGGTTAAGTCCTTAGTAGTGTTTATTCTTGTAGACTGATTAAAGGTTTCCTTTTTATTAGGAAGTGCAAAAAGAGTAGACTGAAATTACTCCTTCTTTTACATTTTTTTCAATTCAAATTTGGTTTCCGATTTTGATTACAAAATATTTTTTTCCTTACGTTATACAACATCTGCTGGTTTAGAAAAGAGTAATCTTGGCAGCTCGTACCAGCCACACATTTCACCACAGCCGAGATTGCTAAGGACATTACGGTACTGAAATTAAGGAAATAGTTTAAATTCTCAAAGATGTGCTTTTTTGCTTATTTTTGTTTTTGTCTTCTTTTCTTTTTGAAACAGAGTCTTGCTCTGTTGCCCAGGCTGGAGTGCAGTGGTGTGATCTTGGCTCACTGCCACCTCCGCCTCCTGGGTTCAAGAGATTCCTCTGCCTCAGCCTCCCAAGTAGCTGGGATTATAGGCATGCACCACCACGCTCAGCTAATTTTTGAATTTTTAGTAGAGACAGGGTTTCACCATGTTGGCCAGGCTGGTCTCCAACTCCTGACCTCAGGTGATCCCGCCTCGGCCTCCCACAAAGTGCTGAGTTTATAGCTGTGAGCCACTATGCCTAGCCTGTTTTTATCTTTTTGCCTGGCACAGTGGGTGCTTAGGAAATTAGGATTTTCCTACAAATTAATAAATTTGTTTATACAAGTAGCTGGAAAGCAGAGATCACCAGATTTCTACATTTTGATCTCATATGAGAGGGGGAAAGGCCAACATGAATTTATTTCTAAAAGCAACTTTTATTTATTTATTTATTTTGAGACAGAGTCTTGCTCTATCACCCAGGCTGGAATGCAGTGGCGTGATCCTGGCTCTCTGGTGGCTGGATCACTTGAGCTCAGCAGTTAGAGACCAGCCTGGGCAACATGGCAAAACCCTGTCTCTACAAAAAAATACAAAAATTAGCCAGGCGTGGTGGTGCTCACCTGTAGCCCCAGCTTCTTGTGGGGCTGAGGCAGGAGGATTGCTTGAGCCTGGGAGACAGAGGTTGCAGTGAACCTATATCATGCCACTGCACTCCAGCCTGGGAGTGAAACCCTGTCAAAAAAAAAAAGAAAGAAAGATCTTAAGACTAACCAAATTGCTATTGTATAGCAGTGAGATACATCATGTAACAGATAACAGACAGTGAAAGAAATGTAAGTATTTTATCCTAAAATATATTCCTTTGACATATTTTAAAATGGTGCTGTAAAGCTATATCTTGTCAGGGAAATCTACATTATGTAGAGAATCCTTTCCCTTTCCAGGTCTTTTCCTGATCCAGGGGAGATCAACTAAGAGTCTGGTCCCTTTTTAAGTCTGATAAACATTTACCTTCTATTGTTGCTGAAGCCTGCTACCTGGAGGCTTCACCTGCATAATAAGAACCTTGGTCTCCACAATCCCTTATCTTAGCCCAGACATTCTGTTGATTCCAGGTCTGTATTTATTTTTATTTTTATTTTTATTTTTTGAGACAGAGTCTCACTCTGTCGCCCAGTCTGGAGTGCAGTGGAGCAATCTTGGCTCACTGCAACCTCCGCCTCCCAGGTTCAAGTGACTCTCCTGCCTCAGCCTCCTTAGTAGCTGGGATTACAAGTGCATGCCACCATGCCCGGCTAATTTTTGTATTTTTTTTTTTTTTTAGTAGAGATGGGGTTTCACCATGTTGGTCAGGCTGGTCTCAAACTCCTGACCTCGTGATCCACCTGCTTCACCCTCCCAAAGTGGTAGGATTACAGGCGTGAGCCACCGCGCCCAGCCCTGATTCCAGGTCTTTAGATAATAAAACTTAACTGTTTCAACCAATTGCCAATCAAAAAATCTTTGAATCTACCTGTGACATGAAAGGACCCTTTCACACCCAACCCCGACTTTCTGGACCAAACCAAATGTACACTTTACATGTGTTGATTGATGTCTGCTGGTAACTTCTGTTTCCCTAAAATGTGTAAAATCAAGCTGTTATCCAACCACTTTGGGTGCATGTTCTCAGGACCTCCTGAGGCTATGTCACGGGCATGTCTTTAATTTAAACTTGGCAAAATAAACTTCAAAATTGATTGAGACTTGTCTCAGATACTTTTTGGTTTATAAGGCACAGTGTTTAATTAAATAATTTTCAGTTTAGAGTTTTGTTACATTGTCTCTGAAGGAGTTTCAATGGTTTTACTAATTATGTGGGCAGAAAATATCTAAAGGAAATGCTTTTGACAGTCTTGTGTTTTGATTTTGGTTTTTTTTACAGATGTAATTATATTGATTAAATCAGATAGCGTCCATCTGTACTGTAATCCTGTAAACTTTCGCTATCTCTTACCTTACGTGGCACATTGGAGAAATCTGCATTTCCACTGCATGACCGAAAATGAGGTAAGAAGAAAAGAGAAGACAGGCACCCAGAGACACTCTAAGAATATTCTGTAAGGAAAGTGTTGATCTGAAATAGGATCGGCAATCAAATTGCAGAGTGTGATTATACAAAAAAGGTTATCTGTTTGAAGTGGAGAATTTCTTTTTTTTTTTTTTTTTTTTTTTTGAGACGGAGTCTCACGCTGTTGCCCAGGCTGGAGTGCAGTGGCGCGATCTCGGCTCACTGCAAGCTCCGCCTCCTGGGTTCACGCCATTCTCCTGCCTCAGCCTCCTGAGTAGCTAGGACTACAGGCGCCCGCCACCGCGCCCGGCTAATTTTTTGTATTTTTAGTAGAGACGGGGTTTCACTGTGGTCTCGATCTCCTGACCTTGTGATCCGCCCGCCTCGGCCTCCCAAAGTGCTGGGATTACAGGCTTGAGCCACCGCGCCCGGCCTTGAAGTGGAGAATTTCATATTTCATTTTGAGGCTACCTTATAAATTGTATGCCTGTGGAGTCAAAAGGAGGCTATTCAAATTGGGACCTAGTAGTAAGTTTATGAACTTACTTCTTGCCTGCTTCTTCGTCACTATCCAGAACCCCTTCTCTTAGGGGATTAGTGCCTAGGGACTGCCCTGGGAGAATTTTTTTTTTTTTTTTTTTGTGGGGTACAGAGTCTCGCTTTGTCGACCAGGCTAGAGTGCAGTGGCACAATCTCGGCCCACTGCAACCTCCTCCTCCCAGGTTCAAGCAATTCTCCTGTCTCAGCCTCCCGAGTAGCTGGGACTACAGGCGCCTGGCTAATTTTTTTATTTTTAGTAGAGATGGCGTTTCATTATATTGGTCAGACTAGTCTCAAACTCCTGACCTTGGGTGATCCGCCCACTTCAGCCTCCCAAAGTGCTGGGATTACAGGCGTAAGCCACCATGCCTGGCCCTGTGGGAGAATTTTTTTAAGCTTTCTGACATTCTTGTGTTTGAATGTCTTGGTATCTGTTTTTCTTTCCCTTTGGGCCCTTTTCAAGGGTTTGACTGGAAATCAAGTTGGGATTTGAGATTTAGGATTTCATGAAAGTTGTGACCTAATATTGGTCAAGAACACTTCTTCCCATATGAGGTTTTGGTGGATTTTTGGGGGGGTTATCTCTTGCAATTGGGTTTCCTGATCCATTTTCAGTTGATTTTCGGGTGTAATATGAAATAAGGGAATGACAAGTCTTTCTGACTAGCAAATGAAAAAGATTGGCTTTGGAAACACCTTGGGTGCAGTCCTCTGTAAATGTCATTTGGGACAACTCTGATTGATAAAATGCAGAGAAAATATGGGACTTTGTGTGATACCTCTTCAGAGCTTATTTTTCGTTTGATATCTCTCTTTAGTATGAAGATGAGGAAGCTGCAGAAGAATTTAAAATTGCCAGCTTTGTGGACATGGTTCGAGACTGTAGTAGAATTGGCATTCCTTACAGCTCCCAAGGTGAGTATCTGACAGCAAGCCTTCTAGAACCTTGCTTAGATGGTGTGTGAATTAAACATCACTGCTTTTCCTTTCATTGGAGGCATTCAGCTGAGAAACCCCTTCATCTATTTTTACCAAAGATATCAAGCAGAATTAAGTATGGGGACTTTTCTATGTAAGCTTGTATTAAGTACTGTGAAGTTTCTGCAGCAACACAGCAGGCTGCCTAAAATCAGGTAGAAGAACTGATACAGAATTTAGCACAATTGACATGTCTGTATCATTTACTGTACAAAGAGTATAGTATAGATGTGGGGGCATCTTGGTAATAAGAAAGAGGGGTTTTGATAACTTCTAAAAAGATATGCTGACGTGTTTTTAAATGATGTGTAATATACAGGAGAAAAACGATCAAGTTTAACAGGGCTTATATTGTAACAACAACAAAAAGAAAAAACCTTGCACATTGAAGCTATTGTTACAAGAAAGGAGCATTTTTGATTTAGTAGTTTTCCCTTGAGGAAGTTGATTGGCTGTGTTTCTTAAGGGAAAGGAGCCAAGTTTGGTTCTGTTAATAATTATTCCCACTGAATGATGCAAGTCAGATGTAATAGACTACTCTTATTTTTTACTTAATTACTCAGGAAACTGGAATGTTACAATATACTGTAGAGAAATCTGAATGTAACTTGTTTATAGTTTGAATTTTCCTTGGCTTTCATTTTGTATTTCTAGTTTCAATTTCTAACCATTTTATCTGTTTGAATTTTATTTTGCTAGGTGAGGCCCTGGTGACCACGTGAGAAATGATACCTGTCTAACCATGTTAGATCAGGTTTAGACTGTTGTATTCAGGATGGTATTTGATATGTATTGTTGTATTTGATTCTTCTAGGTCACTTGCAGATATTTGATATGTTTGTGGTGGAGAAATGGCCAATTGTACAGGCCTTTGCACTTGAGGGCATTGGAGGAGATGGATTTTTTACCATGAAATATGAGGTATGTATGAAAAGCAGTATGCCAGTTTTTGTCTGCCACTGGGCGGTTTTTATGAAGAACCCTTGTGGGTGTGCATTATTATGACACCAAAAAGCTGGCAGTTACTTCTCAAGGGCATGGAGCAAGTTAAAAGACTTGAAATGGAAAATAGTTGCTGCTAAAGGCTAGTCCCAGACTGAGGTCCTGTGTCCTTCTTGGAGTTTTCTCCGTCCTTCCTCTCCCTTACCCCATTCTGAGCTAACTGTTGTTCCTGTCTACTCCTGTAGCACCCTAGATTGACTTCTCCTACAGATTTTATGATCCTGTTACTACACATTTGTCACACTTGCACACCAGCCCACCCACCCTGGTCTTTGTACTGGAGGCTTCTTAAGTACAAAAACATAACTTTGTTGTTGTTTGTATGTCAGAAATTTATATAATTTATATAAATTGAGAACTATTCAAGAGCAATGAAAGGGACAGTGCAGAATTTGGGTAAGGGCAATGTACTAGAGGAATGGAAAGATTAGCTTTTGTGGTAAGAACAGTGTCTTTTATTTCAGCATTCCTTGCATCTAGAAAATGACCGGTAAATATTTCTTAAGTGAGTCTGGGACAGGGGGTGGTCCAGAGTACAGATTAAGGAAAATGGCCTGATAGGTTAGCAGCATTACCACGAGTATCTATGTGCCTCCATGGGATCCTCACTGAAATGACCTGCCCAGTACAGGAAACCAGGGAAGGGGAGCATTGTCATGCTAGAAGTGGGGACATCCTGTTAGGGAGAGAGTAAGTGGGTCCCTTAGAAGCAAGGCACAGAGCTAATTTCTACCCCTCTGAGAAGTACTGGCATCCCTAGCAGATGACTGGAGGCTTGCCTGGGAGAACCACATCACATCCTCTGAAATGGAGCAGCATGGGCTGTGGGGCTGAAGGGAAGCATACCACTTGGACTCCACTTTTCTTTTTCCAAAATCACAGTATTCTTACATTGACTACAAGTAGCAGAACATCCACAAGGCTGTGGAAGCTGCCCCTACTGGGAATTAATGCTCTCTAACTTAGAAGAGTGGGGGCTTGAAGGGAGGCAGGCCATAGGGGTTAGAGAAGAAACTTAATATTTTTATAATATTAATAATGGTAATATTTATTTTTAATTAATTATATGAACTAGGTCTGAGTACCTACTATATGCCAGGTACTGTTCTAAGCACTTTATGTGAATTGACTGATCTCATTCTTATAGTAACCCTCTGAGGTAGGTCCTATTTTACATCCCCATTTAAGACTGATTAAATGAATTTCCCGATTTCACACAGCTACAGAAAGGCAGAGCTGGGGCCAGATCCAGATGGTCTGGTTTCAGAGCCTGTGCTCCTCACCCCTGGGCTGCAGCTAGAATCACATTGGAAGAAGTGCACTGGGAGGCTACATAGTTGGTATAACCCAAATGAGAGAGGTTTTCTGACCTTAAGGTGCGTCACACTGTGAAGTCACATTCAAAAAGAGTGTTATCTCCTTCCAAAAAAAAAAAAAAGCCTTTGAAAAGTAATGTAGATCTTTACATTAGGATGGTGTTTTTAGGAAATGGGATGGGCCATGAAGAGGAAATGGTACACATCATAAAGGAAGAGTTACTATAGGTCTTCTCTAGGTCCCTCTCTCCACATCCTGCCCTTTTCTGTAGCTGCTCCTTTTTATTTTCAGATACTTCCTTTTGTCTCCATCTCATTCTACCCCACCTCAGTCTTCTTCTTTCCCCTGCCCTTCCCAGTACTTTGAGGTGTGGAGCAGTTTGGCCTATAGATGTGCTCTGCCAATACCCTCTCTACTCCACTCTGATGGCCTGATGACTGCCTGAGTCAGAAAGGCTCTTACTTCCTTTGCAGGCTAAGAGAAGGAGAGCTATACTTATAGCTTAATTTTTAAAAACTTGTGTTTTATTATATGGCCATACCCAGAAGAAAGTCGTTAGCCCAGATATGTTTTGTTCCTCATGTGGTAGGTGCCAGCATGAGAAAGAAAGCCAAGCCCAGACACAGCTTTTACTTGGCATTTATGCTGGGCCAAACTGAGTCATCGATACAGATAATTATTTCTTCCTGGGAAGCGGTACAGGGAAGTTCCTCTGCTAAGGCATTTTCTGCCTCTAACTTCCTTCTTCTTACTCTCCCACTGCTGGAACTGTGATCTGGTAATGTAAATTTACATCAACCAGCTCCACAAGGAGAGGATTCTAATAGCAAACTTCTAAATAATGAGTAACCAGTGAGCATTCATTCATCTGTTTATGGACAAATAGATCTTCATATTGAAAGCTGGAATAAGAATTAGGAAAAGGGTCAACAAAATGTAAGAAAGAGACCACAGCATATTAGATGCAGGGATAGATCAGCATGCTTTAAAAAAAGATTTTCTTCAAGGAACAAAATAAATAATTGAGAAAATGTCTCTTTTTGGTACTTTTTAGGAACAAAATTTATTTAAAAAATGAGATCTATCAATGAGGTGAGCAGTCAGAATTAAAAAGGGAGATGGAGGACATATAAGAAAAGATTGTAGGAAGTCTCAGAATTTATTAGTAGAATGAAAACTTGCATTAAAAAATAGATATCAAATTTAATACCCTTAAAAAATCTGATCAGTTGACACACTTGAAAAGCTTTTCCAGAATACAGAGGAAGGGGCCAAGTAGATTAAATCAATGGGGAAGATGATGATCAAGTGGAGAGTAGAGAATGGAAATTGGTGATATTGAAAGGAAAGAATTAAATTGAAGGTTGTTATGTAATAGTCTGTACCTCCCTCTACCACTCTCCTCTCCCCTCAAGTGACAAGCAACCAGACATTTGCAGATGCCACCTCCACCCTAGGAAAAACAAAGAACAGATCTGGGTGGAGGTTCTGTAAAAAAACTGAAAAGGGCCTGGTGAGTGGCTCACACTTGTAATCAAGCCTAGCACTTTGGGAGGCCAAGGCGGGAGGATCACTTGAGGGCAGGAGTTCAAGACCAGCCTGGCAACAAAAAGTTTTTAAAAATTAGTTGGGCACGGTTGGGCGTGGTGGCTCATGCGTGTAATCCCAGCACTTTAGGAGGTGGAGGTGGGTGGATCATGAGGTCAAGAGATGAAGACCATCTTGGCCAATATGGTGAAACCCCATCTCTACTAAAAATACAAAAATTAGCTGGGCGTGGTAGCAGGCACCTGTTACCCCAGCTACTCAGGAGGTTGAGGCAGGAGAATTACTTGAACCCAGGAGGCAGTGAGCCAAGATTGTGCCACTGCACTCCAGCCTGGGTGACAGTGTGAGACTCCATCTCAAAAAAAAAAAAAAAAAAAAAATTAGCTGGGCACAGTGGCATGTGCCTACAGTTCCATCTACTTGGGAGGCTGAGGCCAGAGGATAGCTTGAGCCCTGGAGCTCCAGGCTGCAGTGGGCTGATTGAACTACTGCACTCCAGCCTGAGCAACAAAGTGAGACCCTGTCTCAAAATAAATAAATAAAAATTAAATAAATAAACTGAAAGGCAAGACGAAACAAAAAGATTTCATTGGCTAGTGTAGTTTTTGCTTCCTGAGAGAGTAAAGCTGTTCGCATTTTGGCATGTAGAATATAAGGGGATGGAGACCCAGTAATAGAAGCTCTGCTTATCAGTTATCAGGAACATACAGCTTCCAGTTAACCTTTTCATTGCCTCATTTCAAAGTACGAATAGGAAGCCAAAGATCACCAGACATTTGATTAAACAGCAATAACTCAAAAGAAAAAGATCAAGTTTTTTTTTTAAAAACCAGTTCATTAAGACCCAAAGATAATTTAAGGTATAGAAGAAAAGACATAAAACCCTTTTTGGATGCCCAGAAAAATGTAAGATTTCACAACCATAGGACAAGTGAATGTTGTAATAACTGAATGTGTGGAAAATACGAGCTCTAGAAAATCATAATTGATGAAATCAATAGAGGGGTGGAAGGTAAAGTTAGGAAAGTCTTTAGAAAGGTAGAATAAAAACATCACAGTTATAGAAAATATGAGAAAAAACTTAAAAGACTTTAACTTTAAAAGTTAACTTTAGGCCGGGCTCGGTGGCTCACACCTGTAACCCCAGCACTTTGGGAGACCAAGGTGGGTGGATCAGCTGAGGTCAGGAGTTCAAGACCAGTCTGGTCAACATGGCGAGACCCCATCTCTACTAACGACAGAAAAATAGCTGGGTGTGGTGGCACATGCCTGTAGTCCCAGCTACCTGGGAGGCTGAGGCAGGAGAATTGCTCAAACCCAGGAAGTGGAGGTTGCAGTGAGCTGAGATCGCACCACTACACTCCAGCCTGGGTGACAGAGCGAGACGCCATCTCAAAAAAGAAAAAAAAAAAAGTTAACTTTAAATGTTAAAAGACCGATCTAAGAATTCTAATATCCAATGAGTAGAATTTCTAGAAAGAGGAGGCAGGGATACCATAAGGAAAGAAATCTTTTTAAAAAATAAACATTTCCAATCATAAAGAGAAATAAAAGCTTTTAAATTAAATCACTTAGGTATGAATGGGAAGAGGAAAAAAAAAAACCTTAATCTGTCCGTGACATTTCAGACACTAAGGATAAAAGAAAATCTTTTTTTTTTTTTTTTTTTTTTGAGATGGAGTTTCACTCTCGTTGCCCAGGCCGGAGTGCAATGGCACAATCTTGGCTCACTGCAACCTCTGCCTCCCGGGTTCAAACGATTCTTCTGCCACAGCCTCCCAAGAAGCTAGGATTACAGGCATGCACCACCATGCCTGGCTGATTTTGTATTTTTAGTAGAAATGGGGTTTCACCATGTTGGCCAGGGTGGTCCCAAACTCCTGACCTCAGGTGATCTGCCTGCCTCAGCTTCCGAAAGTGCTGGGATTACAGGCATGAGCCACCTGTACCCAGCCTGGATGAAAGAATATCTTTAAAAGCTTCCAGGAAGGTGGTCAGTAAGGTTGGCCAAAAAAGAAAAAAAAAGCTTCCTGGAAGAAAAAACAAGTCACCCACCACAAAACAACAAAAACTGGTTCCCAAACCAACAAACCCCCCCCCCAAAACAAAAACACAACCACAAACAAAATAATGAAACAATGGTCTTCAAGAAACTAGGCATCAGGCAGTGAGGAATCCTGATTCCCTGAGTGATGGAAACAATCAAGGTGAGCCCCGTGATGGTACTAGCTTATTACTTTGAGAAAGTTTGCAGACACAGCATAGAGAAGAGAGTACCCAGGTGGAGCCCAGTGCACTCCCTGAGTTAGGAGATGCAGCTGGGAGTCTCGGGAGACCAAAGCAGTTAGAGTACTAAAGAGGAAAGAACCATCCAAAGATTCCCCTTTCCCTAGTCAGTACTCAGCAGAGTATTGATCCATGTTGTCATGTATGTGGTAACTACTCAAAGTCAAGAGAAGCCTGTCTGAAAGGATTCGAGGATAGTGCCTGATGTGTGTGTTCAGGGGTGAGAACAGTGCCTGTTTTCACCAGTTAGACTGGAAAAACACATACAGGCCTATCTTAATTTATTGTGCCTTGGTTTGTTGCACTTTGTAGATATTGCATTTTTTTTTTTTAACAAATTGATCGTTTGTGGCAGCCTGCATCCAGCAAGCCTGCTGGCTCCATTTTTCCAACAGCATGTGCTCACTTTGTGTCTCTGTGTCACATTTTGGTAATTCTCATAATATTTCAAGCTTTTTTATTATTGTTATATCTGTTATGATAATCCATGATGAGTGATCTTTGATGTTACCATCGGAATTGTTTTGGGACGCCACAAACAGCACCCATATGAAATGATGAACTTAATAAATGGGTGTGTTCTGACGCTTCACTGGCTGTTCCCTCATTTTTTGCTTTCTTCTCTGACTTCCCTATTCCTTGACCGTAACAATATTGAAATTAGGCCAATTAATAGCCTTTATTGTAACCCCAGCACTTTGGGAGACCAAGGTGGGCGGATCACCGGAGGTCAGGAGTTCAAGACCAGTCTGGTCAACACGGCGAGACCCCGTCTCTACTAACAGTAGAAAAATAGCCGGGTGGCCAATAAAGGTTCAAGGGAAAGGAAGAGTCACAATTATCTCATTTTAAATCAAAAGCTGGAAATGGTTAAGCTTGGTGAAGGAGGCATGTCGAAAGCCAAGACAGGCTGAAAGCTAGACCTCTTGCACCAAACTGCTAAGTTGTGAATGCAAAGGAAAAGTTCTTGAAGGAAACTAAAAGCACTACTTCAGTGAACACAAATTATAAGAAAGTGAAACAACCATATTGCTGATATGGAGAAAGTTTGAGTGGTCTGGTTAAAAGATCAAACCAACCATAACATTCCCTTAAACCAAAGCCTAATCCAGAGCAAAGCCCTAATTCTCTTTAATGTAAAGCCTGAGAATGTTGAGGAAGCCGCAGAAGAAAAGTTTAAAGCTAGCAGAGCTTGATTTATGAGGTTTAAGGAAAGAAGCTGTCTCTATAACATAAAAGTGCAAGATGAAGCAGTAAGTGCTGATTTAGAAGCTGCAGCAAGTTATTCAGAAGATCTACCTAAGATACTTGATGAAGGTGGCTACGCTAAACAACAGATTTTCAGTGCGGACAACAGCCTTGTATAAGAAGATGATGCCATCTAGGACTTTCTTTTTTATTTTATTTTTTTATTTTTGAGACAGAGTCTCGCCGTGTTGCCCAGCCTGGAGTGCAGTGGTGTTATCACGGCTCACTGCAGCCTTGACCTCCCAAACTCAAGCCATCCTCCCACCTCAGCCTCCCAACTAGCTGTGACTACAGGGGTACACCACCATGCCCAGCTAACGTTTCTATTTTTTGTGGAAATGGAGTCTCACCATGTTGCCAGGGCTGGTCTTGAACTCCTGGGCTCAAGTGATCCTCCCACCTCGGCCTCCCAAAGTGCTGGGATTACATGTGTGAGCCACAGCGCCCAGCCTGTAGGACTTTCATAAATAGAGAGAAGTCAGTGCCTAGCTTCAAAGGACAGCCTGACTCTCTTGTTAGGGGCCAATGCAGCTGGTGACTTTTAAGTTGAAGTCATTGCTCATTTACCATTCTGGAAATCTTAGGGCCCTTAGGGATTATGCTAAATCTACTCTGTGCTCTTTAAATGGATCACCAAAGCCTGGATGATAGCACATCTGTTTACAGCATGACTTACTGAATATTTTAAGCCCACTGTTGAGTCCTACTGCTCAGAAAAAAAGATTCCTTTCAAATATTACTGCTGATTGACAGTGCAGCTAGACACCAAAGAGCTCTAATGGAGGTGTACAAGAGAATTAATGTTGTTTCATGCCTACTAATGCAACATCCATTCTGCAGCCCATGGATCAAGGAGTCATTTCGACTTTAAAGGCTTATTACTTAAGAAATACATTTTGTTAGGCAATAAACTCCTCTGATGGATCTGGGCAAAAAAAAAAAAAAAATGGAAAGCCTTCTCAAAAAGATTCACCAATCTAGATGACGTTAAGAGCATTCATGATTCATAGGAGGATGTCACAATATTGACATTAACAGGAGTTTGTGAGAAGTGGATTCCAGATCTCATGAATGACTTTGAGGCGTTCAAGACTTCAGTAAAGGGAGTCACTGCAGATTTGGTAGAAATAGCAAGACAACTAGAGTTAGAAGTGGAGCCTGAAGATGTGACTGACTTGCTGCAATCCCATGTTAAAAACTTGAAATGGATGGGGAGTTGCTTCTTCTGGATGAGTAAAGAAAGTGGTTTCTTGAGATGGACTCTACTCCTGGTGAAGATGCTGTGAACATTGTTGAAATGTCAACAAAGGACTTAGAATATTCCGCAAACTTAGTTAATAAAGCAGTGGCATGGTTTGAGAGGATTGACTCCAATTTTGAAAAAAGTTCTACTGTGGGTAAAATGCTAGCAAGGCCAGGCATGGTGGCTCACGCCTGTAATCCTAGCACTTTGGGAGGCCAAGGTGGGCGGATCACTGAGGTCAGAAGTTCAAGACCAGCCTGACCAACATGGTGAAACCCTCTACTATAAATACAAAAATTAGCTGGGTATGGTGGTACGCACCTGTAATCCCAGCTACTCAGGAGACTGAGGCAAGAGAATCGCTTGAACCCAGGAGACAGGTTGCAGTGAGCCGCGATCACGCCCCTGGTCTCCAGCCTGGGCAACAGACCAAGACTCCTCCTAAAAATAAATAAATAAATAAAATGTTATCAAATAGCCTGACATATTATAGAGAAGTCTTTTGTGAAAGTAAGAGTCAACTGATGCGGCAAAACTTCATTGTTGTCTTATTTTAAGAAATTGCTGCTGGCACAGTGGATCATGCCTGTAATCCTAGTACTTTGGGAGACTGAGGCAAGAGGATCACTTGAGACTAGGAGTTCAAGATCAACCTGGGCAACATAACATGATCCCATCTTTACAAAAAAAGATTTTTGTTTTAATTAGTTGGCATGATAGTGCACCTGTAGTTCTAGCTACTCAGGAGGCTAAGCCGAGAGGATTGCTTGAGAAGGAAGCAGTCTTTCTGGAGGATTGCTCCAGAAGTCAAGGCTGCAGTGAGCTATGATTGCGCCACTGCACTCCAACCTGGGTGACAGAACGAGACTCTATTTCAAAAAAACGAAAAGAAGGAGAGAGAGAAAGAGAGGAAGGAAAGGAAAGGAAAGGAAGGGGAGAGAAAGGGATTGCCACAGCCTCTCAACCTTCAGCAGCCAACACCCTGATCAGTCAGCAGGCATCAATATGGAGGCAAGACCCTCCACCAGCAAAATGGTTATGACCCACTGAAGGCTCAGTTGACTGTTCGCATTTTTTAGTAATAAAGTATTTTAAAATTAAGGTATGTACATTTGATTTTTTTAGATGTGTTATTGCTAAAAAAAATAGACTTTAATAGACTATGGTACGTTGTAAACATAACTTTTATATGTACTAGGAAACCAAAATATGTGTGTGACTTGCTTTATTGCATTATTCACTTTATTATAGTGATTTGGAACCAAGCCTGCAATAGCTCTGAGGTATGCCTGTAATTCACTGGGCCCTGGGTAGAGCAGTCAGCAGGATTTTGTCTCAGTAGCAGGGAAAAATCAACCCTGCACTGAGCAGTGGCTTCAGACCTTCCTAATAATTCATAAAAGCAGGACCCCAAAGGATCAAACTGTTTTCTAGTAACTTAACTGCTTTCCAGAACAAAGCATAAGAATATTTATAGGAATACCAAAATATTTAGCACCCAGCAAGGTAAAATTCATAGTGTCTGGCATCCAGAGATCATCAGGTTTTAAAAAAGCAGGAAAACACAATTGATAATGAGGTAATCAGTCTTCAAAATTGGCCTAGAATTGACAGAAATATTAGAAGACAAGGACATTAAAACAGTTATTATAACTGCATTTCATGTGTTCAAGAGGCTAGAGAAAAGACTGAGTCATAGAATATATAAAAAGAGACCCACAACTGGGTGCAGTGCCATGTGCCTGTAGTCTCAGCCATTCAGGAGGCTGAGGCAGGAGGATCACTTGCACCCAAGAGTTCAAGGCCAGCCTGGGCAACATAGCAAGACCGCTGTCTCAAAAACAAAACAAAACAAAAATTCAAACTTCTAGAGATGAAAACTACAGCGTCTAAGATGAGAAATACACTGGATAATAATGAATGTAATAATTGAGAATTTTTTTAAGAGGAAATATACACTAGATGAGATTAATGACAGATTGGATAATGCCAAAGAAAAGATTAGTGAATTTGAAGCCATAGCATTAGAAACTATCCAAGGTGAAGTGCAGAGAAAATAAAGAATCCAAAGTCATAGTCATGAGGACAGCATAAAGACATTTTATGTCTTTTTGTTTTGTTTTGTTTTCCTTTTTGTGGAGAACAGGGTCTCTCTATATTGCCCAGGCGGGTCTTGGACTCCTGGGCTCATACTGTCCTCCTGCTTCTGCCTCCCTGAGAGCTGGGATTACAGGTGTGAGAAAAGTTTGCTTTGCATTAATCTTTTTTTTTTTTCTTTCTTTTTTGAGACGGAGTGTCACTCTGTCACCCAGGCTGGAGAGCAAAGGCACGATCTTGGCTCACTGCAACCTCCGCCTTCTGGGTTCAAGTGATTCTCCTGCCTCAGCCTCCCAAGTAGCTGAGATTACAGGTGTGTGCCACCACACCTGGCTAATTTTTGTATTTTTAGTAGCAAGGGGTTTCACCATGTTGGCCAGGCTGGTCTTGAACTCCTGACCTCAGGTGATCTGCCCGCCTCAGCCTCCCAAATTGCTGGGATTACAAGCATGAGCCACTGTGCCCAGCCTGCATTAATCCTTTCTTAGCTATTGGATAACGTGTTCCACCAAACAAGGTAGTTAACCAAGAAAGAGGAGACAAGTAAACCACAGAGCCAAATCCATCAACTGAGAGCTCCAGGATGATATCAAAGAATGTGAATGTCCAGCCAGAATGAGGTAGAAGAAGAAAGGGAATTTGATAGAGTTTCTGATATGTTTAAATCAGTAGTTCTCAATCGGGGTGAATTTGTCTTCTCCTTCCCCGTAGGCATTTGACAATGTTTGGAAATATTTTTGGTTTGCATTGTGTGGGGGAGGTGTTATAGGCAGCTAGTGAGGGCCTGCAATGCACAGGGCAACCCCACAGAACAAAGAAATATCAAGCCCAAAATGAAAATAGTGTTACTGTTGAGACACCCTGGAGTAGGCAAATTGGATGGGGCTGTTAGAAAAAAACAGAATTGATTTGTAAAAAAAAGTATACAGGTGAAAAAAAAAGCTGTTAGTACTTCCAAGAATAATAATAAAGCAAATTGGAATGTAAAATGCACTTAGCCTGCAGTAAATACTATTTACATGGTTTTAACATTGTAAACAATAATTATTAATAAACCACTTCAAGTGACAGCAACGCAAGATGACAGCCACAACGGTCTCACTATTAAAAGTCCCTTGCAATTTCTGACTGTTGGAAGAACTTGAAGAAGGCCAGAAAGGAGTAGGAGATGACACAGTTAGCTGGGGTCTAGAAGATTACGAAGACATGACACTTACAACATGGACAGGGATGATAATTGGGCCTCCAAGAACAATTTATGAAAACTGAATATATAGCCTTAAAATAGAATATGGACCTAAATACTCAGAAACACCCCCCCCGTAAGATTTGTAACAAAAAATTAATATGAATGGAGTTAATAGTTTTAATGGAGGGGTGGACGCAAGAGCCATATCAGTGCTATCAAAATGGCAGAATTCATATAGCATCAAAGTTGTCCTGCAAGAGCTTCGGCACCTAATGATGTCTAAAGAAAATATGAAACTCCCTCAGCCACCTGAAGGACAGTGTTAGAGCAATTAATCAAAAAGAAAAACCACAGCCCTTCCCCTTTCCCCCGACATTGAATTTAAGCAGTCTTCATTTTTCACAGTAGTAAATTTTCTAGATATGTCTTGTAGACCTCGGAGTACTGGAAAGGAAGCTCCCATTCAAAGGAAGTTAAGATACTGTAAATGATACTAATTTTTTGTCCATTTGAAATATGTAAGTTGTGCTATAACAAATCATCCTGTCAAGTGTAGCCACTGTCCACGTAGTAGAACTTCTGGGATCAAGAAAGTCTGTTTAAATTGATTCCCATCATAACTGGTGGGGCACATCTAACTCAACTGTGAAAAGACACATCACACAATCACCTTGCTGCTGATTACATGGCCTGGGGTCTCTGCCTTTTCCCCTTATCCTCCCACCTCCCACTTTCCCTGCAACAACAGCCCTCTAGCCTGGAGGGCTTGTTAGAGTAGATGTGAAGGCTTCAGGTCATAGCCTGTGGGACTACTGCTGGGTATGTGGGGTGCTTTGCCTGCACTCCTGGTCTCTTAAAGTCTTAAGTGATGCCCCTTCCAAGCCATCATCCTTTCCCCCACACTCCTTCGCTTCCGCCTTTGGCCAAAGCATAGATTGTAACCCCTCTACTCCCCTCTGAGATTGGCCTTTGGTGAGGAATTCAGAGCTTTCCCCATATCTTCTCTCCCCCACCTTTATCAAGGGGTGCTGTTTTTTATTCCGTCCTCCTCAAGTTGCTTTTTGCACCATCACCACCTAACACCTTCCATGACACTTCCTTGCTTTGGCCAGAAGCCATCAGGTAAGGTTGGAAAGAGTCTTTGACCTCCCTTTGTTTAGTTTTGGAACTGTACTTACTCATTCTCCACCAGCCTGGGAAATGGGTATTGGGTCCTCAGCCCTGCCACTCTGCTGTCATCAGCTGATGCATTGTTTTTAACTCAGGTTTTGATAAGGTGAAAATAATAGTCACCAGGGTTACTCAGACCTGCCAGCTCTCAGAGTCCTTGGTGGTTAAACTTGGAGAAGGGCCACATAAAGACACTTGGAAGCACACATGATCCCTCTGAATTGTTTTACTTTCCTGTAATTGCTTTTGCTTTTAAAAATCGAAGTTTTAAACAGGGCTTTCATTTGGTCATCCTTGCGATCCACTGGGGTCTAGTTTGGAATCTGACAACTGGAACAAAAAGAACCCTGAATCTGGTGCATGCCTTGGTTTTGGTACTGCTGCTGCTTCTCAAGATCCTCAGCAGGGATTAAGAAAGAACCAGGTGTGCACAGCAGATCCCTGAAATTGGCAGGCTTGACCTCCTGGCAGATTGCTTCGTCTTTCCACTTTCTGTTCAGGACCACTAAATGCTGATGCATACCAAAATAAAAGCAATTCATTGTGTAAAAAAATTATTAATAAGCCAAAAAAGTCATTTTATGGTTTTAAATGATGTTAGGATATGTGTGTGTAAACAGTTTGGGGGCCGGGCACGGTGGTTCATGCTTGTAATCCCAGCACTTTGGTAGGCTGAGATGGGTGGATTGCTTGAGCCTGAGAGTTTGAGAAAGAAACAGTTTGGGAATAGGAATGGATGTAGAAGAACTACATCTTTGCCAGAAGTCAATATTTAGTTTCTAAAGAAAATGAAGTGAGTTCTAAGTGGTTGTTTCGTTTTTTAAAAAATTATTTTTTGAAAATGTGGAATGCTTTATGAATTTACGTGTCATCCTTGGAATTTGCATGTCCTCCTTGCACAGGGGCCATGGTAATCTTCTCTGTATCCTTCCAATTTTAATATATGTGCTGCTGAAGGGAGCACCTAAGTGTTTGCTTATGAGGAGTGAGACTAGTCAGGGTTTGTGAAAGGTTGGAGTCGGGGATTACCATTTTTTATTATAAGCCTTTTGTACCATTTGATTTTTAAAGCATGGACATGGATTTTTTGATTAAAATTTTATTTAAAACAAAGGCAAAAAATACACAATATACAAGTCTATATGTGCATGTGTGTGTGTATAAGTATATATGTGCCCATTATTGAAGATAATCGGTACCAAAGTTTCTGAAAAAATAGTTTTCTTGTATGGGAAAACATTATATGTATAGGTCTAATATAATTGATAAAATTTTGATTTATTCTATTCACACTAGTTTACACCAAAAGAGTCATTTCTGAACATCAGAAAATAATTCTGATTGTCCTAATGATATTGACTTAATTATTTCAATGTTTTTGCTCTCTGTTGCAGTTGCAGGATGTGAGTTTGAATCTATGGAATGTCTACAGCAAGATGGATCCTATGTCTCTGGAGAGTTTGCTTTCAGATGTAAGGAGCCAAACAGTAACTTTTAAATATTAGTATACGTCCAGCTCAGTGACCTGCTAGTGATCTTTAATTTGAAGAAATGCAAAGTATACTTTAGTTTGCCTTAGTCAAAAAATAGAGCAGTTTCTTTCTTGATTATTGTCTTGAATTCCTTGGGGTTATAAAGGAGCCTGGCAAGTGACACTGCTCCCTCTTCCACTCTGAGGTAATCTCACTGGAGGCAAAACCAGGGCCTCCTGCCTGGCCTTAGGTTTAGGTTTTTACCTAAAGGTGTTCTTTCTGTTGGACTGGACTTTATAAAAACAATGCAGAAGGCTTTCTCTGGCATGAAAAGATAAAAAGATGAGATTATGGCTTAAAGGAATCAAGGATTAGAGCTGGGGGCAAACTTTTTCTGTGAAAGTCTAGTTAGTGATATTTTAGCCTTTGTGTGCCTTACGGTCTCAGTGGCAACTACTTGACAATGCCACAGTAGCATGAAAACAGCTCTAGACAGTCTTTAAACAAATGGGTATGTCTGTGTTCCCAGGAAACTATTTACAAAAATACATGGCCTGTCTATATCAGGATTGGGGGGAAATTTGCAATGAGGAGCAACAAACAGACCTAAAGCTTTAGGACTCTGTACTCTGGTTAGGCTGGTCAGTAGTGTCTCTCGGTGGCTGTAGATCGATATGCATGGTCATGGACTTAGAATTAGCCATTTCTCCAAGGAGATTCAGTGCAATTAGCGAGGAACAATATTTAACAACCAAGATCTGGGCATTAGGTATGTTTCTTGCTTCTGTGGGGACATTGGTTTTAGGCCCTTTGAGTGGGCATGCTGAGAAAATAAAGTAAAAGAATCATAAGGAAAGGAAAAGATACAGTTTCAAAAATTGTATTTCCGTGAAAGCACAGAAGGTTTGAATCTACATATTGAAAAGTGCAGACTGGGCACAGTGGCTCACGCCTGGTGAGGAGGCTGAGGCAGGCGGATTACCTGAGGTCAGGAGTACAAGACCAGCCAGGCCAACATGGTGAAACCCCATTTCTACTAAAAATACAAAAATTAGCCAGGCACAATGATGCACTCCTGTAATCCCCACTACTCAGGAGGCTGAGGCAGGAGAATCGCTTGAATCCAGGAGGTGGAGGTTACAGTGAGCTGAGATCATGCCCCTATACTTCAGCCTGGGTGACAGAGCAAGACTCTATCTATAAAAAAGAAAAGAGGTCAGGTGCGGTGGCTCACACCTGTAGTCCCAGCACTTCAAGAGGCCAAGGCGGGTGGATCACGAGGTCAGGAGATGAAGACCATCCTGACTAAAAATACAAAAAATTAGTCAGGTGTGGTGGTGGACACCTGTAGTCCCAGCTACTCGGGAGGCTGAGGTAGGAGAATGGCAGGAACCCGGGAGGCGGAGCTTGCAGTGAGCCGAGATCCACCACCACACTCCAGCCTGGGTGACAGAGCAAGACTCCGTCTCAAGAAAACAAAAAAGAAAAGGATATACCATGCCCCAGAGAAAATTGTCCAACAATGGTCAACACTGAGACATATTTTAATAAAGTTACTAGACTTTGCCCCAAGCCCTGAATCCCCCCAAAAAACAGTAAAATCCTTTGGCATCCAGTTACAGATAAACTAGAAAAATGCAGGGTGGCCTTGAGTTTCTCCATAGCAGAAAAAAAATGAAGCAAAACACCTATAATAAAATCCTCAACAAAAACATAACACCCACATTTTATTTTATTTATTTAAAATATGTGTGTGTGTGTGTGTGTGTGTGTGTGTGTGTATATATATATATATATATATATATATATATATATATATATATATATATATATATATATATATATATATATATATATATATTTAGAGACAGGGTCTTGCTGTGTTGCCCAAGTTGGAGTGCAGCAGTGATCATAGCTCACTACAGCCTTGCACTCCTGAGCTCAAGTGATTCTTGCACCTCAGCTTCCTGAGGAGCTGGGACTACAGACGTGCATCACCACACCTGGCTAATTTTTTATTTTTCTCTAGAGATCAGGTATTGCTGTGTTGCCCAGGGTGGTCTTGAATTGCTGGAACCTGGGTGGCAGAGGTTGCAGTGAGCCAAGATTGTGCCATTGCACTCCAGCCCAGGCAACAACAGCGAGATTCCATCTTTAAAAAAAAAAAAAACCTGAAAAACTAAGTAATAAAGATATAAATAACAGCACAAAGTGAAATGAACAGTAAAAGATAAAGGTGGATGGGTGAGGAAGGAGGGAGTAGGAAAAAGAAGTACACTAATTTTATTATTGAACATGGTCAGAGATTAAGGAAATTGAGCATTAAGGTTTTTCTTTCTTTTTTTTTTTTTTGAGACGGAGTCTCGCTCTGTCACCCAGGCTGGATTGCAGTGGCACAATCTTGGCTCACTGCAAACTCCGCCTCCCGGGTTCCTGCCATTCTCCTGCCTCTGCCTCTCAAGTAGCTGGGACTACAGGCGCCTGCCACCACGCCCAGCTATTTTTTTTTTTTGTACTTTTAGTAGAGACCGAGTTTCACCGTGTTGTCCAGGATGGTCTCGATCTCCTGACCTCATAATCCACCCGCCTCGGCCTCTCAAAGTGCTGGGATATAGGCGTTAAACACCGCGCCCAGCCCGAGCATTAAGGTTTTTTTCATTAGTTACAAGGTAAACACTAGCACTCAGTAATAATTTTTTGTTTTGTTTTGTTTTTGAGACAGAGTCTCACTCTGTTACCCAGGCTGGAGTGTAGTGGCGTGATCTTGGCTCACTGCACCCTACACCCTACAGGTTCAAGCGATTCTCCTGCCTAAGCCTCCTGAGTAGCTGGGATTACAGGCACATGCCACCACACCGGACTAATTTTGTATTTTTACTGGAGACGGGGTTTTGCCATGTTGGCCAGGCTGGTCTTGAATTCCTGACCTCGAGTGATCTGCCCACCTTGGCCTCCCAAAGTGCTGGGATTACAGGCCTGAGCCACCACGCCCGGCCTCAGTAATAATTTAAATAATGAAAACACTATATATCAGAGTATTTGAGAAACAGCTAACGGAGTGCTTATAAGAAATTTTTAATTGAAAATAAGTAGCCAAGTGAAGAAGGGGAGAAGAGTAAGGAAAGAATTCACTGCATGGAGAGCAGAAAATAATGAAATAGAACATAGGAAAGTGGTAGAACTCATACATAATGCCAGCACTGGTACTTTGAACCTGAGAATAATGAAATAGAGAAACCGTTAGCTTAATTGTGGTAGGTTATATATTTTTTTATAACTTTTTTTTCCCCTTCATGCCCTTGTTGTAGTTGACAGTGAGTATTCTTTCCTTTACACTGTTGGCCCTGGTCATATGGAAGGTGATTGGTCATAACATGACATATCTGACCAGAGGCCTTCGGTGTTCTTGTGTAATTTTTCTTGCCCTCTTACACTCTTGCCGTGAGAACTTTTCCCAGGTAGTTGCTGCTTTATGTGTCGGTCCTGAAATGACATACATAGAACAGACTGTAACAGCCCAGCTGAGCCATAGCCAGCCTGCAGACCTGTAAGCAATAACCTGACTAATAAACTCATCTAACAAGAAAAAAAGGGAGAAAGCAGAAATTTCAAAAGAAGAAAAAAGAGGGCAGTGATAGAACAAGGAAGTTAAGAGTCATAAGAAAGTAATTGCGTCACTTCAATGCAAATACATTTGGTTAAAGGTTAATTAAAATAGGCCCCAGGATAGATAGAAAATCTAAAATAACTGATTTTAAAAAGGCAGAGAAATTACCAGGAACACATTTCATGAGTGAATTCTCCTAAAACCTTCAAATATAGTTTGAGAGCTATTTAAAAGTTCAGATCCAGCCAGGTTCTGAACTGGGTTCTGAATTCAGGCAGGGTTAGTGGCTCACGCCTGTAATCGCAGCACTTTGGGAGGCCGAGGCAAGTGGATCACCTGAGGTCAGGAGTTCGAGACCAGCCTGGCCAACATGGTGAAACCTCTTCTCTACTGAAAATACAAAAATTAGCTGGGCGTGGTGGCACATGCCTGTAATCCCAGCTACTTGGGAGGCTGAGGCAGGAGAATCACTCGAACTCGAGAGATGGAGGTTGCAGTGAGCTGAGATCGTGCCTCCAGCCTGGGCAACAGAGCGAGACTCTGTCTAAAAAAATAAAAGTTCAGATCCTACCGTTAAAACATTTTAATGTAGTGATGAACTAAATCAGATCGGACAGCACTGAAAAAGAACATCTTGCAAACTTTTAATGAAATTAGCTAAAAAAAAAATTCAGACAGTACTGGATCTGAAAAAAAAAAAAGAAATTAGCTGTTATCAAAACTCATAAAAAGAAACTGAAGAAAATGAAGACTACAGACCACTATTATGAATATTGATACCAGTATTTTAAGTTAAATATTAGCAAACAGAACCTAGTATCATATTAAAATAAAATTCTATGAAGTAGGGTTTTTTTTTTTTTTTTTTTGAGACGGAGTCTCGCTTTGTCGCCCAGGCTGGAGTGCAGTGGCGCGATCTCGGCTCACTGCAAGCTCCGCCTCCCGGGTTCACGCCATTCTCCTGCCTCAGCCTCCCGAGTAGCTGGGACTACAGGCGCCCACAACCGCGCCCGGCTAATTTTTTTGTATTTTTAGTAGAGACGGGGTTTCACCGTGGTCTCGATCTCCTGACCTTGTGATCTGCCTGCCTCGGCCTCCCAAAGTGCTGGGATTACAGGCATGAGCCACCGCGCCCGGCCGAAGTAGGGTTTTTTAAGGGTTCTATATTTAGTTAAATATCTGGAAATCTATTAGTGTAATTGCTATACGAATTTTTCCTCTTGCAGCCTTTTATAATGACTCCATAGATACTAAAAAAGGCATTTGATAAAACTGAACATCTGTTCTATTTTAAAATTTCTTTTTTTTTTTTGAAACAGAGTCTCACTGTCACCCAGGCTGGAATACAGTGGTGCAATCTCAGCTCACTGCAGCCTCTACCTCCCGGGTTCAAGTGATCTCATACCTCAGCCTCCTGAGTAGCTGGGGCTACAGGTGTGCGTCACCATGCCTGGCTAATTTTTGTATTTTTAATAGAAACGGGGTTTCACCATGTTGACCAGGCTCGTCTCAAACTCCTGACTTTAGGTGATCTGCCTGCCTCGGCCTCCTAAAGTGCTGGGATTCTAGGCATTAGCCACCGAACCCAGCTTCTGTTTAAACATTTCTAATTAAAGAAGAATGTAAAAGAAAAATAACATCTGAAATTTTTGGTTTTTAAAAAAACATCATCATCCCCTGGCTAACCTAATTATGAAAAAAAGTGAAAATGCACAAATATACAGAGAATATAAGAATTAGGAAGACCAATTTAACCACAGATAAAGAAGAGAGACAGGTAATTTAGTAGTATCTGCATGCAGTCTCCTCAATGAGGAGACTGCAGGTCACACATAGAGGCCAGAATAGCACTGTAGTTTTTTTTTTTGTTTTTTTTTTTGTTGTTGTTGTTGTTGTTTTTTTGAGACGGAGTCTCGCTCTGTCGCCCAGGCTGGAGTGCAGTGGCCGGATCTCAGCTCACTGCAAGCTCTGCCTCCTGGGTTCACGCCATTCTCCTGCCTCAGCCTCCTGAGTAGCTGGGACTACAGGTGCCCGCCACCTCGCCCGGCTAGTTTTTTTTTTGTATTTTTTAGTAGAGACGGGGTTTCACCGTGTTAGCCAGGATGGTCTCGATCTCCTGACCTTGTGATCCGCCCATCTCAGCCTCCCAAAGTGCTGGGATTACAGGCTTGAGCCACCGCGCCCGGCCAGCACTGTAGTTTTAAGAACATTGCTGGTGTCCCTAGAGTCAGTGGATAGGGTCCACTCAGGAGAGCATCTTTAATTGCACCTGGAACAGCAGTGACATCATGCAACTGAAGTAGCAGCAGTGGTGATCACCATGGGCTGTAGAGCAGGCTCTTTCCTAGTTTTCTGATTTCCTATGAGCTTGATATTCTTAGGTGATTGGAAGAAGGAGAAGGAAGCCCTTTTGATATGTGATAGTGGACTTCCATCCCAAAAAGTAGAGGCTGAGAGCCAGATTTAACTGTATTTGGAAATAATAAAGTAAGGTGATAACTCTGCCTGGAAGTGCTCAGGATTGTTTCTCAGAGGAGTCATGTGTGGTAATCAGAGATTTTCCAGAAAAGGGAGAAGGTGGTAGAACTTTCTAGACAGAGAGGGAAGGAGGCTGTCTGAAAGCCCCAGAATTGTCCTTTGCTGAATTTTGAGAGAAGGTGCTCTAATGTGGCTGCTTTGCCCTCACTGGTATTTAAGCTAGTCCTTGCGTAACTTGGGGAGGGTACAATGAATATGGACTTGGAGCCACCCAAAAGCTGCTTCTGCTGGATGCCAGCCTAGAGCCAAGAGTTCTGTTTGAAGTTCAGTATCCTTGTCCTCTGGCTAAGGGCCAAGGCACAGTGGCATGGTTTCTGCCTTCTGTTGCTTCTTTCTTCTGGATTTGGCCTTGAAGAATCTGAATGATAAACTTTGCATCCACCTCACCAGTTCCACTTACTTACAACAGTATCCATTTCCACAAATTCAGTGTTTATGTTGGGGAAAGTTGGAAGAATAGTGTGCCTACTGGAAAGCACACAGGTTCTAGGTATCTTGTCTAGATATTTTTCCGCTTTTGCTGCTTGTTAGTATTGAATCCTCAGGCAAGTCACTTTATTGCTTGGTGCCTCAGTCTCTTCTCTAAAGTGGTCATAGAGAAGTAACAAAGATGTCAGGAAGATTTAAAAGGACAATATACATAAAACAACATTTCATATAGGATGCTGGTGATTTTTAGTATGAGTCATTGCATCTTGCACTGGAAAAATAGAATGTGCATGGAGCTAAAGGCAGTACTTAATGATTCATTCTACCTTATTCTATAATTAGTACTGACATATCCACCTCCCTCAGGGGTGATTTTTTGGGGAACAAAGTGCCTATCTTCTTCTCTGTAACTCCTAAAGCACACAGTGTTTTTCACCTACAAGTTAGCAGAGAATTGATATTGCTTAACTGTTTGACTGCTTCCTGTCATAGACCCAAACCAAAATGGGTGTCACCAGGTAGGCCATTTAAGTGGAAATATACCTCCTGAGTCTGTTTCTAATAGAATTGAAACACAGTGTATTCTGTATTAATAGCCTTTTTTTTTTTTTGCTAGGGGTTGGGGGACAGGGTCTCACTGTATTGCCCAGGCTGATGTGCAGTAGTGCTATCTTGGCTCACTGCAACCTCATCCTCCCAGTCTCAAGTGATTCTCCCACCTCAGCTTCCCGAGAGGCTGGGACTACAAGCACTTGCCACCACACCTGGCTAATTTTTGTGTTTTTTTGTAGAGACACGGCCTCGCTATGTTGCCTGGGCTGGTCTCAAACTCCTGGGCTTAGGTGATCCGCCCACTCCCAGAGTGGATGAGCCACCGCACCCGGTCCCTTTTTGTTTTTTTTAAGTCTCACAAAGTGAAGCATTCTGGTAAAGTTGAAGAGGTTGGACAGAGCCAAGTAAGGAAGGCAAAGATGCACTGTGAGATGGGTGGCTTTGGGCACAGCTTCCCTGAGGCCAGTGATGTGCATTATGAGTATCTGAGAGAGAGCAGACAAGTGTCAGGATGTTGAGGGGAAGGCTCAGTTGTATATATTTATTTACATATATATACATGTTATATATATGTTATATATATCTATGTGTGTTATGTATAACGTATATACTTCTGTATATACATGTTATATATAACATACATGCAATTAATATGTATATATATAAAATATTTTGAACTCATAGATTTAAACATATTTCATGTGTTTATATACATTGCAGTTACCATCTTTCTCACAGCCAGCCCTGGGCTGACCTGCAGTAGAGGCAGTACTGAAGATATCTAGTGTGCAAGATCTGATAATAAGCACTTGATACAGGTTATTTTACTTAATTCCTGTAATATCTCTGCAAGGTAGATAGTAGTCATCACAGTTACATAAGGTATTTGAAGCTCAGGTTAAGTTCCTTGCCCAAGGTCACACAGCCAGTAAGAGGCAGAGATTCAAGCACAGGTTTTTCTGAGTTGAAATTTTCTTTAACTGTCGGAATGTGAATGACAGCCAACTTGAGAAGGAGAGTAGATCTGGGACCAGAGAGGTCAGACAGACGTTGAAGGTCTGCAGTTAAAGTGTTAGTTGGAAGCGCTGGAAGTGTATTTATCTCCAGAGTCTAGAAAGGGATAATCCAGTGCCAAAGTGGAAAGATTGCCCTGGGCCCAGGATACAGGGCACTGACTGGACCTGATAGCAGTGAGGCTGAAACCCAGACCCAAAAGGATTGGTTTATCAGGCCAAGCCACAGAGGTGGGATGGCAAGGCATTCTAACCCAGGACCCTACAGATTACCAGTTACAAGTACATGCACATTTGTTTTTATAAAATACTATGTAAAAATAAGTTGAGAGAACATTTCCCAAAGTGTTTACAGTGATTCTTATTCTGTTTTCTGTAATGAACAAATAATACTTAGGCATTTGCTTTTAAAGACTTTTCATTATTAAAATAACATAGATGGCCGGGCATAGTGGCTCACGCCTGTAATCCCAGCACTTTGGGAGACCAAGGCGGGCAGATCACTCGAGGTCAGGAGTTCGAGACCAGCCTGGCCGACATGGTGAAACCCCATATCTACTAAAAATACAAAAAATTTAGCTGAGATCACGCCACTGAACTCCAGCCTGGGTGACAGAGCAAGACTTTGTCTCAATAAATAAATAAATAAAATAACACAGACTCAGAAAATAGCATAAAACTGATGTACAATCTAATAACTTAGTATAAAGCAAAGCAACAGAACCTCCATTATCTCCTTCCTCTTCCCGCAGGAATAACACTATCATAAATTCTATGGTAGTCATTTCCTTACTTTTCTTTGCAGTTTTATCATCCAAATGTATTTTATAAACGTAGTTTAGTTTTGTTTGCCTGCCCTGTATGCATGTGTGTGTTTTAGGTTTCTTTTAATCTATAGGTTTTCTCTATCTCTTTGTTTCCCTGCCCCCTAGCTGTCTGTTGAAGAAACTAGATCATTTGTCTTATAGTTGCCATCAGTTGAAATTTTTTTTTTTTTTTTTTTTTTTTTTGAGATGGAGTCTCACTCTTGTTGTCTAGGCTGGAGTGCAGCGGCATGATCTTGGCTCACTCCAACCTCCGCCTCCCAGGTTCAAACAATTCTCCTGCCTCAGCCTCTCCAGTAGCTGGGATTACAGGCGTGTGCCACCATGCCTGGTTAATTTTTGTATTTGTAGTAGAGATGGGGTTTCTCCATGTTGGCCAGGCTGGTCTTGAACTCCTGATCTAAAGAGATCTGCCTGCCTTAGCCTCCCAAAGTGCTGGGATTACAGGCATGAACCACTGCACCTGCCCCAGTTGAAATTTTCTTAATTGTATTCCCGTGATGTAGTTTAACATTTTCCCCTGTCTCCTGTATTTCCTGATCATTGGTAATTGCATCTAGAGGTTGAATCAGTTTCAGGGTTGATTTTTGGAGAAACGACTACTTCCTACAGGGTGTTATATTCTTTATCAAGAAGCACATAATGTCTAATTGGTTCTCTTTTTGTTTTGTGAACGGCAGTTGATGTGTAATCCCTAGATTCTTGGTTCATTAATTAGATCCTCAATTCACCGTTGCACAATGATGTTATTCCAATTGTGTATATATACATAAATATATTGTATATATGTATATTGTATATATTTTGAACTCAGATTTAAACATATTTGATGTGTTTATATCCATTGCAATTGCCATCTTCAGTGATGCTCAAATTTTTCTGTCTTTGGATAATGAACTCCCTTCAAGTTGGTTCACAATTTAACAGAATCTTATTTTAACAGAATGCTAATAGTCTTTGATAACTTCCTTGCCAGCTGCTATGTTAAGATATCCCAGCCTTGTCTTGTACATTTCCTGTCTGAGACCCACACTCAGTCAATTCTCTAAAATGTTCTGGTTTCTTTGAATGAGAAGTGGTATTTCAGCACCCCAGTCTGAGTGCTAGAAGTACTCATTGCTGCTGGTTTGGCCATTGTTTCTAGATCTCTTCAGTAGATAGAGCTAGGAAATATTTTCTATCTCTTTCTCTCTCTGTCTCCCTCCTCCTAATATGTGTTTGTCTGTATATATAGATACCTGTATACGCACAGATTTTTTTTGTTTTATCCTACATTATATATAAAACATACTCAGAAAACACTATCAGCACTGTCACCTACATGATGACTAAAAAGAATTTTTCTGGTGGGTAGAGATGGGGTATCACTATGTTGCCCAGGCTGATCTCAAACTACTGGGCTCAAGTGATCCCCTCAGCCTCCCAAAGTGCTGGGATTGCAGGCATGAGCCACCATACCTGGCCAGAATTTTGTGTGTGTGTGTATGTATGTGGTAAGTATCATATATAATATGCATGTGTACATATGTATACATACATACACACACATCTGTATAGATATAGATATGGATAGGTAGTCTGGACAGCAAGTAGAGAATGTTTACATTGTCTTCCCAGCAGTGTTGCCTTGTGCTTTATGTCTAGGGCCAGAAGTAGAGTCAGTACATGGCTAGCACAGAGGTCTAAGTACTTGTATATGCTTGAGAGGAGGAGGGCATAGATCTGGCCAGTGAGTTTTGGTGCAGCAAATAGAATGCCTGCTATGAGCAAGGCACTAGACTGGGTGCCTAACATATATACCCTTCCATGGTGCAAAATTGACAGTGAAGATGACTGTCCAATTTGAGTATAAATTATTAGCAACTTCAAAATAAGGACAAGGATAATACTTGAGGAGTATCATAAGCAAGTCCTAACTGGTGGTTTTTTTTGTTGTTGTTGTTAATTGATGATGCCTTCAAGAAAAGCCAATAGCAAAAAGCAATTTGTAGTGCTTAAGAATAAGAAGGAGTTCAGAGAGGATGCTAAAAAGCAGCTGGGGTGGGGAATGGAGGCCGCATGTAGAGGAGAGTCAACAAAGAAGGGTTTAGAGTTTCTCAGTACTCATGTGGTTACTAGAAAGAGGGCAGAAGAAAGGAGAGGGCTCTGTGCCACCCTGCCCTTTAAAGTCAATCAGTCCTTCAACAAAGCTGCTCAGATGTGACCCTTTTGGCACTGGACATGGTACCATCCTTTAGGTGCCCTGTAAATAAATTCCTCCCAATAGGGTTGCTAAAGTAAGATGTTTAAGGATCATTACTGTCCTTTCATTCATTCATTTGTTCGGACAGAATCTTGTTCTGTCACCCAGGCTGGAGTGTAGCAGCACAATCCTGCTTCACTCCAACTTGGTCCTCTTGAACTCAAGCGATTCCCCCACCTCAGCCTCCTAAGTAGCTGGGACAACAGGTGCGCACCATCAAGCTCAGCTCATTTTTTTTCATGGTTTTTTGGTTTTTTTTTTTTTTGTAGAGACGAGGTCTCATCTTGTTGCCCAAGCTGGTCTGGAACTCCTGGGGCTCACATGATTCTCCCACCTTAGCCTCCCAAAGTTCTGGGGTTACAGACATGAACCCCTGCTCCTAGCTGTCCTTTTAAACGGCTTTATTTGGAGTATAATTTATGTACTATAATATTCATCCATTTTAAGTGTACAACTCAATTATTTTTAGTAAATTTATAGAGAACGTTTTCATCAGCCCAGAAAGTTCCCTTGTGCCCACTTGCAGTCAGTCTCCGTCCCAAGCCTAGGCAACTACTAGTCTACTTTTTGCCTCTACAGGTTTGCTTTTTCTGAATATTTCACATGAATGGACCACATATCAGGTAGTTTTTTTTATATCTAGCTCTTTCACTTGGCATAATGTTTTTGAGATTCATCCATATAAGTAGCATGTACTAGTAGTTTGCTACTACCTTTTAAAATAACATATATAAATGGTCTGGTGTTTTGAGATCAGTTACAGTTTCATAATTTGCGCTTTCTAAAATACCTCCTTTATGTGACCAAACACATTAACTTTTTGCTTTTTTTCCCAGGATTTGGTGGCTTTTGAACATCAGTGGACTAGCTTCTTCGCTAATTTTGACACAGAAATTCCTTTCCTGCTAGAACTTTCAGAATCTCAGGCGGGTGAGGTATGTAAGGGAAGGGTCAAAGAAGAAGAAGAAAATGGTTAATTTATTTATTGTTTTAATTTTTTATTTAATTTTTTTCAAAATACAACACTATCAATTCTAATTTATCATTTCTTTAAGCTGTGTTGTATACCATAAAGAAGTTCCCCTCCATGCCAACCCTTTATAAAAAGCTCTTTTTCTGTGTGCCGGCTTCTCCATTAGAAGTATTTTTGCTTTGCAGTGTGGTGGTGCCAGGAATTCTGGGCACTGTTTAATAGACATAGGAATAATTCTCCACATGGGAGTAGCACACCTTTGTCAGTTTAACCTCCAGATATTGAATGCCAAGATGTCTTTCCAAGCAGATGATGCTAGTCAGCAGTTACCAGGCTTGTGAGTAAACCTGAAGTATCTAGATTGACAACCAAGACACAGGACAGCCTCAAAAACTAATCACCAGGAAGGATCTAAGGAACCCTTCTAAGCTTGCATTGTAGCCTTCTTGGGTACTCGCTGCAGCCCTCAACTCTCCTGTGCTCCCCTGTGGCTCAGAGCAAACCCTCCTGCTGATGGTTTGGAGCTGGAATTGATCTTTGTTGTTACGCATTTTACCTTTACTTTTTTTTTTTTTTCTTTTTTCTTTTTTTTTTTGAGATGGAGTCTCGCTCTGTCGCCCAGGCTGGAGTGCAGTGGCATGATCTCAGCTCACTGCAACCTCTTCCTTCAGGATTCAAGCAATTCTCCTTCCTCAGCCTCCCAAGTAGCTGGGATTACTGGCACACACCACCATGTACAGCTAATTTTTGTATTTTTAGTAGAGATGGGGTTTCACTTTGTTGGCCAGGCTGGTCTCGAACTCCTGATCTCAAGTGATCACCCACCTCGGCCTCCCAGAGTGCTGGGATTACAGGCGTGAGCCATTGCACCCAGCTACCTTTACATATTTTATAAACCCCACAATACAATGCTCTTATTTTTCTTTAAACAATTACCTTTTTAAGGATTTAAATAATGGGGAAAAAGGTCTTACGTATTTGCCCGTGTGTTGCTTCTGGGCCTTTTGGCTAAGGTCAAATGTAGTATATTTGCCCATGTTGTTGCTCTCTCTGGTGCTCTTCATTACTTTGTGTAGACCCAGACTTCTCCTTGTCATCCTTTTCCTTGAAGGAAGGTCTTTAATATTTTTTGTGGTATTAATCTTCTGATGGTTAATTCTTTCAGCTTTTGAATGTCTGGAAAACAAATCTTTATTTCGCCTTCATTTTTGAAATATATTTTTGCCATGTCTAAATTCTAGATTGACAGTTTTTACCTTTTAATACTCGAAAGATCTTGCTTCAGTGTCTTCTTGCTTGCATTATTTCTGTTGAGAAGTCCTTCATCCTAATCTTTGTACATACTGTAGTCTTTTATCCTAATTTCTGAATATAGCAGGCCTTTTTTTTTTCCCTCTGGCAACTTTTAAGATTCTCTCTTTATTACTGATTTTGAGTAGTTTGATTATGGTGTGTCTCGCTATAGTTTTCTTCATGTTTCTTGTGCTTGGATTTTGTTGAGCTTCTTAGGTCTGTAGATTTATAGTTTTCTTTAAGTTTGGAAAGTGTTCGCTCTTCATTCTTCAAACGTTTTTTGTGTTCCATACCTCTCTTCTTTTCTTGAGGGACTCCATTTGCTTCTACATTAGACCACTTGAAGTTGTTCCACATCTCACTGATATCCTTTTCAGTTTTCGGGGTTCTTTTTCCTTTTTCTATTACTATGATTCTACGAGTGAAAGAGATTCCAAAAGGTATACTCAAGTGTCACTGTCGTTTCCTGTTACTTTTTTCTTATTGCCTTCTTCTTTCCACCCATTTTCCCCACTCCATTGACAGTAGGTAACAAACCTCTTGAGTTTCTCATTTATCTTTTCTATTTCATTTGCACAAATGAGCAAATACGTGTGCATTTTCTCATATTGTTACCTTTCTAACATTGAAGAGTAGCATATAGTCATTTCCACTTAACAGTACGTCCTGGAACTCTCTCCCAGTCCTTTTTTTTTTTCTTTGTTTTCTTAACGATGTAAACATATTCAAGTCAGTTCATTGAGATCTTCCTCATTCTTTGTTAGAATTCATAGTACTCCATTTTGTGGATTTGTCTTAATTTATTCAGCCTCTCTTGTGTGTGCACATACTGAGGTTGTTTCTAATATTTTGCCATTACAAACAGAGCCATAGTAAATAACGCAGCGCTTATGTATGTTCCCGTTGTTGGAGGTATATATACCTAGTGATGGGATTGCTGGGTCAAAAGGTAAGTGCGTATGTCATGTTGTTAGTTATTGCCAAATTTCCCTTCAGAAGGATTTTACCAGTTTGCATTCCCACCAGCACTGTATGAACGCCTGTTGCTGCACAACTTCACCAATAGAATGTATTGTCATACTTTAAAAATTTTCAGTTTCACAGATGAAAAATAGTGTATCAGTATTGTTTCAATTTACATTTCTCTATTAGTTAAGTTGAACATTCCCTCATATATTTGATGGCCATTTTATATGTTGTTTACGTGTTGTTTTTCCATTTTAATATTAGTACAGTATTATTAACTGAACTATAGAGCATAGGTTTTAGGAGGGTTTTTTGTCTCCTGGTTTTTTTTTTTTTTTTTTGAGTTGGAGTGTCGCTCTGTCGCCAGGCTGGAGTGCAGTGATGCGATCTCGGCTCACTGCAACCTCCACCTCCCATGTCCTCTCGTTTTTAAAAGTTTGTTATATATTTGGGCTGTTAGCATTTTGTCTCTAGTATATATTCCAGATACTTTTTCCATATTTATCAGTTGGTTTGTTTATAAATTTTTTTTTTTTTGCCATGCAAACATTTTTCTTTTTATGTAAATTCATCTGCCTTTTCTTTTATTGCCTCTGAATTTTGAGTCATTATATAGGGAAAGGCTGTAATTGAAAGTCACCCTCTAGCGCTTGTATGGCTTGAATTTTTACATTTAGATCCCTAATCCAAATGTAATTCATGGGAATATGTTGTGAGATACGGATCTACTTTTATTTTTTCCCTCAAATGATTACCAAGTTAGAATCCCAGCTATACAGTTCACTAGCTCTGTGACCTTGGACAAGTAAATTAACTTTTGTATCTTTGTCAACTTATCTCTAGAGGGCAAATAATGATAGAATGAAGCTCATAGGTTGTTATTAGGGTTGCTTGAGATGATAAGTGCCTATCACAGTCACATGGTAAGCCCACAATAAATTTTAAGTATTATGTTAATCTATAGTTTTTACAAATCAGTAAGACAAACATTAGAACTCCAATTGAGCCAGGTGCGGTGGCTCACGACTGTAATCCCAGCACTTTGGAGGCCAAGACGAGTGGATCACTTGAGGTCAGGAGTTCAAGACCAGCCTGACCAACACAGTGAAACCCTGTCTCTACTAAAAATACAAAATTAGCCAGGTGTGGTGATGCACGCCTGTAATCCCAGCTACTTGGGAGGCTAAGGCAGGAGAATTGCTTGAACCTGGGAGGCGAAGGTTGCAGTGAGCTGAAATCATGCCATTGCGCTCCAGCCTGGGCAACAAGAGCAAAACTCCACCTCAATAAATAAATAAATAAATAAAATACTCCAATTGATAAATATCAGAGAATGTAAATAAACTGTTAACTAATGAAGGGAAATCCAAATGGCCATTGAACATGTCTAAAATACTCTACTTCATTACAAAGCCAACGAGTATAAAGGAGACAACAAACAGTGAGGTCCGATTTTTCATTTGTCAACTTGGCAAATATATTGAAACCATTTCATAGGCAGTGCTTATGAGGAGATCATGAGACAGGCACACTCATATTGTAGGTAGACATGCACATGGATAGAACTTTCTTAAAAAACAATTTGGCAACATGGTTCTGCCTTTTTGTTCTGTGATTTCATTTCCAGATCTGCCTTAAGGAAATCATCAGAGCTGCAGATGAAATTTATTAAGTTCATTACATGAGAGGTGTTTTTGTGTGTGTGTGTGTATGTGTGTGTATTTTTTTCCATTATATTGAAGAATTAATAATAATATAAATTTCCATGAACAGAAGACTATTTAATAAAGTTTAGTGCAATCATATATTGTCTATGGTGTACCATAGAGAAAAGATTTGAAGAAAATTTACCAAAATGTTAATAGTTTTTAGACATTATAGGTGGTTTTTATTGTCTTCTACAATGAACATACATTAATCAGAAAAAAAAAACCAGTAAATATTATTTAGTGGGATTAAAATTACTATTTGAATTTTTGGATCCTTTGGACATGAGATCATGCGTGTTAAGTTTTGATTAGTGTTTAGCCTGACACTGTGCATCCAAAAGCTGAGACTTACTTCATTGATTTCCCAGGAAACTTCCATCAGTATACTTCGAAATTCCTTGGATTCCTCCTCATTACTGATTTTAAATTAGCACAATAGTATATATTAATTTATTGGAAATGTAGAAAAGTTTTTTTTTTAATCTCCACATGATTAGCAACTTGGACCATAGATGGTGATTGGTCCAATTTTCTTTCAGTAGTTAAACATTGTAAAATAAAAGGATTTTTTTCTTTATTTTCCTTTTTGCAGGTTTTTGCCTTTTTTTCTTTTTTGGTATTACTTTGTTTGCCACTTACTCCTAAAATTCATATTGCTATTCACCATACACATCTTTCCATGTTCTTATAGTAATCTACAAACAAACATCTCTCTCTTTCTGTAGCTTTCTCTCTCTGTCACACATGCACACACACAAACACACCCACACACACACTCACACACTATGCACTCTCCTGAAGCATGTGTGTACATACATATGTGAGGGGTTTTATGACTGTTTTACCAAATTGTGGTCTTAATATATACAATGTTGGCTTCTTTTTAGCCATTCAGAAGTTATTTCAGTCATGGAATGATCTCTAGCCATATAACTGAAAACAGGTAAGTTTCTTTCTTGGGGAAGAAGGGTGAATGGTGATAGAGAAAATGGAGTTGGCAAGGGGGTTGGCTGTCGGGGTGCACCCAAGTTCAGAAGCTAGAGTCAGGAAAATATGGGTTGACTTTAGTCATCACAGGGTAAGAAATCTATACTCTGTAAATGTGTCTGTTTCACTGCTTTCATTTTTATTTTATTATTTTATAGTAAACTAGCTTTTAAAACACTGTTGTCGGTCGGGTGCGATGGCTCATGCCTGTAATCCCAGCACTTTGGGAGGCCAAGGTGGGCAGATCAGCTGAGGTCAGGAGTTCAAGACCAGGTTGACCAATATGATGAAACCCCATCTCTACTGAAAATACAAAAATAGCTGGGTGTGGTGGCATGTGCCTATAATCCCAGCTACTCGGGAGACTGAAACAGGAGAATTGCTTGAACCCAGGAGGCAGAGGTTGCAGTGAGCCAAGACGGTGCCATTGCACTTCAGCCCGGGCAACAAGAGTGAAACTCTGTCTCTAAATAAATAAATAAATCCCTGTTGTCTGCTAAAATCTAAAGAAAGGAATTTTTAATTTCATTCCTGGCTCAGGAAAATGACAGGAAGCAAATGAAAATAAATAAATGGGACCTAATTAAATGAACATGCTTCTGCACAGCAATAGAAATAATCATCAGAGTACACAGACAATCCTCAGAATGGGAGAAACTATTTGCAAACTATGCATATGACATATGCATAGTCCAAGGGCTGGGCAGGGGAGCAACAGTGTCTTACAGGGAATAAAAGGGATCAGATGTGAAGGTCCAGCCCCACGAAGAAGATGGGTTCAGTGAGGGTTCAAAAGTGTTTCCTCCCACATCTCTTTTGTCATGATCAGCAGGAGATAACTTCCTCTGATGGATAGAGAGGACATCTTTTCTCTCTTTTCTTCCCCCAATTTCAATCCAATCTAATAGTGAAACAGAGTACGCTGGCTAGGACTCAGAGTCATATTTTTCTTCCTGAAGTGTCACCTCACTTGAATTAAACTTAAGAAGAAAAATCAGCCATGCTTACTTTTAAAAGCCCTTGTTTGCCTGAAGCTTAAGGTAGTATTTTTAAGAGAGTGAAAAGAAATGCAAAGAATTCTTTACATGACACACACTAAGGGCAATTTAGGAAAAAGATAGAGGATAGAGTCATCAAATATTCACTGAGAAACGTACGACATACCAATCAAGAGAGATTCATGGTTTAAAAAAAGGAAGCAAATATGATTACTGCCCTCAAAGTTTATAGGGTAGTGGAGAAAAAGACATTAATCACACAGCTTAACAAAGAAATCTGTTATGACCAACTCTGATTGGTGCCATGAAGGAGAAAAGAGTATAGTACTTTGAAGCCCATCACAGGAGAGCCCAGCCCCCTCCAGGAGAGAGCTGAACAATGAACAGAGATAATTGGGAGTAGGAGGAAGAACAGAGACCCTGAGACAAGAACATAAGGGACATCAAAGAAAATGATCTTGGCTGGAGTATTGAAGTTGGAGTTGAGTGGCCTTCCATGGAGCTGAGAAAGTTCACTAGATCATACAAGTTCTCTTTAGCCATGTTCAAGATTGTGTCCCTTCTCCAGAAAATAACATAAAGGCAGTAAATTGGCATGTTTAAAAGATTATCATCATTGCAGTGTAGAGAATAGGAGGGCAAGAGTGGAAACAGGGAAACAGTGAGGAAGTGTTGCAATTGTCCAGGGAAGAAATGATGGCAGCATGGGCTAAGGTTGTGGCCATGAAGATGGAAGAAAATGATTAAATAGGAAGGCTTTTGGGGAGGTTGATTATATCTGGAGGGGGAGGAAGCAGAAGTCCAGGAGGCCTTTCAGATGGCTGGGTTCCTGGGTGGATTGTGATGCCATTTAGAACTGGAAGGGGAGGAGACATAGGGAACATAATCACAGAGGAGAGGAGGGAGCAGCAAGCTGCGGGTAAACCCTGGGACTATTTGGAGACCAGGTGGAAGAGGAGGATGACTGACTGGGGAGACTGAGGGGAAACAGTTCTTGCAGTGGAGGGTGGAGGGAGTCAAGTGCTTCTCAGAGACCAATGAAGGAAGGAAGACCTGAAGACCATCTGTTGAATTTGCTGTATGCTACATGAAAGTCACTTGGTGACTTTGGCAAGAACTCTCTGGATGAAATGACTGAGGAGGCTGATTAGAGTGGGCTGAGGAGTGAGCAGAAAGTAGGGGAAAGGAAAAGTAGGGGAGAGGAAAAGTTCAGCCAAGAGGGCAGAGAGGAAGGGGATGGGTACAGAGGCAGATGTGTGGTATTGAGAAAATTTGCAGCCCTCCTGTGCTCCTTCCCTATTGAAAGTTACTCAGGAATTGATGACTGCTCTGTTGTCTGTCTAGTGCAAGTATCATAACTGTCATTCCTTAAGACTCATTTCTGTTAAAATTCTGTTTTATAATACCTGAGTTTTGCTCTATCACTCTATCATGGACAGCAAACTTATGGAACTTATTCCTCAAAAAGTGGGACATGCTGAAAATACAAACTTAGCTTGAGTTTAGTTATGTCCCTAAATGTTAACTGATCCCTATGGGTCAGTAGGGAGACAACTGGCATCCCTTTCCAACCAGCCAAGGACATTTGGTCGACTGTACTGACTGACTGCTTTGCTAAGGCTGCAGGTGTCGCCCAGAAAAGCCTGAGGACTTATTAAGGTCATGGAAGGTTGCCTTGGCCAGGAACTCTTTTCTAATCGCATGTTTTTGACTTCGCTCTCTAGTCCTAATCGGCAGCCATTTGTTCTCTTTGGTAATCACTCCACACGAGAAAACCTGAATGCTGGCAACTTTAACTTCCCTTCTGAAGGACACCTGGTACGAAGCACTGGTCCTGGCGGGAGCTTTGCCAAGCACATGGTAAGTGGCTGGACTGCCTGGTGCTTGGTTAGTTTTATTGTGGGGGTGGGGTGGGTGGGGGGAGCTAGACAAAAGGAACCTTTTCCAGTTAGTGTGTTGATTTAACCCTGAACTTGAAGTTGTTTTAGAGTGAAAAGAAGTGATTAGAAACTGTGTGTACTTTTTTCTGTAGGTACTAGGTATGATTTGAAAACATCACATTTAATTTTGAAATATTTGAAGGAAAAACGTTAAGAATATAGTTTCACAAACCAGTCTTTAAGTTGTCAGAGTAATATTATCAATAGAATTTTTAAAATTAAAAATAATTTGAGGATAGTTATTCCAAGCCTAAGTTTGTTACGCCTTGACTATTACATTTAAGGACAGAAACCAACCTTGATGATCATTGTTTATTGAGAGTGCCAGAGAGAAGATTTTTGCATTTGGTGGCAGATTGTCTGCTGCGTTCTTTTAAAGAAAATATTAGACCTGAATATAAGACTCTAATGACTGTGAAAGTCTGTGCTATCTCAGTGGAATTTTAAGTATTTTCAAAATGTCTCTGGCAACCAGGAAAGCTGTGGTTAGTAGGTACTGGTTTTTTTGTTTTTTTATTTTTTGAGACAGGGTCTCTGTCACCCAGGCTAGAGTGCAGTGGCACAGCCTTGGCTCACTGCAGCCTTGACCTCCCAGGCTCAGGTGATCCTCCCACCTCAGTCTCCTGAATAGTTGGGACCACAGGCACATGCCACTGTAACCTTCCTGTCTTCCCTAGGGGAGGGGGAAATAGCTAAGAAACACCTTTGATGGTCACAGCCTGGAGACACAGGCCCACTAAAAGACTGAGATTTAACCGTAAAATCATGGAATGTTTCCCTTCCCCATTACCTTAGCACAAGTCTACAATATAACAGCGGGTTACTGCTGACAGAGCTGCAAGGTACAGTCCATCTAAGGTGGAGTTCACAGGGAACCCAAAGAAGAAAAATGGGGAAGAAAAATAGAAGAATACTAGAGGGATTTGAAGTCCCTGGCACCTACAGCTTCAAAAAACATTAAACAGAACCCAACTCCCAGCTAGATTAACATAAAATCCCACATTAAAAGTCTGTTTCTTCAGTTCCTGTTACCTGATACATCATTTTTGGCTTTCTTTTTTTTTTTTTTGAGACGGAGTCTCGCTCTGTCGCCCAGGCTGGAGTGCAGTGGCGCGATCTCGGCTCACTGCAAGCTCCGCCTCCCGGGTTCACGCCATTCTCCTGCCTCAGCCTCCCGAGTAGCTGGGACTACAGGCGCCCACAACCGTGCCCGGCTAATTTTTTGTATTTTTAGTAGAGACGGGGTTTCACCGTGGTCTCGATCTCCTGACCTTGTGATCCGCCCGCCTCGGCCTCCCAAAGTGCTGGGATTACAGGCGTGAGCCACCGCGCCCGGCCCATTTTTGGCTTTCAACAAAAAATTACAAAGCATGCTAAAAAGCAAGAAAAAACACTATTTGAAGAGACAGTGCAACCATCAGAACCAGACCCAGATATGACTCATATTTTGTAATGTACAGATTATTAAAAATAACTGTGATTAATGTTAAAGGCTCTAATGGAAAACATAGGCAACATGTAAGAAGAGATGAATAATGTAAGCAGGAAGGTGGAAACTTGAAGATAGAATCAAAAGGAAATGCTAGGATTCAAAAGCACTGTAATGGAAACAAAGCATGCCTTTAATGGGCTTATTAGTAGAGCAGACATATCCAGAGAAGGAATCAGTAAGTGTGACATCAGTCAGTAGAAAATTCCTGAACAGGAGTGTGAAGAGAAGAAAACAATGAGGAAAAAGAAAATCATCTAAGAACCAGCTGGGCACAGTGGCTCATGCCTGTAATCCCAGCACTTTGGGAGGCCGAGGCAGGTAGATCACCTGAGGTCAGGAGTTTGAGACCAGCCTGGCCAACATAGTGAAACCCCATCTCTACTAAAAATACAAAAAATTAGCTGGGCATGGTGGTGGGCGCCTGTTATCTTAGCTACTAGGGAGCCTGAGGTGGGAGAATCACTTGAACCTAGGAGGCGGAGGTTGCAGTGAGCCGAGATCATGCCATTGCACTCCAGCCTAGACAACAAGAGCAAAACTCCGTCTCAGAAAAAAAAAAAAAAGAAATCATCCAAGAACCCTGGGACAATTTCAAAAGGTATACATGCCATTGCACTCCAGCCTAGACAACAAGAGCAAAACTCCGTCTCAGAAAAAAAAAAAAAAAAAGAAATCATCCAAGAACCCTGGGACAATTTCAAAAGGTATAATGTGCATGTACGGGGAATACCTGAAGAAGAAAAAGAAGGAAATGGAAGAAGTACTTGAAGTATTAATGGCCAAGAAATTTCCAGAATTCATGACAAAGGCACAAAACCACAGACCCAGGAAGCTTAGAAAACAACAAGCAGGGTAAATACCAGAATATATATGCCTAGACCTATCCTGTTCACACTTCAGAAGATCAAAGACAAAGAGAAAATCTCTTAAGAAGCCAAAGCAGGAAATAAAACACCTTACCTATAGAGAGGAACAAGGATAAAAGTTCCGGTGGACTTCTTATCAGAAACCATACAAACAAGAAAAGAGTGAAATGATATTTTAAAGTGTTGAATGAAAAAACACACCAACCAAACCACATTTTATATCCAACAAAATTATCCTTCAAAAGAAAAGGGAAGAAACAAAAGAGAAATGCTTTCTCTTTTGTTTTGTGAGAGTCTGTGGGACTGTCACAAAAAATCCAAACAAAAAAATTGAATTTATCACTAGCAGATCTGCCCTGTAAGAAATGTTAAGTTGTTCTTTATGTATGTGTGTGTGTGTGTGTGTGTGTATATTACATATTTTAATTTTATATAATTTATATGTGTAATATAGAATATATATGTAATATGTAATATATATATCAGAAACCTGGATCCACATAAAGAAAGGAAGAGCATCAAAGAAGGAATAAATGAAGATAAAATGAAATATTTTATATTTCTTATTTTCTTATTCCTTATTATTTTTCTTATTCCTTATTCTTGTAATAGTAACAGTGTATAAGTGATTACAGCATATAGATAAGTGAGTGGCAGCAATGTAATAAGGCACAGGAGGGAGGACATAGGAGTACTCTGATACAAGTTTTATGCACTACACACAAAGTGATAGAGTGTAATTTGAAGCTGGACTTAGATTAGTTATTAATTTATGTCACAAACTCCAGGGAAACCACTAAACATGTCCAGGTTTCAATTGAAAAATCACTAGAGCTCTCAAACCCAGTGAGAAAAGACAGTCATCAGTGCCAGCACTAGCAGAACACAGATGTGAGAATTAACTGACAAGGATTTTAGAGCAACCATCATAAAAATACTTCACGAGGTCAGGAGATCAAGACTATCCTGGCTAACATGGTGAAACCCGGTCTCTACTAAAAATACCAAAAAAAAAAACACAAAAAAACCAAAAAAACAGCTGGGCGTGGTGGCACATGCCTGGAGTTCCAGCTACTCTGGAGGCTGAGGCAGGAGAATTGCTTGAACTTGGAAGGCGGAGGTTGCAGTAAGCCAAGATCACGCCACTACACTCCGGCCTGGGCGACAGAGCAAGACTCTGTGTCAAAAAAAAAAAAAAAAAAAAATCCACTTCAGTGAGCAACTACAAATACCCCTGAGTAAATGTTAGAAAGTTTCAGCAAAGAAATAGAAGATGTGTAGAAAAACCAAATCAAGGCCAGGCACGGTGACTCATGCCTGTAATCCCACAACTTTGAGAAGCCGAGGCGGGTGGATCATGAGGTCAGGAAATCGAGACCATCCTGGTTAACATGGTGAAACCCCGTCTCTGCTAAATATACAAAAAATTAGCTGGGCATGGTGGCAGGCTCCTCTAGTCCCCAGCTACTCGGGAGGCTGAGGCAGGAGAATGGCGTGAACCCCGGGAAGTGGAGCTTGCAGTGAGCCGAGAGCGCGCCATTGCACTCCAGCCTGGGCGACAGAGTGAGACTCCGTCTCAAAAAAAAAAAAAAAAAAGAAAGAAAAGAAAAACCAAATTGAGATTTTAGAGTAAAAATAGACCGGGCTCAGTGGCTCACACCTTTAATCTCAGCACTTTGGGAGGCCAAAGCAGGTGGATTACATGAGGTCAGGAGTTCAAGACCAGCCTGGCCAACATGGCGAAACCCCGTCTCTACTAAAAATACAAAAATCAGCCAGGCATGGTGGCAGGCGCTTGTAAAATCCCAGCTACTTGGGAGGTTGAGGCGGGAGAATCACTTGAACCTGGGTGGCAGAGGCTGCAGTGAGCCGAGATTGCACCATTGCACTCTAGCCTGGGAGATAAGAGCGAAACTCCATCTCAAAAATAAATAAATAAATAAATAAATAAATAAATAAATAACAGCTTAGTCAAAGTTAAAAACTCAGTGAATGGGCTCAATGGCAAAACGGAAATGAGAGAATAAAGAATCAATGAACTTGAAGATAGAACAATAGAAATCATCCATCTGAACAACAGAAAATAGACTGAAAAGAAAAACTGAACAGAACCTCAGAGAGCTGTGGGACTCTCACAAAAAGCCAAATATTCATATTATTGGAGTACCAGAAGGAGAGGAGAACGAGGATGGGACTTAAAAAATGAAGAAATAAAGGTTGAAATTCCCCCAAATTTGGCAGAAGAAAACCCCCACAAAACTATGGATCTAGAAAATCAAGAAGCTGAGTGAACCTTAAACAGGATTAAACCCCAAAATACCCACACCAATAAATACCAAAGTCAAATTGTTGAAAACTACAGACAAAAAATCTTTTTTTAAAAAAATGGGGTCTCACTCTGTCACCCAGGCTGGAGTGCAGTGGCTCAATCTTGACTCACTGCAACCTCCGCCTCCTGGGTTCAAGCAATTCTCATGCCTCAGCCTCTTAGCCTCTTAAGTAGCTGGGACTACAGGTGTGCGCCACCATGCCTGGCTCATTTTTGTATCTTTTGTAGAGACGGGGTTTTGCCATGTTGGCCAGGTTGGTCTTGAACTCCTGACCTCAAGTGATGCGCCTGCCTTGGCCTCTCAAAGTGCTGAGATTACAGGCATGTGCCACCACGCTTAGCCCAAACAAAAAGTCTTGAAAACAACCAGAAAGAAATGACACCTTACCCATAGGGGGAAGACAATTTTTTTTTTTTTTTTTTTTTTGAGACGGAGTTTTGCTCTTGTCACCCAGACTGGAGTGCAGTGGCGTGATCTCGGCTCACTGCAACGTCTGCCTCCCAGGTTCAAGCTATTCCCCTGCCTCAGCCTCCCAAATAGTTGGGATTACAGGCACCCACCACCACGTGGCTGATTTTTGTATTTTTAGTAGAGACGGGGTTTCACTATGTTGGCCAGGCTGGTCTCGAACTCCTGACCTCAGGTGATCCACCCGCCTTGGCCTCCCAAAGTGCTAGGATTACAGGTGTGAGCCACCATGCCCGGCCGACAATTTTTTGTGTGAAAGTTGTATTTCTTTCTCATCAGAAACCATGAAGGCTAGAAGGAAGTGACACCTATATTTCAAATGCTGAAAGAGAAGAATTGTCAGCCTAGAAATCTGTATCTAATAAAAATATCCTTCTAGAATTAAGGGAAAATCAAGACATTCACAGATGAAGGAAAACTACAAGAATTGGTTGCTGGAAGACCTACCTAAAAGAATAACTTAAAGAAATTTGGTCCAAACAGAGAGGAAATGATAAAAGAAGGAATCTTGGAACATCAGGAAGGGAAGAGAACATAATGATCAAGGCAATGTACCACTGAATTGTATACTTTAAAATGGTTTTATCTCAAAAGTTGCAAAAAAATAAAAATAAAAAACCACCCAGTGCATATCCACATTATAGATTGTATTATACAAGCAGTTTCTGCTCTCAGGTCTGTATCACTCCAAAGCCAAAGAGTTTTCACTCATTATTTCAGTAATCCTTGTTGAATGTCTGGTAAATGTCAGTCACTGTGCTAGATGAAGGGATAGTCATGATCTTTGCCTTCGAGGATCCCATGGACTTGAAAACTCCAGGGAAAGCCAGCTGGGAAATGTTTGGACCCAAACACATTGCTTCCTTTTTCCTTCTGAGTCGTGAATTCCTGATCATCCTGGGCTGACTGAGAGCCAGCTAGGAAATGTTTGGAGCAATAATTTAGATGTCCAACACCAAATGCTGGTGAGGATTTGGAACAACAGGAACTCTTATTTATTGCCGGTGGGAATGCAAAAAGGTACAGCCACTTTGGAAGACAGTTTGGCATTTCCTTACAAAACTGAATACAGTCTTGCCATAAGATCCAGCAATTTCGCTCCTTGGTATTTACCCAAAGAATTAAAAACTTATGTCCACACAAAAACCTGCATATGGATATTTACAATTACCAAAACTTAGAAGCAACCAAGATGTCTTTCAGTAAGTGAATGGATGCTATTCAGCGATAAAAAGAAAAGAGCTGTCTGGCCGGGCGCGGTGGTTCAAGCCTGTAATCCCAGCACTTTGGGAGGCCGAGACGGGCGGATCACGAGGTCGGGAGATCGAGACCATCCTGGCTAACATGGTGAAACCCCGTCTCTACTAAAAAAAATACAAAAAACTAGCCGGGCGAGGTGGCGGGCGCCTGTAGTCCCAGCTACTCGGGAGGCTGAGGCAGGAGAATGGCGTGAACCCGGGAGGCGGAGCTTGCAGTGAGCTGAGATCCGGCCACTGCACTCCACCTGGGCGACAGAGCGAGACTCCGTCTCAAAAAAAAAAAAAAAAAAAGAAAAAAGAAAAGAGCTGTCAAGCCACAGAAAGACATGGAAGCACCAAGATTCTGATGTCTGTACTGAGTGGACAAAGAAACTATTCATTTAGAGAGGGAACACTGAGGAGAGTCAGATTGGATGTGTTTGAAGTTCACTTTAGACAGTGAATTTGAAATGACTGTGAGACACCCGAATAGAGCTGAGGCGGCAGTGGTTAGATACATAAGTCTAGGGTCGCGAGGTTAGTCTTGTCTGAAAGTAAACGTTTGAGCATTCCCTTGGTATGAAGGGGGTAATTAAAACCAAGGCTGTAGATAGGATTATCTGGATATATATTGTTATTTATTTATTTCAAAATCTTCCTTTAAATACGAGGATAGGTACCTTTACACCAGACATCCAATGACGCTATCTTGAGGTGGTTCTTGTTTTTTTATAGTCTTCCAGGAAAGCTCACAATTGATTCAGCCTGACTTAAAATGTTTTTAAGAGTCATGCTCTATGACACCAAGGTTTAGACTCTTAACCAGTTACTTATTTTAACTGCTTAAGAAAATCCAAAGTTCTTTTCTGAGAAAAATGTTGACTCTGTATAGATCCCATTCTACTGGCCAACACCTGTGCTGGTGTGTTGATCTTCTGACTGAAATAGACTTCAGATTCATGTACTCAAGTGTACACAACTGAAAGAGAACGGTGCCCTTTCAAATCTGGGGTTTAAACCATATGACTTTAACTCAATGCATAGCACAAACACTTGGCACCTTTAAAAAAAAAAAAAAAAAACCTTTAATAAGGGAAAATTTGGAGATCCAAGGAACATGTTTTATTTGAGGAAATACATTATCAGCCAGCAATTAGAAATACCTCCTTAAGTTTTCATTCATTGTCATGGCAATATTGATCATATTCACTATTAGTGAATTTTTTTATAGGTTAGTTAGAATAAGTCCTTATTTCCAATCTGTAACTTGGATTCACAATATTACAGAAAAATGCCATGAATTCTAGTGTTGTTGTCTTAAACAATTGAGTAAAATAGAAGGAATGAATATTTGTGTTGTATTTAGCTATTTTTGTATATTGTACTTATTAATGTTCCTTTAGCTCAGTGGTAGTATTTTTGCATTTTATACCTATTATTCTAGGAACCCTCATGAGATGTTGGATTTTCAGAAGAGGAAAGGACATCTATTTTATCTCTGTATCAATGGACATCTTAACAGGGAAGAAGAATAAAAATGTGAAAACCTAGAAGAACTTATTTTCTCTTCCTCAGGGGCTATGTACAGAGATGAAATACAAATGGAGGTGGGGATGTGGATAGCACCCTCCTCTCCTGAATTTGGAGCTGCCCCACACCTCTGCCTGTCATGTCAGCCAGGGTCTTCATGGTGAAAACTCTGGACTGAGTATTGACAGTCAAAACCCAAACACCTTGCTTCCTTTATCCTTCTAAGTCATGTATCCCTTAGCATCCCTGGGCTGACTGAGTATCCAACAGCACCCTCACGGTATAGCCAAAGTTTAAACCACACATACACACACACACACACGCACACGCACCAAAAGACACCTTTGGAAAAACAGTTAAAGATCATCTTTTCCCCTATGTCTTTAAAAAATAATAAATCAGTTTTGTAGAAGAAAATTTATTTCTGGCCAGGCGCAGTGGCTCACGCCTGTAATCTCAGCACTTTGGGAGGCCAAGGCAGGCAGATCACATGAGGTCAGGAGTTCGAGACCAGCCCGGCCAACATGGCAAAACCCTGTCTCTACTAAAAATACAAAAAAAAAAAAAAAAAATTAGCTGGGTGTGATGGCATGTTCCTGTAGTCCCAGCTGCTGGGGAGGCTGAGGCAGGAGAATCACTTGAACCCGGGAGGTGGAGGTTGCAGTGATCTCAGATTATGCCACTGCACTCCATCCTAGGCGACAGAGTAAGACTGTGTCTCAAAAACAAAAGAAAATTTATTTCCATTAACTGTATGCTTTTTGTTTATCTACTAGTACATGCGTAAGTTATTGCCCCTTTTTTATTTTTATTTTTTTCTGACATCCAGGTAGCCCAGTGCGTCTCACCAAAGGGACCTCTTGCTTGTTCAAGAACATACTTTTTTGGAGCTACTCATGTTCCTTACTTAGGTAAGTCCCTGTAAGTTGTCATCTCATCAGCTTATCTAATGAATAGTCTCTCCCATGAATTAAAAGTTGTCACAAAATTCACTGCTTTGCTTGGAAGCTCATGATACCCAATTTGTGGGCCTCCAGCTCCCTCTCTGATTACTTCTGGATAGTTGATGTGTCTAACACATTTCTCACAGAATGTGTTTCAAGAGGAAGATGATTGGTGCAGCCTACATTAAGTCTAACCATGAGTATAACCTTTTGCTAGGTGTCACAGGGGAGGCCAAGATGAGTAAGACCTAGTTTAAGCTAGCAGGAGGTAGAGACCAGACATGGTGGCTCACACCTGTAATCCCAGCACTTTGGGAGGCACAGGCAGGCAGATCACTTGAGGTCAGAAGTTTGAGTCCAGCCTGGTCAACACGGCGAAACCCCATCTCTACTAAAAATACAAAAATTAGCCAGGCGTGCTGGCACACACCTGTAGTCCCAGCTAATCAGGAGGCTGAGGCACCATAATCGCTTGAACCTGGGAGGTGGAGGTTGCAGTGAGCCAAGATTGAGCCACTGCACTCCAGCCTGGGCAGCACAGTGAGACTCTGTCTTAACAACAACAACAAAAAAGCAGGAGGTGGGCCGGGTGTGGTGGCTCACGCCTGTAATCCCAGCACTTTGGGAGGCCGAGGTGGGTGGATCACAAGGTCAGGAGATCGAGACCATCCTAGCTAACACAGTGAAACCCCCTCTCTACTAAAAAATACAAAAAAATTAGCCAGGCGTGGTGGTGGGCACCTGTAGTCCCAGCTACTTGGGAGGCTGAGGCAGGAGAATGGTGTGAACCCGGGAGGTGGAGCTTGCAGTGAGCTGAGATTATGGCACTGCACTCCAGCCTGGGCAACAGAGTGAGACTCCGTCTCAAAAAAAAAAAAAGGCAGGAGGTAGGGTCCGCAGTGGGAATTTAGATGACTCAGCCAGGTGCCCACTCAACTGTTCTTGTGAGGAAAATGAGAAAAGGCCGTAATAAAAGAGTGCTTAGGAGCTAAGAGCATGCTGTAGGGCCATCCAGAAAGGCTGGGCTGGCTGGGGCTGCCCTGCTTGCTAGGGTAACCAGAAGTTGCAGGTATCCAAAGTCACATGGAAAAGAACCTCTGGAATGAATGCAGGTCTCAGCATTGCTACACAGAGGAGAATACATGAGGAACCATATTTTATTCTGGATGATGTTAAATAAGCCAGGAAACTCTGGAAAGAAGCATAACTTGGGTCAGGTTATTAAGGAGATAAAGCAAGAGGTAGAACTGAACCTGTTTACTGATGCCTCGAAGTTTAAAAAATTAAAAATAAAAACAAAAACCTTCCAGAACCTAAGATTCCGCATATCTCTGGTATTTAGTGATGTTGCTGAGTGGGTTGTAAAAGTGGGAAATGCAGGTGAAGATCCAGAAGGCTATTGGGAGTGGCCAGGTTCCACTGTTGTTGGTATTTGTACTGTGTTTAACTTAAAAGAAAAAAATAGTCTGGGCGTGGTGGCTCGCACCTGTAATCCTAGCACTTTGGGAGGCCGAGGTGGGTGGATCACCTGAGGTCAGGAGTTCAAGACCAGCCTGGCCAACATGGCGAAACCCCATCTCTATTGAAAATACAAAAATTAGTGGGGCATGGTGGTGTGCACCTATAATCCCAGCTACTCAGGAGGCTGAGGCAGGAGAATTGCCTGAACCCGGGAGACGGAGGTTGCAGTGAGCCGAGATTACACCACTACACTCCAGTCTGGGTGACAGAGCTAAACTGTGTCTCAAAAAAAAAAAAAGAAAAGAAAAAGAAATGTTGTTCTTGACAATGTCTTCCAGGTAAATTAAGCATTTCTAGCTTCCTTGTTAAGTGTTTGCATATCCTGTGCTCTTGTCACATTCTTAGTGGGCCTCTTTCACAGGTGGTGACAGCAAGCTGCCCAAGAAAACTGAACAAATGTAAGTCTTCATATTTTATTTTTTCTTTCTCAAAGTCGAGTTACTCAGTTGTGACTATCCTGTGTACTTCATTTTGAGATCAACAGTGATTAAGACATCTGCTTTTGCTGGGTGTGGTGGCATGCACTGTAATCCCAACATTTTGGGAAGCTGAGGTGGGAGGATCACCTGAGACCGGGAATTCAAGACAAGCCTGGGCAACGTAAGCAGACTCTGTCTCTGCAGAAAATAAAAAATTAGCCAGGCATGGTGGTGCACACCTGTGGTCCCAGCTACTCGGGAGGCTAAGTTGGGAGGATCACTTAAGCCTGGGAGGTCGAGATTTCAGTGAGCTATGATTGATTGCACCACTGCACTCTTGGCAACAGAGGGATACTGTGTAAAAAAAAAAAAAGACATCTGGTTTATGGCGTGAACATTACTGTGTTGTTTCCCAAGTTTCTGTCAGCTTCATATTCAGGCCAGAAAACCCTGCCAGCTTTGCCATCTGCTCTTCTCTCTAGACCTCAGAGACTTCCTACCTGCACACCCATGCATTTATATTATGTAACTCCCCTTGATATGTTTTCTACATAATGCATTTTTAAGTTAAGGGCTTTTCTAAGAATAAACCATCCTGAAATCCATTGGGAGAATCTTGTGAAACCCCAGCTGGTCTGAAGAGTGTTTTTCTCTGGATTTGACACTTAAGCCTGTGGAACATAGTGAGAGGGTGTGAACACTGGCTGTGCAACCTGAGAAAGGGCCTACCTAGTGTTGACTTCTCTTCTTTCACATACAGCAGGAAACCAGACAGAAAATAAACTCATTAGTGCTGAAACTATTAAATTCAAAAAAGAAATATGGATATAATGGAATTTTATTATTACCTAATTAAATACTGCAGCTTAACTTGGTAGGGTCTAGATCAGCAGCACTTCCCTATGGCCAAGCAGTGAGAGGCTACAAAAGATCATCTAAGGATCTCTTTAAAATATAGGTTCTCCAGGACCAATCCCAAGATTACAATCAGAATTACTAGGGCAGGGCCCACAAAGTTGTACTGGGAGAAATATAATAGAAGAAATATAATCATACTACAGAAAATATGAAATTAGAGAAAAATTAAGATCAGCTACAATTCCTCCTGTCTGGCACTACCCATTAGTATCTTATTTTATATATTTCTGGGACCGAGCGCAGTGGCTCATCTGAAATCCCAGGACTGTAGGGGGCCGAGGTGGGCAGATGGCTTGAGCCCAGGAATTCGAGACTAGCCTGGGAAATCTTATGGAACTCTGTCTCTACAAAAATTAGCTGGACATAGTGGCACACGCCTGTGTTCCCAGCTACTTGGGAGACTGAGGTGGGAGGATCATCTGAGCCTGGGGAGGTCAAGGTTGCAGTGAGGTGAGATCACACCACTACACTGCAGCCTGGGTGACAGAGTGAGTCCCTGTCTCAAAAATGTGTGTGTGTGGCCAGGCGCAGTGGCTCACACCTGTAATCCCAGCACTTTGGGAGCCCTAGGCGGGTGGATCACATGAGGTCAGGAGTTCGAGACCAGCCTGGCCAACATGGCAAAACCCCATCTCTACTAAAAATACAAAAATTATCCAGGTGTAGTGGCATATGCCTGTAATCCCAGCTACTCAGGAGGCTGAGGCAGGAGAATTGCTTGAACCCGGGATACAGAGGTTGCAGTGAGCCAAGATAGTGCCACTGCACTCTAGCCTGGGCGAGAGAGCAAGACTCTGTCTCAAAAAAAAGAAAATGTGTACGTGTACGTGTATATATGTGTATGTATATGTATGTATCTTTCTGGGCTTTTAAAAAAATTATTAAGTTGTAGTCATACGTGTATATAGTTCTTTTGTGGGTTTCCTTTCCTTAGCAACAAGTTAACCATTTCCTCAAGTGTTGGTGGGTGTTGTAGTCTTAACTTGTGCCTGCTTGTACTGCTGTACCAGCGCTGCTTAGCCACTGTTCTGGATACTTATGCTAGACCCTTAAACATTTTGCCTAAACCAAATCCATTGATGCCCCATGTCAGGGACTGGTATTGAGTGATAACCGGGTGCACATTGGAAGATTTGCCAAATCACAGATCCAGTGGAACACGTGGATTCAAGTGAAAGTGACAACAGAGGCCGGGTGCAGTGGCTTATGCCTGTAATCTCAGCACTTTGGGAGGCCAAGGCAGGTGGATCACGAGGTCAGGATTTTGAAACCAGCCTGGCCAAGGTGGTCAAACCCCACCTCTACTAAAAATACAAAAATTAGCCAGGCACCGTGGCAGGAGCCTGTAATCCCAGCTACTCGGGAGGCTGAGGCAGGAAAATCGCTTGAACCCGGGAGGCGGAGGTTGCAGTGAGCTGAGATCGCATCACTGTACTGTAGCCTGGGTGACAGAGCAAGACTGTGTCTCAAAAAAGAAACAAAAAAGTGACAACAGGCCGGGCGCGGTGGCTCAAGCCTGTAATCCCGGCACTTTGGGAGGCCGAGACGGGTGGATCACGAGGTCAGGAGATCGAGACCATCCTGGGGGAACACGGTGAAACCCCGTCTCTATTTAAAAAAATACAAAAAACTAGCTGGGCGAGGTGGCAGGCGCCTGTAGTCCCAGCTACTCGGGAGGCTGAGGCAGGAGAATGGCGTGAACCCAGGAGGCGGAGCTTGCAGTGAGCTGAGATCTGGCCACTGCACCCCAGCCTGGGTAGAGCGAGACTCCCTCTCAAAAAAAAAAAAAAAGTGACAACAGAGCCATGCAGGCTTTTTAATTTTATGGGTCAGCAGTCATGTGGCTTGTGTATTGAGCTCCTGTGTAAGGATCAGTATAGGAGAAGACCAAGCAAGGGAAAGGCCTGACCAATGTTGGTACTGAGTGATGTTTGAATCAGCTGAGGAGAGGGATATCTTTACATGTCTTTGGGTTTGGCATTTTTAAAACTGCACCCTAGGGTCAAAGTGTAGAGGATTCTGGTCTCACCTGGAAGGCACTAAGCTCATTCACATCTCTCTGCTAGGCCCCTTCCAGGGTATACCCTCTGCCCTGCCCTGCCCTGGCCAGAAGTCTTCAGGATATATTGGTACTTGAAGCTGTCATTTTGTTTTATGAGCTCTCCCTGTTCTTTTTTCTTCAACTCAACCGTAACCTCTTACCTACATTGTGGAGGTGTGGTGCAGGAGCCAAGAAGGAAATCGAAGGAGATGGCAATGTGATGTGGCACAGTGGAAAAGCACCAGGCTTAGAGCAGATCTAAGTTTGGGTCAGCCTTGAATTTTCTGTGACTTAATAGACAACTTATTCTACTTCCAGAGGCCATTACTGCTTATTCTATAAGATGAGAGGATTATACCAATCATTTCTGTATTTTTTCCCACTTTTGAACTCCTATCACCTTCCTTTACCTGTTAAAATATTCTTATGGGCTTAAAAATACACATATTTTTAGGTGAGACCTTGTCAGTTCCTTCCCAGGTACCTCTCCTGGCCTTTCAGGGCCCCTTGGATGAGCACTTAAAAATAGACATATTTTTAGGTGAGACCTTGTTATTTCCTTGCCAGGTGCCTTTCTTGGCCTTTCAGGGCCCCTCGGATGAGCCCCTTCTCTTCATAAGTGTCCTAAGAAGAGCCTGCACCTCCTTCCTCCAAGGCAGTGATTCTCAACCAAGGGAAATTCTATTGTAGCTCCCTCCCCCATCTTTCCCCACTCCCAGGAACATTTGTCAGGGTCTGGAGAAATTTTTGATTATCACAACTGGAATGCTACCAAACATCTAGTGGGTAGGGATGCTGGTTAGCAGCCAGGGGTGCTGCTGAACATCCTACAATGCACAGGACAAACCCCACAGCAAGGAATTATCCAGTCGTAAATGCCAAGGTGGAAAAACCACCTTAGGTGGTTCCCTAAATGAACCAGACTGGTTTTTCTAGAGACCTTCGTGGCAGTCCAGTCTGGCAGAGAAAAACCCAGGCCCTCCTCAGTCTGGTCATCTCTCTTCCACCCTGAGGTCTCCTACCCAGCGGTTCCAGTAATAGACCAGCATTCAGCAGGTCTAGTGAAAAGACGATATGAAACTACAGTGTGGTTGGTCCCTGGAAAAGCAGCAAGTGGGTATGATAACACTGAAGGGATTCCTGGTCTGTAGGTAGCTGCTCCTGCACATAGAGGAGTCAAGGAGTCTACACAGTTTTATTCTGTTTGATTACAAACAGGGAGGGGCAGTCTCTAGCAGAATTCAGAGGAGCCAACTTTCCTTAAGGTGATAACAAAAGCAAAGTATAAGTCAAACCAGGCATATGACTTTTTTTTTTTTTTTTTTTTTTTTTTGAGACAGAGTCTTGCTCTGTCGCCCAGGCTGGAGTGCAGTGGCCGGATCTCAGCTCACTGCAAGCTCCGCCTCCCGGGTTCCCGCCATTCTCCTGCCTCAGCCTCCCAAGTAGCTGGGACTACAGGCGCCCACCACCTCGCCCGGCTAGTTTTTTTTGTAGTTTTAGTAGAGACGGGGTTTCACTGTGTTCGCCAGGATGGTCTCGATCTCCTGATCTCGTGATCCACCCGTCTCGGCCTCCCAAAGTGCTGGGATTACAGGCTTGAGCCACCGCGCCCGGCTTTTTTTTTTTTTTTTTTTGAAGCAGGGTCCCACTCTGTCACCCAGGCTGGAGTGCAGTGACACAATCTTGGCTCACTATAACCTCTTCTGCCTCCCAGGCTCAAGTGATCCTCCAGCCTTAGACTCCCGAATAGCTGAGACTATAGGCACATACCACCACGCCTGGATGATGTTATTTTTATTTATTTTTATTTTTTGTTGAGATGGAGTTTTGCCGTATTGCCCAGGGTGGTCTCAAATTCCTGGGCTCAAGCGATCTGCCCATCTCAGCCTCCCAAAGTGCTGGGATTACAAGCCTGAACGACTACTCCTGGCCCAGGCATGTGACTTTTAAAAGGTTTAGAAATCAGTGGGTTATATTTTTGCCTTTTTCCATTCTGTTTAAAAATCAGTTTCTTAGGGGTTGTCATTTGTGTGCATGCATCTTTTGACAAAAACCTCATGATGCTGTAATGTTAACCATTATTTTTTGTTTTTGAAGTAGGCTGTTGTCCCAGATATATGCTGCTGTTATTGAGGCTGTTGTGGCTGGCATTGCATGTTATGCTAAAACTTCCAGTCTAACAAAGGTAATTTAAATACCATGTTTCTCTTCCAGTAGTTATTATTTTAATGTAAAACATTCTATCCATGTGTTTCTTCTTTGGACACCTTGTAGTACTCACTTTTGTGCGTGCTTGGGCCTCTTTGACACCAGGCAGAGCGAAGCCTTGAGAGCACTGAGCTTCTGCTGCCTGTGACTGTGCTGCTGTTGTCTTGTAGATGACAACTAATCGGTGCTTCTTTGTAGACATCTGGTTGTGTTAAGGAAAAATCATTCTGTAGCACATTGTTTTGTTGAATAGCTTAAACAAAAGGCTTTTAAAAACTAAAAAACAAAAAAACAAAAAACTATAGATTATTCTACTGTGAATTCTAATAAAGTTCGGTAAGTTTGATTTCCTATAACTCAGTGTTTAATAAAAATAGCTAAAGATTAGAAAATCTGACTTGCTTTTCCTAGACAAGCACATGTGTTCCCGTTCTCTGACCATTATCTTCCTTGCTGTTTTGCGGTTAACCTGCCCTGAGTTGGATTCCTATATCTGACCCAGTAAGGAGATGAGAAGAGTCAGCTTGATGCCTCCCAAATGCCAATAGGACCTTTTCTGAAGGAAGCCATTTGACATTGGAAAGGTTGTGTATGATGTAGATATCAGAGAGACTGTAGCTGTAGTCACCAGCTCCTTGCCATCTCCCCTCCTCACTGAACTTGTATCCCTAGTACTGACTCTGGATTTCTCCGCCCTTTAACCACTACATGCAGAAGGTTTATCCAAAGCAGTGGGGTGTCCTTCAATATCAGTTCTCACATCTTTGTTTTTTAACTGATCTTTTGTAACTCTTGCTATTTGGATATTCTTAGCATCTGGCTAAAACTCTGAGGGCAGAGGTTCCTTCCTCTTCCTGCTGGGGAAGAGGGGAGGAGAAAGCACTTTTACAGACCTCTCATTCCGCTGCTGTCATCACAGCTGGTCACTTCTCTGGATCCAGCACGTCAGGTTCCAGTGCACACCTGCCTGAATGCAGTTTTGTCCTGTGAACCTAGCCTGGAGAAAGCAGGCCCTTGTTTCCCTTAACATGATGCTTTCACTTTATTAATGCCTTCCAAGTAGTCACATAGATGGGAAGGGCACACTGGGGCATAGTGTGATCCTGGACAAGTGTTAGGAGGGCCCTTCCATCAGTGATATGTGTACTTTCTCCTGCTGTGAAAGCTAATTGTCCCTGTCTTCTTGTTATTTTACAGGCCAAGGAGGTAGCAGAGCAGACTCTGGGATCTGGGTTAGATTCCTTTGAGTTGATTCCGTTTAAGGCAGCCCTGCGGTAAGCAATGGCTGATATTTTTTATAAGGAATTTTTTTTCTTTGTTTTTGAAAGCTTCTTTTTTCCCTTATAACTCAGATTTCATCTCCGCTTTGAGAAATGTTTCAGTAAAATAATGGGATGTATGAAGGAGAGTCATTCATGATTCAGCCTTTACTTAGAAGCCAAAGAGCCAAAGATGCAGGAACTATTTGAGAAAGTCACACACATGTTCTGAGGTTAGAATGCAAGGCAGATTAACACCAGCATCACAAGAGACTTGACAAGCCTGGGTTCCAAGGCTAGAAAGGCAAAGCTGGGGACCTGAGTGGTGAGGTTTTTAGGGGCAGGGGGCCCTGGGCACAGGAAGATAGTCACTGCTTAGAAGAAACTTGCACTGGGCCTCATCTGTCTCTTGAATGACAGAAATCCTGAGCCCACCATGTCTTGGGGTCTGCATGGTCTGAGAATCTGGTGATTTTTCCATCACATCTCCCAGAATGTCATGGTGTATCTCTTTGTAGTCTTTATCCATAGCTAAATCTTCATGAACCCAGTCCACTTAACCCACTGTTTTATGTGAGGACCATTGTGTGTACTTTTATACAAAGGATACAAAAGACACCAATACTGGGAAATTTATTTAAGAATACTTCTAGGATATGTCCTGTGATGCCTCAGGTCTATGTCCCACATTTTCTTACATCTACAGTCCTGGGTAATAAGTTGGAGTATTTGAAAGATTAGTCAATTAATTGTTCTAACAAGAAGAATTCTATTTCTGCAGCCCCACGAGTGGAAGAAAGCCAGAACTCTGTGGTGCAGGGCTTTAGACTTGCTTCAGGTCTTCTCTCCCCTGGGTCTTCTGGATCTTGCTGTCCTGGCCATGAAAGGCAAACGATAAAGGAAGTCTGTTCCCTTAAGACCTTGTGCTGGCCTTTACTATCTGTTTCTGGCCAACCTGAATTTGAGAACGCTCCTTCAGTCTGCATCTGTGTGACCTTGGGCAAGATAGGGAACTGTCTGTTTCTGCTTCTTCAACTACCTACCTTGTAAAGCAATTGGGCACATAGACGTTAGCTGCTGTCACAGTGGGGTATTCTCTCTTACCATCAATATGGCTAGCATAGTCATTCTACTCCTCCTTTACTTGGGCCCTTGCCTAGGCCACTCAGCTTCCCCAGAGCAGGCCCCCTCTAAGTCCCAAGGCCTCCTAGGCCTAGGTGTCTGCCCTAGTTGGAGAAAGGCACAAAGAGAAAACACCAGTCAATGGGAGAAGAGTCTCCCAGGCCAGTCTTCCGCCTGGAGCCCCACCCCTTTCTCACCACAAAGATTACTTCACTGAGGGCGGGGCGCGATGGCTCATCACTTTGTAATCCCAGCACTTTGGGAGGCCAAGACAGGTGATCACTTGAGGTCAGGAGTTCGAGACCATCCTGACCAACATGGTAAAACCCCGCCTTCACTAAAAATGCAAAAATTAGCCAGGCGTGGTTTTACACACCTGTAGTCCTAGCTTCTGGGGAGGCTGAGGCAGGAGAATTGCTTGAACGCAGGAGGTGGAGGTTGCAGTGAGTTGAGATCACACCACTGCACTCCAGCCTGGGTGACAGAACGAGACTGTCTCAAAAAATATATATATATATTACTTCAGTGAGGACCCTCGAACTGCTTCAGATTAGCAGATCTCTTTCTCCCAAGAGGGGAAGGGATGGGAGCCATGAATGCCGACAAGAATTAGTGTGTAGCTATCTAGTATTTGTTAATGCAAGAAATTACACTTACACAAGTTAGAGTAAGCCAAAAGGGTTTTCTAGTTATTTCTCGGCTCTGAAGGCCTCACCCTGCCCCTGACTCCACAGCATTTGACTGTGAGTTGCAGAGACATGGCCTCTGCTTGTGCTTAGAGCAGGGATGGAGGGTCACTCTCAGTCTTCAGTGAGCAGCAGTCCTCTCATGTCATTTTCTCCTGTTGTTGTCCAAGAGTCAAGACAGTCCTTAGGACTTGCACAGAGGCAGGGCTGTGATTAGAGTTAGACACTGGCCCCATACCTGCTGGTGGTGTAGGACCCTGGGGAAAGTATCTAAAATAGGATAAATCTGGGTAAAGCAAGGATGACACACACCTCACTGTGTGGCCTTGAGAATCCCAAGCAGGTACCCTGCACAGATGTCTGGGGAGCAGGAGCAGACTGATTTTCCTTTTGTTTTGTTTCTGGTCCACAGCTCCAAGATGGCTTTTCATATACATGCTGTGAATAATCAGGGAAGGTGCGTATATGATTGTGGTATAACCTTATATGGAGCAAGTTTTAGGAAGATAAAGAGGGGGAAGGCTGCTGACATGAGTGGTTTTCTCATGCTTCCACACCTAGCAGTGACATCACTCCAGGGTTGGGCTTGGGCTGACTGCTGAGCTGAGACCCTGTACCCTGAGTTCTTCCCACTGCAGAGCTGAGGGGCAGAGGTGGGGATGGACATACTCACCTTAGTGGCCCACATACCAATTCTACAAACGTGCAACCCAGTGTTTTGAAAGGCCCTAAGAGCAATCCAAATCTATGACTTGTCATTACCAAGTTGAAAAAAGCGAACACTGTGAATTTAAGTACACTTAAAAACTCTTTAACATAGTCTTCCATCTCTTTCCTCTTCTAGAATTGTACCGCTGGACAGTGAAGATAGCTTATCCTTTGTGAAGACGGTAAGCAGAGTTGTCATGGGTCAGCTGGCTGGGAATGGCCTGTAGAGGGACATCTGTAAGTTAGGAGGTGGGAGTGGGTGGGGGTCTTGGGCAGCCCACCCCACCTGAAGAAACTGATCTGTTCTCAGTCCTATCCGAGCCATAGCAGTGGTGAGCCTGTGCTTACTGAGGGTACCCAGGTAGCTGTGCCAGGCCCACCCACATCTATTCTCCCTTGCCTAGGCTTCCCCGGGGTCCAGAGTCTTAATTGAGGTGTTGGGAGGCACCTCTTTCTGGGTTATGAAGCCTTCCTATAGGTAGCTGAGATTGCTCTGACTTCGTGTCGAAATGTGAGTCCAGGACAAGCCTGCCTTGACTAACAGACTTAAGTTTTTCAGTGGCATCTTTGAGTTCCAAGACTTGCATTGATGTCCTTAATGGGAACCTAGAGTTGAAACCGGTCTTGACAGCATAGTTGAGACCCCGTGTCTAAAAAAATTTTTTTTTAATTAGCCAGGTGTGGTGGCATGCATCTGTAGCCTGAGCTCCTCAGGAGGCTAAGGCAGGAGGATCACTTGAGTCCAGCAGTTTGAGACTGCAGTGAGCTGTGATTGCACCACTGCACTCGAGCCTGGGTGACAGAGTGAGATTTAGTCTCAGAAAACAAACAAAAACCGGGAACCTGGGAAAATTAACTACAGCCCTGTACCACAAAAGGACATCTTGGTCAACAGTGGACTGCAGATACAACAGTGGTCCCATAATATCATAACACTGTATTTTTACTCACCATTTCTATGTGTATATATGCCTAAATACACAAATATTACCATTGTGTTATAATTGCCTACAGTATTCAGTATAGTAACATGCTGTACAGCTTTGTAGCCTAGGAGCAGTAGACTACACCAGCTAGCCTAGGTGTATAGTAGGCTATACCATCTAGGTTTAAGTATACTCTATAATGTTCACACAGTGATGAAATCAGCTAATGACACATTTCTCAGAATGTATCCCTGTCATTAAGTGATACATGACTATAATTATTTAAATGACCAGTAATCAACAGGGACCTGTGTCTGCCATGAAGTAGAGTAGTCAGAGCAATGTTTTCCAACCTGTGTGCTGGGGGGATGGTTTGGAGATGCACTGAGCTAATGGTCCCTGGGGTGGGATGGCATGGCCTGGGGGAGCCAGAGTTTCTAGGCCAGTTGCTCTCAGCCACAGGCTGAGTCCTCCGTTTACCCCAGAACATCCTGATGTGAAGAAGGTTGGCAAATGGTGCATGAGAGGGTGGTACGTATCCAGCCAAGATTCTGTTTGTGGTGTGTGTTATATCTTGAGTCTGTTCTGTGACCACTGCCTGAGCCTTAGTTCCAAAAAGCTTTGGTCCCAGGGAACTGGGTGGGCAGCTGTGGATAATTTGGTACAAGCACATCCCCATCACCATCACCTGTGGAAAAGTAACTCGGAAGTTCCTGTCAGTAGTGTTAACCCATCTACAGAGAATAGTACAACAAGGGTAATTTTTTTAAGGTTGCAATTTATGTTTTTATAATGTTCCTGGTCCCCATCTGTCAACATTTTGTGTGGATGTTCTTTTAGAACTATTTCAGACTTTTTTGTGATATTAGTAAAACATTGGGAAATACTTTCTGATATTTAGGTGATCATACTTTATCTCCTTGTTGACTTTAAAGTCTGACTTCTCTCCTGGGACTCTTGCACGGTGCTTTGGAAGATGCTTTGCATAGTAGCAGGTGATTAGGAATCCAGTAAAATCATAGTCTTGCATCAAGTATGCACAGCTAATGAGATAGGAAATAAGAAGCAGCAAGTCGATGCTTTCTGTCTACATTCTGTCCTCTTATCCAGAGGTGAAGTTCTATCTCCTCCCCAAAGCCTTCCCTGTTGATTTCTCCCTAGAAGTATTCCTATAATCCTTGCAGTTGCAGTTTGTACTACACAAATTAAGGAATAATTCTATCCTAATGTATCATACGATATCATAATGTGTCATATGATGACCTTTGTGTACGAATGCCCTTGTCTCTCCAGCTATACATTAAGATTTCCTGAAGATAGGCACGATACCATATTTTTTCTTTCCCTGTGCCACATGGTGGGAAGTACATAACAAGTGTCCAACAAACGCTACATGTTATCTTTTCAATATCCTCTTTTCCCTTCCTCAATATCAGTGACCAAATATGAACATGAAGGATCAGGAACCCACAGGATCTGTCCACCTGATTGGTCTGGGAACCAAAGACGTAGGATTGCCATTGTCACTTAAGAGGGACCATGTAGCTCAGGAGGGTTCTGTGTCTTCAGATGCTGGAAATCCTTTGAGACAGCTTTAGATAAACCTTCCAGTTGTCAAACCTGAAAAGAAAGTTAACTCAAATATAGAAGCCTACTTGTCTCTTTTATATATCCTATTATCATCATAATATGGAAAATTCAGGGCTTTGATTTTAACTGTGGTTTTTTTCCTTTCAACTTTGTGCCCTCTTTAAGTTTTTATTTGAAAATTCAGCAATCCATTCAAGAGGCTCAGGTCTTTTGTCTGTGTCCTAAGGGGTGGGACAGGGGTCCCACACTAGAACGATAATATGTGAAAGTGGACTTAGTCTCAGGAGATCTGCACCAGCACCCACCGCTCACCGCTATTCAGGGTAGGATGGGACAGGTCCTTGTGCTACTTATCCCATGTCCCTCATCAGATCTTCCTGGTCATCCAAGACTCTAGCTCTAGCTGACATCATTTTCTCTTTCTTCTGCTGGCTTCTTCCCAGAATTGTTCCATTTTCACTAGTTTTTACCTGATAAATTAGGGCTTTCTTACTGGACATTGGGAGCTCTCTGAGTTGTTCTAATTTGGTTTCCAGGCTAGTGAAGCCTCTGCTTTTATTTATCTTGGCCATAAAAGTTTGAATAGCTTTCTTGCTTTTTTTTTTTGAGACAGGGTCTTGCTCTGTTGCCCAGGCTGGAGTGCAGTGGCATGATCATAGATTACTGCAGCCTCAACCTCCTGGGCTCAAACAGTCCTCCTGCTTTAGCCTCCTGAATAACTGAGACCACAGGCAGATGCCACCATTCCTGGCTCTTTCTTTCTTTCTTTCTTTTTTGAGACAGAGTCTTGCTCTGTTTCCCAGGCTGGAGTTTAGTGACGCAATCTCAGCTCACTGCAACCTGCACCTCCCAGGTTCAAGCAATTCTCCTGCCTCAGCCTCCCAAGTAGCTGGGATTATAGGCACACACGCCACCATGCCTGGCTAATTTTTTTTTGTATTTTAGTAGAAATGGGGTTTCACCATGTTGCCCAGGCTGGTCTCAAACTCCTGGGCTCAAGTGATCCACCCGCCTCACCTCCCAAAGTGTTGGGATTACAGGCATGATTAATCATGCCCAGCCTGATTTTTCTTTAGTAGAGTGGGGATCTCACTGTGTTGTCCAGGTTGATCTCAAACTCCTGGGTTCCTCGAACTCCCAAATTACTGGGATTACAGGCATGAGCCACTGTGCCTAGTCAGTATAAAGCAATTTGAGGGAATATATGGAAACAAAGATACTTTCCTTATAGCCCAAGTGTGTCTCTGATCAGGGAGCAATTTCAGGGAAGCCTGGGTGATCCTAAAGTCACCTTGCAGTTCAAAGATGTATTTAGGATAACTCCAGTTTTCCCTAGAAACTCTTGAGTACTCTTTTGCCATGTTCCTTTAGGCAGTATTTCGTGGTCTCGTTCTTATGGATTTCTCTCTGATGGTTTTGGGCTGGTAACTGATCGAACTGGTTTCTCATTTGATGCAGGCTTGTATGACCGTCTATGACATTCCTGACTTGCTGGGAGGAAATGGTTGCTTAGGATCTGTGGTTTTCTCTGAATCATTTTTGACTTCTCAAATCTTAGTTAAAGAAAATGGTAAGTATATGTGATCTTTAGAAAGCAAACCCTAAGCCTTTTTTTTTTTTTTTTGGCAAAATAAGCTATAAACTAAGGCAAAAGACCAACAGTAAGCTGGTAAAAATATTAGAACTTACGATCACAGCACTGCACTCCAGCCTCAGCAACACAGCGAGACCCTGTCTCAAAAAAAAAAAAAAGAGGAACATTAATGATGAACAAAGGGTGTACATCCTAATTTATGAAGAACTCTTACAAATTAATAAGAAAAGATAAGCTACCCAATAGTAAAATGAGCAAAAAAAATGAACAGGCACTTCACAGACATGGAAAACAAAAAAGAGAGGAGGACTATGTATAAATGAAGATATGTAACCTCACTAGGAGTCAAGAAGAAGCAACTTGAAGGCTGGGCACAGTGGCTCATGCCTTAATCCCAGTACTTTGGGAGCCCAAGGTGGGCAAATCACTTGAGGTCAGGAGTTTGAGACCAGCCTGGCCAGCATGGTGAAACCCCATCTCTACTAAAAATACAAAGATTAGCCGGACATAGTGGTGGGTGCTGGTAATCCCAGCTACTTGGGAGGCCGAGGTAGGAGAATTGCTTGAACCTGAGAGGCGGAGGTTGCAGTGAGCTGAGATCGCACCACTGCACTCCAGCCTCAGTGACAGAGTGAGACTCTGTCTCAAAAAAAAAAATAGAAAAAACTGAAACGGTAATTAGGTATTATTTTTTTACCTGTTAAGTTGGCAAAATATTCTAAAGAATTACTATATTCTAAGGAATGAAAATATTCTAAAGAATGGTAGAATGAGCCTGATAATAATTCTCTTTGATCTTTAATATGTATACCTGTACTATCTTGATAAGAAAATGTAATGGTAAAATGGACTAATTCCCAAAAGTTTTGTTTCTTGGTTTTTGGTTTGTTTTTTCTTTTTGAGACAGGGTCTTGCTCTGTCACCCAGGCTAGAGTATGGTGGCATGATCTCGGCTCACTGCAACCTCCACCTCTTGGGCTCAGGTGATTCTCCCACCTCAGCCTCCCAAGTAGCAGGGACCACAGATGCTCCGCCACGCCTGGCTAATTTTTCATATTTTTTGTAGAGACGGGGTTTTGCCATGTTGCCTGCAATCCCAACACTTTGGGAGGCCGGGGTTGGCAGGTCACCTGAGGTCAGGAGTTTGAGACCAGCCTGGCTAACATGACAAAATCCCGTCTCTACTAAAAATACAAAAATTAGCCCGGCATGGTGGCACGCACCTGTAATCCCAGCTATTTGGGAGGCTGAGTCAGGAGAGTTGCTTGAACCTGCTAGGCAGAAGTTGCAGTAAGCCGAGATGGCGCCACTGCACTCCAGCCTGAGTGACAGAGCAAGACTCTGTCTCAAAAAAAAAAAAAAAGCCCTAACTCCTGAGAAGGGCATTTAGTGTCTGGGGCCTGTGAGGCAGGCTGAGGTGGTAGGGGAGTAACTGGCATGTGTGTGGTCTTCCTGCAGATGGCACTGTTACCACAGAAACCCGCTCCATAGTCCTGACTGCTGCTGTACCCAGATTCTGCTCCTGGCTGGTTAGTGTCATTCATCAGGTGGAAGTGGACCTATGTGTGGAGAAATCAGGGTGAACATTTGAGGAAGAGCCTCTTTGTTGGGCCCCTGGTGGGATGTCAGATCCTAAACTAGCTGTTGTTCAGGAATGGAATTTTTTATCCCAGCCCTTTCTTTTTATACAAATGAACCTAATTTCGTTAACTCTCATAATCTTAGAAAAGTTTCAAAAGAAAGGAACAAAGTCATGTGGGTCACCATTAAATTGTGAAAGGAAGAAATTAACAGCCTTATTTTACAGATGAGGAAACTGAGCTTATAAATTGAACGGCCCGGCCAAGGTCACACAGATCATGAGAAGTGAGTCCCATGACTTGCTTCTCTGGTAGAGTGGTTGCTACAGAGTTTTTACTGTAACATCTCTCTACTTGTAGAAAAGTCCCATCTTCTGCAGTGGGAGGGACTTGGTCTGAAACTGGGGCCTTGGAACATAGGTGTGACAGTAATGAGTCTGCTAATGGGCTGAGTCCCTGCTTGAGAGTGCTCACATTCTGCTTCTACAGTTCCCACACAGACAGGGAAGACCGAGAGTTATCCTCTAATCTGAACGTGTTTCAATGAGAAGACATTCTCTGAAGATATTTTAATACATTCTCTTTGCTTCATCCCTAAAAACAGTTGTTTTTTTCTGAAGTGAAATGTAGGTGGAGACTAACACATCCCCTCTGCTTGTCATAAGCTCATTAGCTGGACCTCAGGTCCTAGTGAGAGAGCCCACCATGGCCTTGGGCTCTGAGCCCTGGTGACCAGCAGACATCTCAGGTGTGTCAGGGCCTGAGAGCACTGGACATGGACATGGTGAAAGACTGCCCAGCCAGTGTCCTGGGAATATCTGAACACAGTGGGGAGACCTAGCAGGATTTTCCCTTGAAGTAGTGGACTGAAAATCTGCATTCCTTTTGGACACAGGTAGAAGATAATGAAGTAAAATTGTCTGAGAAAACCCAGCAAGCAGTGAGGGTAAGCAGCCTTCTTATTCTCAGTGTTAACATCATATCAAAAGATAATGTAAGCAATTCATAAAGGTATTAAAATACTTCTTCTCACTACTAATCTAAAGGATTTGCACTGTGTTGTCTTCACTTCCTATTTGCATTCCTCCCCTTCCCAGCAGAGCTTTCGAAATCACCATTTATGGGGGATACAATTAGAGGGATTCTTTATTCCATGAGGGCCTTTTGGTGTTTTTTTTTAAATCTCCCCGTAGTATTAAAAGCAGATCCCAGATTGGCCTAGACATGTAGAGCTGAGACATCAAGGCTTTAGGCCAAGGAGAAGCTGCCTCCGTTTTCACAAAGGAAATAAATCCACTGGAACATGAACCAGCATTGCAGGCTTTGATGCCTGGACTCAGAGAGAATCTTAATGTTCTTTTTCTCAGCACAAATCAAGGATGCCAGTAACCTGCCAAAGAGCCAGACAATGCCAAAGGCCATGGAATACATTGGGCATGTCTGAGCCTGACTCAGCTTTTGTAGATGGACGTATTTGGGCAGGACTTTTGATTCTGTGAATATTTATGCTATAAATCACCTGTTCTTTTTTGGGTTTTGTTTTTGTTGTTGTTTTTAAAGGGGGATGAGTCTTTCCTGGGCACTTTCCTAACAGGAGGAGAAGGAGCATATCTTTATTCCAGCAATCTACAGTCCTGGCCTGAGGAAGGTAAGGAGCTATGACTTTAATGTTCTTGGCCATGTCTGGGTCCCTCATTTGCAGATGGTAGCATGGGAGTTGTGATTAATAATACGTCTTCTATTTGAACATAATTGTGGTACAGAAATGTTTTCCTACAGCTTTTCTCTCTTGACCCACCCACTTTGTAGATGAGGAAATTTATGCTAGGAAGGGCTGATCACAGAACTGTACCTGTTCCTTTTGTTGCTGCCTGAGGTTAGTTAGCTCTCCGAATGGGCTATGGCAGCAGCATTTCCAGAAATAGAATTTGTGGACCTAAACAGAATCTGGATTCATTTATCTTACTGTGTAACAAATTACCACAAATTTAGTAGCTTAAAACAACACCCTCTTATTATCTCACAGTTCTCCAGGTCACAGTCTCCAGCAGGCTTGGCTGGACCCAGATCTCTTGAGGTCAAAATCAAGGCATCAGGCAGACTAGACTCTTATCTAGAGCCTCTGGGGAAGAATCTTCTCCCAATCTCAGCCAGGATGTTGGTTCCTTTCGCTTGTAATACTGAGGTCCCCGTTTTGTTGCTGATTGTCAAACAGGGATACTCTCAGCTCCTCCTCCCAGAAGTCCTTGCCCTTGTAAACCCCTCCATCTCAGCTATAAAGAACCTTCTTGTATTGAATCTCTCTCACACTTGGAGTCTCTCTAATTCTTCTTTGCTATCAGCATCTTAAGTTTTTGCCTATCCCAGTCCACCCTCTGGCCCCCATAATTCATGTCCCTCGTTACCTCCTACTGAGGGTCTCATCCCATTGTGGCTACAGGTCAAAGTCCTAAATCTCATGGGCTTAAATATCCGAAATCTCATGATCAAGATCATCTAAGTCCCATGTAAATGAGGCTTGGGAGAGTAATCTGTCTACAGCTCCTGACCATAGTTCCTCTCCGTGTCTGTGGACCTACAAAACTAAAGAGACAAGTCATCTGCCCGCAGCCCTCCCAGCATACAAGGTGGGACTGGCATAGACTTCAGGTTCACAAAGAGGAAAAACAGAAGGTAAAAAGGAGTCACCAGCCCAAGGCAGCTTTGAAGTCCAGCTGGGCAGACTTCAGTTCCTTGATTAGGTTTCAAGGCCTGGGAATAATTCTGGCTCTCAGCTCTGCTTCAGGGCTCTTGGTTCTACCCTGTTTGCTCTTGGTTTGCTCTGGGCTCATGGCTCCACCCTTTGGGCTTGTGGCTACACTGCTGTCATCCTTCCTTTTTCAGTGAAAGGTAGCACCTTGTTTGTAGCTGAGTAGTTTTATCAGCCTGCCTCTTGCCAGTAGAATTTTGAGGGTCCAACAGTCTCCTTCAATTTTATACTTTCTCTGTCCCTTTCAATCCAAACTGGCAGTGTTTCTGCTCGTATAAAATCCTCAAAAACCTTGTTGGTCTTGCATGGATTTTACAGGGATTTACTGCAAGTTCCTCTTTGGCTTCCTCAGAATAGCATTTTCTTATGAGTCCTATTCTTTCCCTGTTGAATATAGCCTTTATGTGAAGGAGGAGTTCTGACTTACTCTACAAATTCCTCAACCTCTACTAAGCAAATCCCTTTTCTGGATGATTTTGTTGTTCTTGTTGAAAATATTCTATCCGGTGGCAAATTCCTCTCCCTGTTCTCAGACCACTGCTTCAGCTTCTGCCCCTTCATTCACACAGAAGACAAAGCACAAGGAGTTCTGGTTTTCTGTCCACATACTGCTGGAGTGGTAATGGCGTTTGTTATCACATCTGTCCCTGCATTTCTGCCTCTCCAGATCCTGGTGCAGAGAACCCGGGAGTTAGGAACATTTGCTGAAGGTAGGGAGTATGTGGTAATACTACCAGCCTTGAGGCAAGATTGCGTAGTGTTTTAAAAGCAGATTGTAGGCACAACACAGAGGTGGTTTGTGCTCTGTCATCCTTGAGCCAATTATAATATTTAGCAGGGATATTTGCCAAAATTAGTTTGCACCTTCTTAGCAAAGGGCCTTGTTAGAAAAATAGTCTTGCATTGTACTGAGTTATCCAACAAGATTCAGTGTATCCTAAGGTCTCTGTGCAAGAATAAAGGCACAGCCAGGGATTTCTGGAGCCTTATTAGTCGTAGTCTTTTGAAAACTTGAATTTTAAACTTTCTTCATTCCTAAGGGGAATCTAGTTTAAATTAGGAGATGGTTTTCTGAGGCAGGGAAATTGAATAGAAGCAGAGAATTTAAACAGGAGTCTCCCCTTCCTGTGGATAAGCATTTTACCACTTTGGGATTCAGGTCAGGAGCTGATGTAAGTTTTGTGGGGCTTGAAGTTTATACCATTTGGGGACTCTCTTAAGGAAAATACTACAAAATGATTAGGGCTCTTCTTAGGGCCTTAGAAGGGGGCTTGGGCAGGTAAGGAGTCCTGAAGTTCAATTGTCTTTAATGTCTTTATAAATCTGCCTTTACTTGGGACTGTGATGAGCTTGAAATTTATCTGTTCCCATCCCCTGAAGATATTTATCTTCAGCTCCTCAGGATGCATTATCTTGATTGATCTTCATATCCTGAGTCCCATAGAAGGTGAAAACTTGCCTGATATTGTACAAGTTGTTATTTTTTCCATACTTTTTTTTTTTTAAGCTCCCTCACCCTGACTGAGATGTAGTACAAGTTAATGGCAGCATCTAGAGGGTAGTCCAGGTCTGGAGAATAGTACAGGTCTTCTGATTTTTCACCCAGCAATTAGTTACAGATGAAAAGAATAGTACTTCCTGGCAGGGCGCGGTGGCTCATGCCTGTAATCCCAGAACTTTGGGAGGCCAAGGCAGGCAGATCACCTGAAATCAGGAGTTTGAGACCAGCCTGACCAACATGGAGAAACCCCGTCTGTACTAAAACTACAAAATTAGCCAGGCGCGGTGGCGCATGCCTGTAATCCCAGCAACTCGGGAGGCCGAGGAAGGAGAATCGTTTGAACCCGAGAGGCACAGGTTGTGGTGAGTGGAGATTATGCCATTGCACTCCAGCCTGGGCAACAAGAGTGAAACTCCGTCTCAAAAAAAGAAAAAAGAATAGTACTTCCTTTACCTTGAAGTTTTTTCAGCTCTAGAACTGTTTCTGTTCACCAGTTAGTGGCGTCGGCTATCACAAGATGTCTTGCTTTTCAAATTCCCATTCGTTCATGTCCTTCATGTGCCCTTCTCCTCCCCGCCCTGCTGTCTGTGGCCAGGCAGGCTGCCCAGTACCTAATCCTCAGGAACCTGCTTTAGAGTTTTGCCACACATGCCCATATCCCCAGACAATATCTTGTTTTGAACTTAATACAAATAGAATCATACTGTAGACCTGCTTTTTTTGCTCGATATTCCTAGGATTCATCCAGTTTGTTGTATGTAAGCCATATAGCTTACTCATTTTCATGGCCCTATAGTATTCGTTTTTGCAAGCATGCACTATCATTTTGACTCTTGGTGGACATGTGGGTTTTTTATAGTTTTTGTGCTAGGTGCAGTGGCTTGTGCCTGTAATCCCAGCTTCTCAGAGGCTGAAGCGGGAGGATCACTTGAAGCTAGGAGTTCAAGACCAGCCTGGGCAACAGAGTGAGACTCTTGTTGCTACAAAATAATTTTTTTAATTAGCCAGCGTCTGTAATCCCAGCACTTTGGGAGGCTGAAGCAGGAAGATTGCTTGAGTCCAACAGTTCAAGACCAGCGAGACCCCATCTCTACCAAAAAAAAAAAAATTAGCCAGGCATGGTGGCATATTCCTGTAGTCCCATATATTTGGAAGACTGAGACTGGAGAGTGACTTGAGCCCAGGAGTTCAAGGCTGCAGTAAGCTATGATCTCACCACTGTACTCCAACCTGGCTCACAGAGCAAGACCCTAACTCTAAAAAATAAGTAAATATAGGCTTTTTTAGGTATTGCAGACTGTACTGTTATGAGCATTCTTGTGCGTGTCTCTTGGTCCACATGGGCAAATGTTTCTGTAGGGTTGGAATGAGGAGTAAAAATTTGGAATTTTAGTATGAGCCCACATATGGCTTTTTTAAATGAGGCCAAACTGTTTTACAAATTGATTGTCCCAAATTATACTTCCAGCAGCAGCATACAGGTATTTGAGTTTTTCCATATTCTGGCCAACACTTGCTGTTTTGCCACTGTGGTGAGTGTGCAGTGCTGTATTATTAGTATTTTAATTTACATTTCTCTTATTATTAGTGAACCATCTTTATTTATTGGCCAAGCCATTATACTTCCCTTCTGTTAAATGCTTGTTCTTGTTTTTTGCTCATGTTTCTTTTAGATTGTCTTTTTCTTGTTTATTTTAGGAATTTTTTTTTTTTTTCTTGAGACTAAGTCTCACTCTGTTGTCCAGGCTGGGGTGCAGTGGCGCAATCTCAGCTCACTGCAACCTCCACCTCCCAGGTTCAAGCAATTCTCATGCCTCAGCCTCCCGAGTAGCTGGGACTACAGGCGCGCAACAACATGCCCAGCTAATTTTTGTATTTTTAATAGAGATGGGGTTTCGCCATGTTGGCCAGGCTGGTTTTGAACTCCTGACCTCAGGTCATCTGCCCGTCTCAGCCTCTGAAGGTGCTGGGATTACAGTCGTGACCCACTGCGCCTGGCCTATTTTAGGAATTCTTTCTTTTCTTTCTTTCTCTTTCTCTTTTTCTTTCTCTTTCTTTCTTTCTGTCTCTCTCTCTCTCTCTCTCTCTCTTTCTCTAGTTCGTTTGTTCATTCATCTTTTCTTGATGGAGTTTCACTCTTGTTGCCTGGGCTGGAGCGCAATGGCATGATCTCAGCTCACTGCAACCGCTACCTCCCAGGTTTAAGCGATTCTCCTGCCTCAGCCTCCCAAGTAGCTGGGATTACAGACGTGCACCACCATGCCTGACTAATTTTGTATTTTTAGTAGAGGTAGGGTTTCTCTATGTTGGTCAGGCTGGTCTCGAACTCCCAACTTCAGGTGATCAGCCTGCCGCAGCCTCCCAAAGTTCTGAGATTACACGTGAGCCACTGTGCCTGGCCAGGAATTTTTTATAGATTTTTGATACTAATTATTTGTCAATTCAGTATATTGCAAATATTTTCTTTCACCTGGTGGCTTGTCTTATTTTATTTCTGATGCTTTTTAATGAATAAAAGTTCTTAATTTTAATGTAATCAAGATAATCTTTTCCTATGTGATTCATGTATTTTAGATCTATTGAGGCTTTTTCTGTTGAATTATAAAAATACAATTTTTCAAAGAATCCACCTGGATTGCTCTTTGAAAATGATATGAGATAGGAGTCTAATTTCACTTTTTAAATGTGGGTAGCCACCTGTCTCAGCAACAATTATTGAAAAATCATTCTTTTCCCACTGATCGGCAGTGCCAGCTTTGTTATAAATCAAGTCTCTTTATGTGTGCGTCTATTCACAGGCTCTCTGTTCTGTTCCATTATTCAGTTTCTCCCTGAGAAAATACCACATTGTCTTATTTTAGATAGATAACATATTTCTATATGGTGTCTTAGTCCACTTGGGATGCCATAACAAAATACCACAGACTGAGTGGATTAAACAGTAGAAATTTATTTCTCACAGTCTGGAGGCTGGGAAGTCCAGGTTCAAGGTGCTGGCAAGGCAGGTTTCATCCTGAGGCCTCTTCTCTTGACCAGTAGAGGCTGCCTGTCACTGTGTGCCCACATGACTCCTCCTCTGTGCATACATGGTAGGAGCTAAGCACTCTGGTAGCTCTTATTAAGGGCACTACATCCCAATAGACCTTGCCCCACATTCATGACCTCATCACATTCATGACCTCATCTACCCCTATTTCCTTCCAAAAGCCCGATCTCCAGATAACACCACTTTTGGGGTTAAGGCTTCAACATTGGAATTTTGGAGAGGACACAAACATTCAGTCTCTAATGTGATAAGGCAAGTTCCCACCTTTTTTTTCTTCTTCAGGAGTATCTTAGCTGTTCTTAGCACTTTGCTCAAAGTTATTGACATTTTTGTGTTGGCTTTTCAGGATTTTCAGAAAACTTGTTGGGTTTTTTTTTTTTTTTCTGAAATTGTGTTCAATTAAAAGATCACTTTGGAGAGAACTGTCATTTTTACCATGTCAAGTAAACCTGAGTTTTCCAGTTCATGAATGTGATGTGTATTTATGTCTTTTTAATGCCTATTAATATAGCGTTATAATTTTCTCATTATTTTATATCTTTTTTGCTGTCAGAAATATCTTTTACGATTATACTTTTGATGCTTTATCTAGGATTATAATCCTAAATTATGGTAGAATTGCTGGTTATAGGATTAACTGTATTTAATATTCATATATTTACTTTGTATTCCTTAATCTTATTCTTTATTAATTCTAATAATCTAGATTCTTCGGAGTTTTACTTGTAGGCACTCATATGATCTATCAATTATGATGGCTTTATTTCTTCCTTTCCAATTATATTTCTTTGTCTTGCCTTCACTGGCTCAGACCACTAGTACATCATGGAGTAGAAGTAATGATAACAGGCATTCTTGTGTTATTCCTGTCTAGCAGAGAGAGCTTTACCGCTTCCTCTGTGTTTTGATACTTGTGGGTTTTTTTTTTTTTTTTTTTGGTAGTTACCTTTATTGCAGTAAAAACATTCCCCTTTCATTGCAAGTTTAATAAGCTTTTATCATGACTGTTTCTTGATTTTTATTAGTGCTTTTTTCCTGCACTTACAACTTTGTTCCTTTAATCTGTTAACATAATAAACTACTATATTACTTGATTTTTTAAATGTTAATTCTACATCGTTGGGAAGAGCTAACTGGATCATTATTTTTAATATACTGCTAGACTCAGTTTGCTAATAGTTTCGTTAGGATTATTACATCATAAATGGGATTAACTGTTTTTCCTTTTTTGTATTGTAATTTCTGGTTTAGGATCAGATTTTCTAGCCAAGGAGTATTCTCTTTTGTACTTCCTTACTGTGAAATATTATGTATGAGATTTGAATTATTTTTTGACTCTTAGTACTTGCCTATGAAACACTGAAGGCATGATTTATTTTTTAAGGAAAGGTTTTTAACTACTGATTTAGTTTCTTTAATGATTATGGAGTTAGTCAGGTTTTGAATTTCTACTTGATCAGTCTTGGAAACTTAGAATTTTCTAGGAATTTTTTTCCTTTTATCTAAGTTTTTCAGATTTTTGGTAAAAGACAAAATTTTTCAAATTTCTGTACTTTAAAGACATTGCCCCACCCCTGTCTTCTTGCTTTTGTATTATTTTTAAGCAGAAATCTACTGCTATCCTTATCTTTGTTTGCTTCTTTCTTTTTTTGTTTTTTTTTGTTTGTTTGTTTGTTTGTTTGTTTGTTTTTGAGACAGAGTTCCACTCTTGTTGCCCAAGCTGGAGTGCAATGGCACGATCTCAGCTCCCGGCAACCTCCACCTCCCGGGTTCAAGCAATTCTCCTGCCTCAGCCTCCCGCATGTGCCACCACACCTGGCTAATTTTGTATTTTTAGTAGAGATGGGGTTTCTTCATGTTGGTCGGGCTGGTCTCGAGCTCCCAATCTCAGGTGATCCACCCTCCTCGGCCTCCCAAAATTCTGGGGTTTCAAGAGTAAGCCACTGCGCCCGGGCTGTTTCTATGTAAGATATCCTTTTCCCCCAACTGCTTATCACTGATTTTAGGCAGTTTGGTTTTAAAAAATTTTTTTTCAGCAATTTGGTTTTGATGTGATTTGGTGTGGTTTTCTTCATGTTTTTTTTGTTTGTTTTTTGTTTTAAGATGGAGTTTCACTTGCCACCCAGGTTGGAGTGTAGTGGCATAATTCGGCTCACTGCAGCCTCTGCCCCCTATGTTCAAGTGATTCTCCTGCCTTAGCCTCCCAAGTAACTGAGACTACAGGCACCCACCACCATACTCAGCCTAAATTTTTTGTGTTCTTAAAAACGGGGTTTCACCATATTGACCAGGCTAGTCTCAAACTCCTGACCTCAGGTGATCCGCCCACCTCAGCCTCCCAAAGTACTGGGATTACAGGCATGAGCCACTGCACCAGCTTCTTCATGGTTTTTGTGCTTTGGATTTTTTTAGCTTCTTGGATGGGTGGGTTTATAATCTTCCTCAAATGCAGAAGCTTATCAGCCATTTTTTTTTTTAAACGTTTCTGCCCTCCTCTTCAGGAATTCCTATTACATATGTATCGGGCTGCTTGAAGTTGGCCCACAGATCCCTGATGTTCCCTACTATTGTGATCAGGGTTTTTTCTCTTTGTGTTTTGTTTTGCATAGTTTCTACTTCTGTTTATTCTAATTTACTCACCTCTTCTTCGGCATTGTCTACTGCCATTAATCTCATCCAGTGTATTTTTCTTCTTAGACATTGTATTTTTCATATTTAGAAGTTTGATTTGAATCTTTTTTATATCTTTTATGTCTCAAACTAATATGGTTCATTCTTTTCTCCAGCTTATTAAACGTGATACAGTTATATCTGTTTTAGTAACTTTTTCTTATTTTATTATTATTTTTTAATAGAGATGGGGTCTCATTATGTTGTCCATGCTGATTTCAAACTCCTGGCCTCAAACAGTCCACCCATCTCAGCCTCCCAAAGTGCTGGGATTACAGGCATGCACCCCTGTGCCCAACCAATAACTTTTTCTTCTAATCTTATTACCTGGTCTTGCTTTTTAAAGCTTTATTAGGCAGGAAGCAGAGCAACATTTGACTTAGGACTAATTTTACCCCACTACTGTAGCAAAATCCTTTTCAGTACTCTACCCAATATCCCTATGAAGTATGAGGTTTTCCTCTGTGGCTGATGAGAATGGGCAGAATTTCCATTGTGAGGGATGTATTGATGTTTGCTGTTTGACATATGAATATCCAGTTTTTGCAGCACCATTTGTTGAAAAGACTCTTCTTTCTCTTTTGAATTGTCTTTTCACCTTTGTTGAAAATCAGTAGACCATATATGTATGGGTTCTATTGTTTCCTACAGGCATCAGTGAATGGTTGGTGCTTAGGCAGCTCCTTCACTCTCCCTACAGTGATTTACAGATTCCAGAGTGTTTTTACATTGGGCAGAAATTGTTAGCAATGCAGAGCAGGATCCTGGACCCATTGAAACATGGGACGGTGAATACATCCTGAGAACCCTGGGGACCAATCTGGCTTTCACCTTTGTGTGTTGGAGAGGCCCAGGCCAGCGGTGGTTTGCTCTCTGCTGCCATATTTCTGCACCCTCTCATGTGTTGACTTGTGTCCATCTGAAGCTATTGAGGGACACTTTTTAAAAATTTCTTGAGAAGAAGTCTCACTCTGTCATCCAGGCTGGAGTGCAGTGGTGTGATCTTGGCTCACTATAGCCTCTGCCTCCTGGGTTCAAGCAATTCTTGTGCCTCAGCCACTCAAGTAGCTGGATTACAGGCATATGGCACCACGCCTGGCTAATTTTTTTATTTTATATTATTATTATCATTATTTTAGTAAAGATGGAGTTTCACCATGTTGGCTAGGCTGGTCTCGATCTCCAGGCCTCATGTGAAGCTCCCACCTCAGCCTCCCAAAGTGCTGGGACTACAGGCATGAGCCGCTGCACCTGGCTGGAGGGACACTTTAAAAACGAAGGTTTTGGTCTGGCACGATGGCTCACACCTGTAATCCCAGCACTATGGGAGGCTGAGGCGGGCAGATCACCTGAGGTCAGGAGTTCGAGACCAGCCTGGCCAACATGATGAAACCCCATCTCTACTAAAAATACAAAAATTAGCCAGACCATGGTGGTGCGTGCCTGTAATCCCAGCTACTCGGGAAGCTGAGGCACGAGAATCGCTTGAACCTGGGAGGCAGAGATTGCAGTGAGCCGAGATTGCACCACTACACTCCAGCCAGGGCAACAGAGTGAGACTGCTTCTCAAAAAAAAAGTAAAGTTTTGTACAGCACTGAGCATGAAGGAACTGTTTGGCTGCCTATTACTTGTAACATGGGTCACATTCAGGAACAGAATGTCAAGAGAAGTAAGCAAGTCACAGAAGAATACATGATTAGGATTTCATTTATATAAAAACAAAAACAGACAAAACTAAGTAATACACAGTTTACAGATACATTCAAGTGTGGTAAAACCATCCAGAATTCAGGATGCTGTTCCCCATTGGGTGGAAGAGAAGGACTGTCATTGAGGAAGGACATCCAGGGGGTTTCAACGGTGCTAGTAATGCTCAATTTCTTAGGCCCGGTAGTGAGTGCATAGACATCTGGGTTTTGTTGTTGTTGCTTTGTGTTTTTTGGGGGGGTTTTTTTTGTTTTTTGTTTTTTTTCTTTAAACCTTGTGCGTACATTTCACACACATATATAGACACAGGATGAAAATCATCTAGCCATTGCATCATAAATTGCCCCAGCAGTGATAAATGTTTCCTCTTCCCATAGACTGGGCTGTTGGAAGATATGTATTTGTACAGCCAGTTTTCTGAAAGAGGAAAGCCAAATTCTTCATTGGCATTTGCTTGGTATCTTGGTTTACCCTGAGGGCTTATCCCTCTTTTGTTGAACTTCCAGGGATGCAGAGCTCAATCAAAGGCAGAACCAAACCGCAGTCCTCCTGGTTTTGGGGCAGTAATGAGAAACTTTCTCTTATCCTGGATTTTCAGACTTATAGATTAGAGGAGAAAGGACAGAGCTCATCCACTAAGGACACCAAGGATGGCACAAAAAGTCAGGGAGATCTCCTCAGGAGTTGGCTGCCCTGGCCCCTGTGAACCCCTGCAAAGGCATGGCCCTCAGACCACTGTCTGACAGTCAAGAGTCCAGAGCAGATACCAGAAAGGTTATTGCTTCAAGTGGATTAGGATCCGAGACCAGAGCACAGGCACTGGGCCACCCAGTAAGTCACTTCACTTATCTCATGTGTGCTCTGAGAATAATGACAGAATTACTGCTCACAGAGCCAGGCTAAGGGGCAGCTGTGATCACAGGACAGATCACAGGACAGTACTGAAATTAGATCCTGTTTACTGAGACCTTGCCTTGGCCAATGCCCCATAATGAGTGCTTTTCCAGCACTGTCTTGTGAATTTGTCTTCCTCTTTTCGATTTTGTTTTGAGGCTTCAGAGTCTAGTGGGAGAGGAAATGCTGGAGATGACCTCGCTCATCCTTTCCCGTCTTCTTATTGAGTAGATGGAATGTGCCAGCTTCTCCAATCTGTGCTTTTTTCTGGAAGCTTCAGGATTTTGAGGTTTGTCCAGGAGGCCTTTCGAGTAGCACCGGACTTGTTTCTGAAAATGTTCACTTCAAAAGTACACAGGTAGAGAGGTACCCAGGACAGGGAAGGGTGCAGGTACTAAGCACTCAGCAGTAGGAGCAGTTTCTACCTCATGACACCTGTGGAGCCCTCGTATCTCTGGAAAGAGTAAGTAGAGTCATCTTGTGGCAGGAGTTGGTGGGGTTGTGGTTTTAGGAGAGTGTTAAAGGTCTGGAATGAGCTCTGTAGGCTGATGGAAGGGGTAGGGAGACAGCAGTAAACAGGCTGTGGGACAGCACTGTGGCCTATTGTGGTTGAGGGAGCAGAGAAGGCACATCGTCAGATTCACCACAGCTGGGCTTTGGACAGGGGAGAATTGAAAGAAAAAAAGGCATGAGAGAACTGAAGGCACCAGCGTGGTGTAGTGTCTTTGGCATCAGACAAACCTGTATTCTATACCTGGCTCCACCACCAAGTAATACTGTGATTTTGGGGGAAATCTCTCTAAGCTTGAGTTTTCTCATCTGTCCTATGAGAAAAAAACAATACCACCTCTTACAATTGTGAAAACAGAAAACTATAATGTATGACATGTGTGGTGCTTAGTAAATACTGCATGAAACCTGTTCCCATTCCTTTCTTTTAACAGAACAAAGATTAAAGGTAAGTCTTGTCCCAGAAGATCTGCCCTTGATGTAGATGAGAAGAATATCAGAAATTTCTGAGCAATAGGGGAAAATGCAAGTACCGTGACTGTGAAAGCTCAGTGACATCAGAGGATGGAGTGTGGGGAGGGAGACAGCTAAAAGGGGGATGGGGTGCTGGAGTCAGAGAGTAGCTGCTGAGCTGGAGATTTCAGAAGTTACTCTGGGTTCAGCTTTACTGCTCTAAGAAGGAATGGAAGTGTTTGCATTGGAGGGGAAGACTGAGCACATTCAGAGTGATTGGAAATATGGCATGGTCAAGAGGGCAGTAGGTGTGAGCGGTAGAGGGAGGGGCTTGTGTCTCTAGAGGAATGAAAGTATCATGCTGTGGTGTTGGGGAGAATGGCCTGGGAGCAGCATGGAGGAACTTTGGGGTTGGTACAGGATGAGGCTGAGGCATGAGTAGCTTCCTTTTCAGAGGGCCTCAGAAAAAGGCAGTATGCACAGAAAGCCAAGCTACTTGTTGGAGAGTAGAGGTTTCCAGAGCTTGAACCTGGATAGTTGCTGGCTGTGGCTGCCACAGATTTTAAAGTTGGCATGTCCCTCTGACTGGGCATCTGGTTCTTCCATGAGAGGCAGATGCCAGTTCTTCTTGTACCTAAAAACCGCCTCCTTCTCCCTTCACTTCTCCTGTCTGCTGTGAACACATACTAACTAGGCCCCTCCCTTCCTTCTGATACCTCACCTCCTCAGGAAGCTTCAAAGCTTGCAGTCTCTAGATTCCTCACCCAGGATGCGAATGCAGCCCTCAGACTCCTGGCCTTCGCTATTCTTGTCATTCCAGTCTCCAGAGCTTTGCACTGCTTTTCTGGAGCTACAACTCAAGGAATCGGTCTCACTTATTTATCTCTTGACCTTTGCCTTGGCAATGAGGTCTTAATGACAATAAACTCAAACCTGTGCCTTGAGCTTTAAGAACTACTTCATCTCCTCTCTGTATGCAGAAACATGGAAAGAAAAGCTGTTATAGGAATGGAAGATTCAGCTTGGACCAGCCCCAGAGAGCAGCTTCACCTAGGAGTCTTATGGGTGCTCTGGGTGCTGCTTTTGTGTCTCCAAAGCAAGCCCAGGCCCAGCATTAATCTTTGTCATCTTAGTTGTCCATCTTTTCCATGGTCTGCTCCCTAGGGCCTATACCTAGCTGCTGTATATGACCTTGACCATCCAGGACACAACAGCTCTCCTTAGACTTGAATCCTTGTTCTGAGCAACCCACATCCGTGTCCACCTGCCACCCGTCTTGCTTTTGTGAACTACAGAAGAGCAACCCCCCAGTGTCTGTAGAACCTACTCATTACCTAACTCAAATGTTCCATTGCTGGGCACAGGGACCTTAAGCTCCCTTCACCAGTCTTCAGCTGAGAGTCGAATGCTCCTTCTCGGGCCCTAAGTGAGGGATGTGGTCTCTCTAGGGCTGAGCCAGCTTCTGGCAAAGCAGAAGAAAGGAAAATCTGTAAACTCAGTATATGGAGCAGATATACCCAAAGTCTTTTTTAGTGTGTTTCCCTGGAAGATACTCATAAGGGAATGTGAATTTTGCTTCTCCCCATTAGCTGATAGTTTATTCACTTGTTTTTTCTAATTCTTACGCAGAGACTGCATCTGATGCCTCGTTTCCTTCTGAGGCTCTAGGAGGTTACTTTGGCTTCCTCAGAGCACAGGGCTCAGTATACAAATTGCATAACGTAATTGCTACTGATACTGGCCTCTAGTTACCACACTGCTGTGCAAGAGGACATTGGAATCTGACCCAAAGCACCCAGCCCTCCAGCTCTGACCAACTCTCTTTTCCTTCCAGGGAATGTTCATTTCTTCTCTAGTGGCCTTCTGTTTTCTCACTGTCGTCATGGAAGTATCATCATTTCCAAGGATCACATGAATTCCATTTCCTTCTATGATGGGGTAGGTGTTTTACTAGTCAGTGGCTTTTTTGGTCGGAAAGTTCCTCACACTTTTGAGGGGAAAACTAAATAACTCCTGTTTCCCCTCCACTACCACGGGGCAGTATGTCAGGAACCAGCATAGCCACTGAGGCAGTCAGGGAGGGAGGTTGTGGAGAGGCCTGGGCATTCTCAAGACACTTATGAGCCTCGTCAACCTCACTGCTCTGTAAAGGGCTTACCTAGAAAGGGCTTCTGGTCAGAAGGGCCAGCAGCTCCCCATGCCCAATTCATTCATCCTAACTGAGAAGGCCTCTGGTGGCCCCTCTCAGCTGGCCTCCAGGCCCAGGGACACAAGGCTCACCCACTGAAAAACCAGAAAGGAGCTACATCCTGTGGTATTGATGAGGCTTCACATACACATTAGCATGGACAGGATTGTAAGTGAGCCAGAGAGAGAGAGAAATGGCTCACTTTCCCTGTGAGAGTTTAACCCCTCCTCCCTCATACACCCAGACTTCCTCTCCAGCTCTGTAAAAGTTCCACCGTCCTGTAACAGTCCTCTAAGTTCACCAGGCTGCACCAACACTTCCCCTTCACCTTAAGGGGAAGAGGGTAGCGATGAATTTCTCCTAGCCTTTACTCTGTGGCCAAGGCACAGCTTGTCTCAGTGCAACACCAGAGCAGAGGGCAGGCCCGCCACTCTGCCTGGTCTCAGCCTCAAAACCAGTCTGTCTGGGAACTAGGACAGAGACTATGTGAGGTATTTTGGTCAGATGGCTCAGAAAACAAATTCTTTGAGCAAGTTTTTCTTCCATATAGAGCCTGCAGCCTTAAAGGCTGTTCAGAAATGTAGGCAGACCAATTGGACAGATTCGATGGCCCTATTAGATTAAAGCTTTGCCGTTAGGTTAAAGAGTCTTCCAATATCAGAGAAGAAAGAATGCATCATGAAAAGCACAGTACTAGGATGATAAGTAGCTAATTTTGACAAAAAATAGATTCTTACCTCTACCAAAAATCAAAATGAACTTCTGAGGGATTAAAATTAAATATATTTAAATTTCACAAATAGAATATAAAAATGAATATTTATTAAACTTATAGGGGTTAGAAGACTTCCTAAGCTTAGAAACAATACAAGAAATTCTAAAGGAAAAATTAGTCAAATTTGACCAGTTACTGAATTTTTTTTTTTTGAGGCAGAGTTTCTCTCTGTTGCCCAGGCGGGAGTGCAGTGGTGCCATCTCAGCTCACTGCAAGCTCCACCTACCAGGTTCACGCCATTCTCCTGCCTCAGCCTCCTGAGTAGCTGGGACTACAGGTGCCCGCCACCATGCCCGGATAATTTTTTGTATTTTTAGTAGAGACGGGGTTTCACTGTGTTAGCCAGGATAGTCTCGATCTCCTGACCTCGTGGTCCGCCCACCTCGGCCTCCCAAAGTGCTGGGATTACAGGTGTGAGCCACGGCACCCGGCTGACCAGTTACTGATTTTTAAAAATTTTTTGCTGACGGTTTAACTTATTGAAGTGTACTGTAAATACAACTAACTGTATTGATTTAAAACTTTGGCAGATGTGTACATTCATGAAACCAGCTTTACAATCAAACCAAAATATTTCCTCATGCCCTTTTACAGATCATCTTTCCCTCCACTCCTGGGTTCAGACAACCACTGATTAGCTTTTGTCACTATATATTAGTTTGCATTTTCTAAAATGTTATATAAATGAACATCATCTATTCTGTATCCTTTGAGTCTGACATTTTCCACTTAACATAGTGATTTTTAGATTCATCCATGTTGTGTATGTAAATAGCTGTGTTCTCTTTATTGCTAAGTAGTATTCCATTGTATGGGTATATCATAAAATTTATCAGACTAATTAGTAATACAAAACCCTTTAAAAAGTATTTTAGGGGATGGGGAGGGGTTGATCAATGAATACAAAGTTAGAAAGGATGAGTAAGTTCTAGTGTTCTGTTGCACAGTAGGGTGCCTGCAGTCAACAGTAAGGTGTTTAGATCTCAAAATAGCTAGAAGAGAAGATTCTGAATGATAAATGTTTGAGGTGATGGATTTATCGTTCATTACCCTGATTTAATCATTGCATAGGCCGGGCGCGGTGGCTCACGCCTGTAATCCCAGCACTTTGGAAGGCCGAGGCAGGCGGATCACAAGGTCAGGAGATCGAGACCATGGTGAAACCCCGTCTCTACTAAAAATAGAAAAAAAATTAGCCGGGCGCAGTGGCGGGCGCCTGTAGTCCCAGCTACTCGGGAGGCTGAGGCCAGAGAATGGCGTGAACCCGGGAGGCGGAGCTTGCAGTGAGCCGAGATTGCGCCACTGCACTCCAGCCTGGGTGACAGAGCGAGACTCCGTCTCAAAAAAAAAAAAAAAAAAAAAAAAAATCATTACATAATGTATACATGTATTGAAACAATACATTATACCCCATAAATATGTGCATATTATGTATTAATTAAAAATAAAAAATAATTTTTTATGGCCAGGCACAGTGGCTCATGCCTGTAATCCCAGTACTTTGGGAGACTGGGGCAGGTGGATCACCTGAGGTCAGGAGTTCAAGACCAGCCTAGCCAACATGGTGAAACCCCATCTCTACTAAACAAAAATTAACTGGGCGTGGTGGTACACGCCTGTAATCCAGGCTACTTGGGAGGCTGAGGCAGCAGAATCACATCAACCTGGGAGGCCGAGGTTGCAGTGAGCCGAGATCGCACCACCGCACTCCAGCCTGGGCTACAGAGTGAGAATGTCGCAAAAAAAAAAAAAAATATATATATATATATATATATTTTTTTTTTTTAGTAATTTTTAAAAAGTATTTCAAAAGACAAATTTTTAAAATTGGGAAAAACGGCCGGGCGCGGTGGCTCAAGCCTGTAATCCCAGCACTTTGGGAGGCCGAGACGGGCGGATCATGAGGTCAGGAGATCGAGACCATCCTGGCTAACACAATGAAACCCCGTCTCCACTAAAAATACAAAAAAAAAAAAATTAGCCGGGCGTGGTGGCGGCGCCTGTAGTCCCAGCTACTCGGGAGGCTGAGGCAGGAGAATGGCGGGAACCCGGGAGGCGGAGCTTGCAGTGAGCCGAGATTGCGCCACTGCACTCCAGCCTGGGCGACAGAGCGAGACTCCGCCTCAAAAAAAATAAAAATAAAAATAAAAAAATAAAATAAAATTGGGAAAAACATTTTTGGTGATTTAGACAAATGAGTTAATATTTTTTTTCTGCAAAGAGTTGTATCTTTATTAACATGGAAACACTGAGTCCCAGGTCAGGGGTGTTCAGAGGACATGAGGCTACTTAACAGATAGAAGAAATTACATCAGAAACAAGCTCCTGCTGTCATATGTAACAGTAAACTAGCATTTATTGTTAAATTATACTAATATAGTGTTAAAGTATACTAACTTATACTAAGGAACTGTTGGCAGAGGAAAACTGGAATAGCTCATGTCAAGCCATGGGGGTGGCCCAAGAGGGTGAGAGAGTGAGTGCAGTCACTGGAAATGTTTACTGACAGTATATGATAACATGGCTGATGGTAATGATAAATTAAGTTTTAAAAACAGGATATGGGGCTGGGCGTGGTGGCTCACGCCTGTAATCCTAGCACTTTGGGAGGCTGAGAAGGGCGGATCACCTGAGGTCAGGAGTTCGAGACCAGCCTCACCAGCATGGTGAAATGCCGTCTCTACTAAAAATACAGAAATTAGCTGTGCATGGTACTGCGTGCCTGTGGTCCCAGGTACTCGGGAGACTGAGGCAGGAGAATCACTTTAACCCGGGAGGGGGAGGTTGCAGTGAGCCGAGATTGCACCATTGTACTCTAGCCTGGGCACCAAGGCTGGTGAAACTCCATCTCAAAAAAGAAAAAAAAAAAAAAGGCCCAGCATGATGGCATGTGCCTGAAGTCACAGCTATTTGGGAGACTTAGGTGGGAGGATCACTTGAGCCCGGAAGTTCGAGGTTGCAATGAGCTCGCACTTGCAATGAGCTATGATTGTACCACTGGACTCCAGCCTGGGAGACAGAGCAAAACCCTGTCTCTGAAAAAAAAAAAAAACGGAAAACGCAAGTACTAAATGTTAGCTATAGTTGGGTTTAGGTGATGAGACTTTCGATTAATTTTTTTTAACTTTCCTCTCTGTTCTATTTTTATAATTTTTTTCAAAATGAGTTTCATTTCTATGCCCTACCAGTGAACAATCTGAGAAAGATATTAATAAAACAATTCCAGGGCTGGATGCAGTGGCTGAAGCCTGTAATGCCAGCACTTTGGGAGGCCAAGGCAGGTGGATCACTTGAGTCCAGGACTTTGAGACAAGCCTGGGTAATGTGGTGAAACTCCATCTCTACAAAAGATGATGATGATGATTATTATTATTTAGATGGAGTCTTGCTCTGTCACCCAGGCTGGAGTGCACCCAGCCTCAAAAAATTTTTTAAAATTAGTGGGGCATGGTGGCACATGTCTGTAGTCCCAAGCTACTTGAGAGGTGAGGTGGGGGGATCTCCTGAGCCCGGGAGGCAGCAGTTGCAGTGAGCTATGATCATGCCACACTGTGCTCTAGCCTGAGCAACAGAGTGAGACCCTGTCTCAAAAAAGAAAACAATTCAATTTACATTAGCATCAAAAACAGTAAAGTACTAAGGAGTAAATTTAACCAAGAAAATGAGAGATTTGTACACTGAAAATTGTAAAATATTGCAGAAAAATTAAAGAAAACCTAAATGAAGGAAAAACATCCATGTTCATGAATCAGAAGACTTAATATTAAGACAATACTGCCCAACGCAACCTACAGGTTCAGTGCCATCCGTATCAAAATCCCAATGGCATTTTTTGCAGATAGGAAAACCCTGCCGGACGTGGTGGCTCACACTTACAATCCCAGCACTTTAAGAGGCTGAGGCAGGTGGATCACTTGAGGTCAGGAGTTTGAGACCAACCTGGCCAGCATGGTGAAACCCTGTCTCTCTTAATAATACAAAAATTAGGAAGATGTGGTGGCACATACCTATAATCCCAGCTACTCGGAAGGCTGAGGCACAAGAATCGCTTGAACCTAGGAGGCAGAGGTTGCAGTGAGCCGAGATTGTGCCACTACACTCCAACCTGGGTAACAGAGTGAAAACTATGTTTCAAAAAAAAAAAAAAGAAAGAAAGAAATAGGAAAACCCATCCTAAACTTCATATAGAATATATAGACTCTCAAGGGACCCTGATTGTTTAAAACAATCTTGAAAAAGAAAGTTGTAACACATACATTTTCTTGTTTCAAAACTCACTGCGAAGCTACAGTGACCTAACAGTGTGGTACTGGCAAAAGGTCAGGCATATAGACCAGTGGACTAGACCCATGGAGAGCCCAGAAATAAACTTTTGTATCGAATCATTTTTGACAAGGATGCCAGAACCATTCAATGTCAAAAGGACAGTCTTTTTAACTAATGGTGCTGAGAGGCCTGGTGCGGTGGCTCACGCCTGTAATCCCAGCACTTTGGGAGGCCAAGGAGGGCAGATCACTTGAGGCTAAGAGTTTGAGACCAGCCTGGCCAACATGGCAAAACCCTGTCTGTACTAAAAATACAGAAATTAGCTGGGTGTGGTGGGCGGGCCCCTGTAATCCCAGCCAGGCAGGAGGCTGAAGCATGAGAATCGCTTGAACCCAGGAGGTGGAGGCCAGTCAGCCAAGATGGCGCCCCTGCACTCCAACCTGGGCACAGGTGCCCTGAGTGGGACCCTGTCTCAAAAAAAAAAAAATGGTCCTGGGAAAACTAGATATCCGTGTGCAAGAGAATGAAGTTTGACCCTTACTTTATGCCCTATACAATAAATTAACTGAAAATGGATCAAAAACATAAACGTTAAGAGCTAAAACAATATGCAATCCCAGCACTTTGGGAGGCCGAAGCGAGCAGATCATGAGGTCAGGAGTTCGAGACCAGCCTGGCCAGCATAGTGAAACCCCATCTGTACTGAAAATACAAGCATTAGCTGGGCACGGTGGCACGCACCTGTAGTCCCAGCGACTCGGGAAGCAGGAGAATCGCTTGAACCCAGGAGGCGGAGGTTGCAGCAAGCTGAGATCGCGCTTTTGCACTCCAGCCTGGACAGCAGAGTGGGACTCCATCTCAAAAAAAAACACAGAGCTAAAATGATAAAACTCTTTGAAGAAAATGCAGGAGAAAATCTTGATGATATTGTATTTGGCAATGATTTCTTGGGTGTGATACTAAAAGCACAGACAGCAAATGAAAAAATACGTAAATTGGACTCTGTCAATATTTAAAACTTCTGTGTATTAAAGGACATTATCCAGAGAGTGAAAAGACAATCCTCAGAATGGAAGAAAATATTCACAAATCATTTATCTGATAAGGGATTAATATCCTAGAATGAATTTTGAGATGACATTTTCACTTTAGGGGAAAAAATCCAGATTAGGGGTGGTGGCTCACTCCTGTAATCCCAACACTTGGGGAGGCCAAGGTGGGAGGATCACTTGAGACCAGGAGTTTGAGACCAGCCTGGGCAACATAGAAAGCCCCTGTCTCTGCAGAAAGTTTAAAGAAAAGTAGCCAGGCATGGTGGCATGTGTCTGTAGTCTCAGCTACTTGAGGGGCTGAGGCAGAAGAATTGCTTGAGCCCAGGAGTTTGAGGCTGCAGTGAGCCATCACACTCTAGCCTGGGTGACATAGCAAGACCCTGTCTCAAAAAAAAAAAAAAAAAAATCCTTTTATTTCCTGTATCTCCTATAAGTAAAGCACATCTATACCAAACCCCAGTGAGCTACATAATGTGACAATAATTGTACCGAAATTGATTCTGTGTGTTCTGGCAGTAGTTGTGAGTGCTATAATTGCGCAGATGCCCTTCTTGCTGATGCTCCCTCCTTTTCGCTTTAGGATTCCACCAGTACTGTTGCTGCTCTTCTCATAGACTTCAAAAGCTCATTGCTTCCTCACCTCCCAGTTCATTTCCATGGATCAAGCAATTTTCTGATGATTGCCCTTTTCCCCAAATCGAAGATATACCAAGCATTTTACTCAGAGGTAACATCAGTCATTATTCAGCAAAACTACTACTACTTTTTTTCCCCCTAGCAATATAAATGGTAAGGCAGCATCTTGGGGCTAACAGTGAAGTGATGAGAGGCAGAGTTACGAGGGCTGGCTGGTGTGCGGTGACTGCTTCTAATCCCTTCAGGTTCTGGAATGGTGCTGTTGGCAGGGAGAGGTGAGAGCCTAAAGAAACTGAACAAGAGGGTTTTTAGCCTTTAAGAAAAATCTACTTTGTCCTCTTTAAATCCTAATTAGGGTTATCTCTTATTTAGCTACTTTATTGAATTGTTGGGCCCTACCTACTGAATTAGTGTTCTCTTTGCCACCCTATACTCTCCTTCCCCATGGGTCACAGTCCCTCTTGCGAATGGTACCACCTGGCAGGCTGCACATTATAGGTGCTCAGCACAGATTGCATAGATGAGGGAGTTTACAAGAATGATACGACCCACTTAGAGACCAAGCAATAGCCAAAGCCAAACTGATGGCTAACCTCATGACTAGTGGGAATTCTTGGAAAGGTGTGGTTACAGCAGCTTGTGATGGGACAGTGTTCCTCCCTCAGGTCAGATTCGCAGACCATAGAGGATGCAAGAGTTGACCTTGGCTGTAGAATAGCTTCTCAGCCCAGTCTGTGTCTCCCAGCTTTGCTGGACCTTTTTACCTCCTTGGGCTTATCCTTTCAATCTGGGAAAGTAAAGACAGCCCTTTAGATTCTCTTCAGCCATCCCTCTGCCTCTAGGCAGGAGTTACTTGAACCACTCCTGTCCGTATCCCTAGAGGAGAACATGCCTCTGCTGCGAGGACAGTGTTACCCGACCCCTTTCTCCATGCTTCCTGACCTCTCAAGGAGCAGAATCCCTGGGGCAGTAACCCAGAAAGACATTCTGGTTTTTAAAAGTACAGAACAAAATTGCTTCAGGCCTCTATTTTTGAAGCAAACTTGTTTGTTATAGTCATTTTCTCTGCAGTGACAGTCTAGATTTTCAACAACCATCAAATCCCCATGTGGGTTCCATATCCTGTTGTTGGGTTTAAAGTGTTCTTTGCTCAAATTCTGTTTTGTTTAGGTCTTCTCCCTCTGGCAACAGCAGGATAACTCAGGGCTCTCTTTAAAAGTGATCCAGGAAGATGGATTATCTGTGGAACAAAAGAGATTGTAAGTGGCTGCTTCAATATTTGTGCTTGCTTCCCTAGGCTTTGTGGGCGTGCTTTCTCTGCAAGATGCCTCGCATTATGTAACACAGAGGTCTTGGCTTCTGAAAGGGTCAACACAGACATTTCAATGCTGCCAACTTGCAGGTAGCCGGTGCCCTTGGGAGAATAGAAGGCAAGAGAGGGCCACGTGCAGTGCCTCACACTTGTTATCCCAACACTTTGGGAGGCTGAGGCAGAAGGATGAATTGAGCACAAGAGTTCGAGACCAGCCTGCCTGGGCAACATAGTGAGACCCCATCCCTACAAAAACTTAAAAATTAGCTGGGTATAGTGGCGCATGCCTGTAGTTTCAGCTACTCAGGAGGCTGGGGTGGAAGGGTTACTTGAGACCAGGAGTTAAAAGTTGCAGTGAGCCATGACCGTGCCATTGCACTTCAGCCTGAGTGATGGATCAAGACCCTTTCTCAAAAAAAAAAAAAAAAAAAAAAAGGTCCCCACTGCCAGGAGCCAGTGTATCTATGAGGGGCCGCCTCTCATAGCCCTGACCCGGGCCAGGCATGGTGTTGGGCGCTGAGCCAGTCTCACCTGTGTCCGGGAGCCCAGGGTCTTACTCTGTCACCCAGGGTAGAGTGCAGTGGTGCGGTCCTGGCTCACTGCAGCCTCGACCTCCCAGGCTCGGGTGATCCTCCCACTTAGCAATTGGGACTACAGAGGTTGCAGAACTTGAAGCTAATTTACCTTGTACATGTAAAGTGCATTTTCCTGATCCAAACAAGCTTCACTGTTTTCAGCTAACAGTAACTCCAGATGAGGGTTACTACCAGGGTGGAAAATTTCAGTTTGAAGTGCCCGATGCGTACAACATGATGCCTCCCAAAATGAAATGCCTGACCAAGATCTGGCACCTCAACATCACAGAGATAGGGGAAATATGTCTGAGTTTACTGAGAGAACATTCAATTGACGGCACAGCTGGGCTCCCAAGAGAACATTAAAGGATGTCGTTTGGGGATTAAACTCTTTGTTTACTGATCTTTTGAATTTTGATGATCCACTGAATATTGAAGTTGCAGAACATCATTTGCAGGACAAGGAGGACTTCCAGAATAAAGTGGACAACTACATCAAGCATTATGCCAGATGATAAAAGGGGGTGATTGCAGGCCCATGGACTGTGTTACAGTTTGTCTCTAATGTGAAATTGCAAGAGGTAGCCCCGCCTCCCATCCTCACGCTCCCTCTCAGTCCCCTGGATTGCCCCAGTCCTGTGACCATGTTGCCCTGAAGAAGACCATCTTCATGACTGCTCATTGTATATGGAGAATTCAACATAATACATCAAGGGCTTCTTTAAAAAAAAAAAAAGAAAAAGGTCGGGCACTGTGGTTCAAGCCTGTAATCGCAGGACTTTGGGAGGCCGAGGTGGTGGATCACCTGAGGTCGGGAGTTCAAGACCAGCCTGGCCAACAAGGTGATACCTCATCTCTTCTAAAAATACAAAAACTAGCCGGTCGTGGTGGTATGCATCTGTAATCTCAGCTGCTCGGGAGGCTGAGGCTGGAGAATCTCTGGAACCTGGGAGGCAGAGGTTGCAGTGAGCCAAGATTGTGCCACTGCATTCCAGCCTGGGTAACAGAGTGAGACTGTCTCAAAAAAAGAAAAAAAAAGAAGAGAAGTGAAACCACCAAGAATCAGAAACTCATGGTATTATCAAGGGATTTCAGGCCAGCCTTTCTATGTGGACGTACCCATCATCATGCACTAACACCTCATTTTGTTTAAGTCTGAAATGGGTGTTTTGGAAGAGTTGACTCTGTCACTGGACTCTGGCTTGAAAACATCAGAACCAGTTTTGTAAAGTGTATGTGCTAAAGGAAGATGGACTTCTAATCTGTGAGCTTTTGTTATTCCAGGCACTCCAGTGCACAGAAGCTCTTCAGTGCCCTGAGCCAGCCTGCTGGGGAGAAACGGAGTTCCCTAAAGTTACTCTCAGCCAAACTCCCAGAGCTGGACTGGTAAGCTCTGGTTCTGTTTATAGATGTTTAATATTCTGGCTTTTGAAATGTCGGAAACCTCAATGTTGGTCCTTTTAGCTCCTTTTTCTTGTAATTTCTTAGAGATCACTGTAAAGTTTCGCAGAAACACACTGTACACAGTTTTATTCTCTAGAGAGAATCTCTCCAAGGTTTATTTTTCAACAATTAAGTAAAAACTTTTTCATGTGAGTAGGCACCTTCAGGAAAGGCTAGGATGGTAACATAATAGCATTGTTTTTGTGTTTTTAGGTTTCGCCAGCATTTCGCCATCAGCAGCATTAGCCAGGAGCCTGTGATGAGGACCCATCTTCCTGTCCTGCTGCAGCAAGCTGAAATCAACCCTACTCACAGAGTAGAAAATGACAAGGTAGAGGAGCTCACTAGATATGTTGGGAATTCACAGGAAGATAATCTTGAGAGCCTGCCCCTGGATCTTTTGTGTCAGTTAACAACAAGAACTCAGATGGAGTCCCTGTTACAGGACTCTCCACTCCACTTCCTTGGATCCTGAAATGTAATGATACACATGCAACCTGCTGTGTACAATGTCTGTGTCAGGTGTCTACATTCACCCTGGCCAAGCCTCATGACAGTGACAAAACCCTGGCATCTTGCCGTGCCCTCCCCTGGCCTCTCAAGAACATTTAAACTCCTACTCAGTGCTTTCATGCTATCAGCTCTTCCTGATTGTGACAGGAACTTACCTGGCAGTGGTTGACACATTGTGCTTAATACAGGGAAGGGCACCCATGTTATTCAGGCCTTGCTGGAATCAGCAGAGTAAAGTGATACTTTATAAACACTATCTTCCCCAGAGTGGAGGTTTTTTTGTTTGTTTGTTTTGGTTTTTTGTTGTTGTTGTTGCCCAGGGTGGAGTGCACTGGTGTGATCTTGGCTCACTGCAGCCTCCGCCTCCTGGGCTCAAGTGATTCTCCTGCCTCAGACTCCTGAGTAGCTGGGATCACAGGCATGCATCACCACGCCTGGCTAATTTTTGTATTTTTGGTAGAGACAGGGTTTCACCATGTTGACCAGGCTGGTCTCAAACTCCTGACCTCAGGTAATCCGCCCACCCCAGCCTCCCAAGTGCTGGGATTACAGGTGTGAGCCACTGCGCCTGGCCCCCAGAGTGGATTTTAATCTACTCCTGCCTCACGCTTTCCTCCTCTTGACCCCCTCCCACCGTTCCTTCAGAACCATAAGTCTCTCTTTTTTTTTTTTGAGACAGAATCTCACTCTCACTCTGTTGGCCAGGCGGGAGTGCAGTGGCGTGATCTTGGCTCACTGCACCCTCCACCTCCTGGGTTCAAGGGATTCTCCTGCCTCAGCATCCCGAGTAGCCAGGATTACAGGCACGCGCCCCCACGCCCGGCTAACTTTTTGTATTTTTAGTAGAGACGGGGTTTCACCATGTTAGCCAGGATGGTCTTTTTTTCTTTTTCTTTTTCTTTTTTTTTTTTTTGAGTCTTGCTCTGTCACCTAGGCTGGAGTGCAATGGCACGATCTGCAACCTTCACCACCTGGGTTTAAGCAATTCTCCTGCATCGGCTTCTCAAGTAGCTGGAACTTCAGGTACCTGCTACCACGCCCTGTTAATTTTTTGTATTTTTAATAGAGATGGGGTTTCACCATGTTGGCCAGGATGGTCTCAAACTCCTGACCTCAAGTGACCCACCTGCCTCGGCCTCCCAAAGTGCTGGGATTACAGGCATGAGCCACCATGCCCAGCTTTTTTTTTTTGAAATGGAGTCTCGCTCTGTTGCCCAGGCTGAAGTCCAGTGGCCCGATCTCGGCTCACTGCAACCTCTGCCTCCCAGGTTCAAGTCATTCTCCAGCCTCAGCCTCCCCAGTAGCTGGGATTATAGGCATGTGCCACCAAGCCCAGCTAATTTTTGTATTTTTAGTAGAGTCAGAGTTTTACCATGTTGCCAGGCTGGTCTGGATCTCCTTACTTCAAGTGATCTGCCCGCCTCAGCCTCCCAAAGTGCTGGGTTTACAGACATGAGCTACCGCGCGCAGCCCAGAACCATAAGTCTTAATAGGCTCAAAGAGGGCATTTACTTCCATGCGAGTCTAGAAGATACTCAGCTGCAAAAGGAAGTAAAAGCACTAAGCAATGAGAAACGTCATTTTTTCCCTAAGGCAAGAGTGTAAAGCATCTGAAAATACCTACTTGTTATGTTTTATTCAAAGGTGCAATATTTATTTATATTTTATTCAAAGATGCTTGGCCGGGCAGGATGGCTCATACCTGTAATCCCAGCACTTTGGGAGGTTGAGGCAGGTGGGTCATCTAAGGTCAGGAGTTCAAGACCAGCCTGACCAACAAGGTGAAACCCCGTCTCTACTAAAAATACAAAAATTAGCCAGGCGTGGTGGCAGGTGCCTGTAGTCCCAGCTCCTTGGGAGGCCAAGACAGGAGAGTTGCATGAACCCAGGAAGCAGAGGTTGTAGTAAGCTGAGATTGCACCACTGCACTCCAGCCTGGGCAATGGAGCGAGACTCCATCTGAAAAAAAAAAAATGGTGCTTTTGGACTGGCCTTAAAGTAAAAACATGTCTGGCTTTACGTACATGTACTGTGATTTGAGGGGCTGAGACCTGGGCACTGAGGAATAGGAACGAAGACGGGGAAAGCTGGATGGGAGGAGGATAAACATGGAGTACTGCCTGAGGGGTAGAAAGGGGTACGGTGTGGAGGCCCTGGTCAGAGGGAACAAGAGACAGCTTCTGGGTCCTACAAAAGAAGAGGGATTCACGGCCATCTTCTCTGTGCTGATGTGGGTAGCTCAAGTGATGAGTGCTTCCAGGCTTAGCTTTAGCATATTTGTGACTGGGCCTGTCCCAGTGAGTCTTGTGTATTGTGAAATAAAACTTACAGGCTGGGCATGGTGGCTCACGCCTGTAATCCCAGCACTTTGGGAGGCCAAGGCGGGTGGATCACAAGGTCAAGAGATCGAGACCATCCTGGCCAACATGGTGAAACCCCGTCTGTACTAAAAATACAAAAAATTAGCTGGGCATGGTGGTCGGCACCTGTAGTTCCAGCTACTCAGGAGGCTGAGGCAGGAGAATCACTTGAACCCGGGAGGCGGAGGTTGCAGTGAGCCAAAATTGCACACTGCACTCCAGCCTGACAGCAGAGGGAGACTCCGTCTCAAAAAAAAGAAAAAAAACTTACAGAGGCACTTGCCATGCCAAGTCATTTACATAGACCTCCCTCGGTGATTACATGATTCCTGTCCTCACCTGCCTGATGCCTCCTTTTTCAGTGAATTTCTTAAGTTGCTTTGGAATATCTACCTGAAAGGGGACCTGTTTTCCCGTGGGTGTATAATAAAGTTAGGACAGTTCAGCCTGGCCACTCTTCTCCTCTTCTAGAATCACAAGTGCTTCACACATACAGTAAGTTAAGACTTAGCCCTGGTCGGCCAGACGCGGCGGCTCACGCCTGTAAGTCCAGCACTTTGGGAGGCGAAGGTCAGTGGATCACCCGAGGTCAGGAGTTTGAGACCAGTCTGGCCAACATGGTGAAACCCCGTCTCTACTAAAAATACAAAAATGAGCCAGGTGTGGTGGCACATGCCTGTAATCCCAGCTACTTGGGAGGCTGAGGCAGAAGAATCTCTTGAACCCAGGAGGTGGAGGTTGTAGTAAGCTGAGATCACACCACGGCACTTCAGCCTGGGCAACAGAGCGAGACTGCATCTCAAAAAAAAAAAAACGAAAAACAAAAAAAACTTAGCCCTGCTTAGCCCTGACCAAATTTGACTTAGAGGGCACAGGCAACCAGGCAGAAGCATCCCCAGCACCACTCTTCTGTCCTCTGCCCTAGTTTACCACACCAGTGTAGCCTGGGGCATTTTTGTCCCAGACCTCCTTTCTGCCCAGTGTTTTCCTAAGAAATGTTACTACTGGGAAAAAAGTCATAATATGCCTGAATGTCTGCTTTACAGAGAGATGTGGTCTCAAGCAGGTAGGTCCTTTAATGCATTGTATTTTAACTAATCTATTCACAATCTGCTCTAATTAGTGTTACTACTCTAGTAAAAATTAGACTAGTAACACTACATTTTATATGGTATTTGCTACGTGCCAAGCACTGTTCTAAACACTTTGCTTATGTTAACCCAGTTAATCCTCACACCCACTTTATAATGTAGGTTCTGTCATTGGCCAAAGGTCACAGAGTTAGTGAGAGGTCATACTGAGGTTCAGACCCACAATGCTTGGCACCAGAAGTCAGTTCTCTTAACCTCTTCTTACACAATGCAATGCAGTTGAATTGCAAACCCATGACTTTTTCTTCATGTAGGTAATTATCAGCATTGTAACCGGCCTCCCAGGCTGTCACGCTAGCGAGCTCTGTGCTTTTCTGGTCACTCTTCATAAAGAATATGGCAGGTTAGTATGGCTGCTGCCTTTGCTGTGGGGAAAGGGATTCTAACTTGGGCCTGCCTAGGCATTGGAAAACCTTAGACATGTGCTGGCCTTGGTGGGACTGGTATCAGCACGGTAGTCAGCCATTCATTTAATGCTCTACTGAGCACTTCCTGTATGCCAGGCACTGGTCTGAGTATGAGAGAATACATCGATGAACAAACAGACAAGAAAATCTCTGCCCTTAATGGAGCTTACATTCTAGTTTGGGAAGACAGACAGATAAGGAAAAGTATATTAACTTGTGAAAAGTTCTATGAAGAAAATGAAGCAGGGAAGGGGCCGGGTTCTGTGGCTCACACCTGTAATCCCAGCACTTTGGGAGGCAAAAGTGGGTGGATCGCCTGAGCCCAGGAATTTGAGACCAGCCTTGGCAACATGGTGAAACCTACAAAAATTAGCCGAATTTGGTGGCATGCATCTATAGTCCCAGCTACTCAGGAGGCTAAGGTGGGAGAATCACTTGAACCCAGGAGGGCGAGGCTGCAGTGAGATGAGATTGTGCCACTGCATCCCAGCCTGGGCAACAGAGTGAGACTCTGATTAAAAAACAAAACAACAGGAAATAGAGCAGAGAAGGTTATAGGAAGTGCAGGGCTGGAAGTGGGGTTCCAGTTTTCTGTTTTGTTTTTGGAGATAGGGTCTCTCTCTGTCACCCAAACTTGGGTACAGTGGCACAATCATAGTTCGCTGTAGCCTCAAACTCCTGGGTTCAAATTATCCTCCCACCTAACCCTCCCAAGTAGGCAGGACTACAGGTGTGCACCATCACACCCAACTAATTTTTAAAAAATTTTTTGGAGATGGGGTTTTGCTGTGTTGTCCAGGCTGGTCTCAAACTCCTGAGCTCAAGTGATCCTCCCACCTCATTCTACAAAGTAGCTGAGATTACAGGCACATTCTACTGTGTGCCTTAGATTCCAGTTTGAAATTGGGTGGTCTGGGAAAACTTCACTAAGGAGGTGACATTTGAGCAAAGACTTTAAGGAATAAAACATGTGGCTACTGGGGGAGAGCATTGTAGCAGCAGGTCAAGCAAGTGCAGAGGCCTGGGAGTGATCAGCAGGGAAATTCAGGGTCATAAAAACTTAGGAGCTGGTGGATGTGGTGATCCTTCCATGAGCACAAGGAGACTGCCTGAGTTCAGATGCAGCTGGAACAGGTTGGCCCAGGTGAAATCAGGAAAATCATTCATCCTTCACTTCCACCTGGCTGTCAGATTACTAAACAACCTTTGCTGATTGAACCAGGTGTTTAATATCTAGTCAGCCTACCCCAAAGTAAGGCATCCTGCAGGAGGCCATAAAGAAATTTAGAAGCCTGAAATTGCATAGAGTCAGCAGTTTAGGATGGGATATTATGGGGAATGGGGAGGCAAATTATAGAGTGATGTTCAGGAAATATGGGACCTCATTTATTAAGTACTAAATGTCTAACCAGTTCCTCGTGTCTAGTGTTTTTGTTCTATAAACATTCTGAATTATTCACCCTGCCCATTTCTTTTCTTTTTTTTTTTTTTTTTTGAGATGGAGTTTCACTCTTGTTGCCCAGGCTGGAGTGCAAGTGGTGTGATCTTGGCTCACTGCAGCACCCACCTCCTGGGTTCAAGCGATTCTCCTGCCTCAGCCTCCCAAGTAGCTGGGATTACAAGCATGCGCCACTACACCCTGCCCATTTTGTATTTTTAGTAGAGATAGGGTTTCTCCAAGACCAGTTGATCAGGCTGGTCTTGAACTCCCGACTTCAGGTGATCCGCCCGCCTCGGCCTCCCAAAGTGCTGGGATTACAGGCATGAGCCACCATGCCCGGCCAGCCCTGCCCATTTCTTATTCTTAGCAAGAGACTAACTGAAGCCATCTTTTGCATGGTCCTTCAGAAAGTGACTGCCTGGTCAGAAGGAGTCTTTCTTACCTCTGATGTCTGTTGGTCAAGTACTTACCTGACCATTTTCCCTGTGGCAAGGGGTTTCCTATCAAAAGCCCCAGTGACAGTGGTTTCAGGATACTGGGCTTCCAACCCATCCAGTGCCCTCTGCCTTTTTTCTGTGAGGCCAGGATGGCTTTCTCCTGAATGGATTCACTGGGCAGAATGGCTTTAGGAGTCATGGTCACATTTGAATCCATGGCTGAACATATGGGGCCAGGTCATCAGGTGGCCCCCATTCTGAGGTTACATTTTCCCTTTCCAGATGGATGGTGTATCGCCAAATCATGGACAGTTCTGAATGTTTTCATGCTGCGCACTTCCAGAGATACCTTTCCAATGCCCTGGAGGCCCAGCAGAACCGCTCTGCCCGCCAGTCAGCCTACATCCGCAAGAAGACCAGACTGCTGGTGGTGTTACAAGGGTGAGCATTGGAAGTCTCCTGGGAACGGTCAAATCAGGGTGATGACCTTGCCATTACTCTTATTTTATGTGTAACAAACCTGAAGCACAGAACAGACTCCACATGCGTGAACAGTGTCTGCACTACAGGGAAACCTTAAGTGAGCAATGACCCTATGGCCTATAGGCTAATACAGCTTGCACACAAGTTTTAAGTTTGGATTTAACATCATCGTATCCCTACAAGGTGGGGATTTAGGGAACCTGGCAAGATTCACTGGTAATTCTTGGAACAGTAGTGGTCCCTAAGTCTTCCTTCATCATCTAAATAAGGGAGCTTCTTCTGTTTCAGTTCTCCCTCTTGTGGAATTGCAGAGATGACCCTCATACTCTGCAGGCTCCAGCCTCACCATGACATGGATGGCTGGCCCAGGAGAGTTTACTGGGACTTTGAGTGAGGTGTGGGAATATTCATGTTGGGTAAGAAGCTCCCCTTTCATGGCTGTGTGCAGAACTGTAATTATAGGCTGACTAGCTCATGAAGTCTCTGTAAGCATGATTATTGTGAGTTGCAACATGGGAGGGCAGGTTTGACAGAGCTTGTACCACTGCTCCAGGGGACCCTTGCTAAAAGGAGGTTCTCTTGACCTGTTCTAAGGCCTTTCAAGGAGGAGCCCTTCACAGACCCGTTACCACCCCCGGCCCAGAGGGGAATGCGCAGTCAGGAAAACAGGAGCCGTGCTTTTCACTAGTGTCGTTATGGTTGGTAATAAAGAAGCTTTTGGCAGTTCCTGCAAAGTGCTTTTGTGCTATGTTAGTGTTTGCAATTGGCTAGTTGTTTCCAGTAAAGAATGGGTCCCAATCCAAAGCCCCTTTTCGTGTCCTGGCTGTGATAATGGAAATTGGAGGAAAGCTAGGAGGGTGGTACTGAGGAAGGAGACAGGTGGGACAGTGTACCCCAGCAGGCCAGCTTTCCCTTTCAAGCGTCGTTCTCACACCTTGCCTCCAGCTTCCCTTCTATCAGCCCTTTTGTCCTGCTTGTGGGCTGAGGTCTTAGAAACCAGAGGAAGAGTCTGGGGTTGAAACCACTTGTTTTCTTTTGGTTTTCCATTGTTTCTATTCGTCAAAGGAATGGGTTGGCCCATCTACTTCACCTCCTGCTCCCACCAGTTGAGAGTCACTGAGGGTGTGGAGCTGCAGATGAATTCAGCAGCTTGACAATGTGTAGTTGAGGTCATTTCCATCTTCTGTCTCTTCAGAGAGCATCACTGACTTCTTGTCTCTGACTTTACAAGTCTGCAAAAGTGTCAGCTTTCCTGGCTGCTTCTAAACTACAGTGTTAGTGTGACCAGCCCACTCTTATACTGCAAACCCAGCCTTTGCCCCATCACAGCCCCAGGATATGGGGACCTCTAGTCAATTTCCTAAAGGACTCCAGTCAGAATACCAGCTAAATGCTGTGGCTCTTCACTAAGACACTTTTCTTACCAGCTGGGCCCATGTAGCACCCTCCTTTATAGCATGTCCATTGTCTTGGGACTGGGCCTTCATGCCCATTATTTAGGTTGTTGGTGATGGGAGATCCTAGATGCTTCTCATATTAAGAATTGTATTCCTTGAATATGGCTTTATTTGCTTTCTTTCTTTTTTTTTTCCTTTTTTTTTTTTTTTGAAATGGAGTCTTGCTCTGTCACCCAGGCTGGAGTGCAGTGGCTCAATCTCAGCTCACTGCAACCTCCACCTCCCAAGTTCAAGCAATACTCCCGCCTCAGCCTCCCAAGTAGCTGGAATTACAGGCACACGCCACCACACCCGGCTAATTTTTGTATTTTTTAGTAGAGATCGGATTTCACTATGTTGGCCAGGCTGGTCTCGAACTCCTGACCTCAGGTGATCCACCCACCTCAGCCTCCCAAAGTGCTGGGATTACAAGCGTGAGCCACCGCTCCTGGCCTTTTTTTTTTTTTTTTTTTGAGTTGGAGTCTCGCTCTGTCGTCCAGGCTGGAGTGCAATGGCACAATCTTGGCTCACTGCAACCCCCGCCTCCCGGGTTCAAGCAGTTCTCGTGCCTCAACCTCCCAAGTGGCTGGGATTACAGGCACTCACCACCACACCTGGCTAATTTTTGTATTTTTAGTAGAGATGGGGTTTCACCATCTTGGTTAGGCTGGTCTTGAACTCCTGACCTCACGTGTTCCACCTCCCTTGGCCTCCCAGAGTGCTGGGATTATAGGTGTGAGCCACCATGCCCAGTTTCTGGCCTTTGTTTTTAGAGATGGGTCTCCCTATGTTGCCCAGGCTGGTCTTGAACTCTTGAACTCAAGCAATCTTTGCACCTCAGCCTCCCAAAGTGTTGAGATTATGGGTGTGAGCCACCAAGCCCGGCCTGGCTTTATTTTCATTTATAGCATTATTTGGGGAAACTTGTAATATGGGACAGAGATTTCTTTAGCCCTTAGAGTGGCCTGATGCCACTCAATTTAGTGAAGTGGTGGGGCGATAGACGTAAACTTTTCAAGTGGAACTGTTAGTTGTTGTTTTAAAAATTGAATTTATGTATTTTAAAATGACAAAGTTTTAGAAATGGAGGACAGATTAGTGATTGACAGGGGTCAGAATGGGAGTGGAGAGCAGGAGGGAGGTGGGCGTGTTTATAAAAGGGCAACACAAGGGATCCTTGTGTGTTGGAACTGTTTAGTATCCTGACTATGGTGATGGATATAAGAACCTACACAGGTGGTAAAATTGAATAGAACTTAATACACACACACATACACACACAAATATAAGTAAAACTGGAAAAATCTGAATTTAAAAAAATTAATTTTAGAGAATTTGAGGGGCTGTATTTATTTATACCCTGGAATATTATAAAATCATTCTTTAAAATTATCTACATTAAAAACAAAATTTGAAATTAATTAATGTAAAAACTTGTGCCCATTCAGATTGTAGGCTTAAATTGCAAACATAAGACTGTGCCCAAAGGAGACTTGAATAGATTATCTGTTGTTTCAGAGAAAAGAAAGTTAAGGTCCTGCTGGGTTTTTGTTTTGTTTTTATTTTTAATAAAGAAAATACTGACAGGAAGCAAACATGAAGAGACAGTTTTTTGCCCTCATCATACAGTTGGGTCAGTTTAGCCCAGGTGGTCTAGTACAAGCTCTAGCCCGGGTGCCATGGCTCACACCTATATCCCAACACTTTGGGAGGACAAGGTGGGTGAATCACTTGAGCTCAGGAGTTTGAGAGCAGCCTGAGCAACATGATGAAACCCTGTCTCTACCAAAAATACAAAAAATTAGGTGGGTGTGGTGGTGCACACCTGTGGTCCCAGCTACTCAGGAGGCTGAGGCAGGAGGATCGCTTGAGCCTGGGAGGCAGAGTTTGCGGTGAGCTGTGACCCTGCCACTGCACTCCAGCCTGGGCGACAGAGCAAGACTCTGTCTCAAAAAAAAAAAAAAAAAAAAAGGCTCTAGTAACTTGAGTGTGGTGATTCCTTCTGGGTGAGGGGTGCTCTTTCTGTCTGGAGCCCTCACCCAGGATGATTATGGGGCTGGGGAGGAAGGGAGGTTCTAGCAGGGATTCCCCTAATGGATAGAGTGAATGGCTCAGGGCCTTCTCTCTTGGGGCAGTGCCCAGATGCAGAGGCCTCATCAGGGAGACAGGAGCCTGTTTTTTACTGTAACCTTTTTCCATTAAAGTCAATGAAAATTAATTGCCGGGTGCGGTGGCTCAAGCCTGTAATCCCAGCACTTTGGGAGGCCGAGACGGGCGGATCACGAGGTCAGGAGATCGAGACCATCCTGGCTAACACGGTGAAACCCCGTCTCTACTAAAAAAAAAATACAAAAAACTAGCCGGGCGAGGTGGCGGACGCCTGTAGTCCCAGCTACTCGGGAGGCTGAGGCGGGAGATTGGCGTGAACCCAGGAGGCGGAGCTTGCAGTGAGCTGAGATCCAGCCACTGCACTCCAGCCTGGGTGACAGAGCAAGACTCCGTCTCAAAAAAAATAAAATAAAATAAATAAAGTCAATGGAAATTAATGAAATGCTCTGAAAACCTAGAAATTCCACAGCCACCCTCTCTAAGGGAAATCCTGTTACATTAAAATGACTCCTCAAGCATGACTTGTGAATCCTTTTTAGTTGTCCTTTGCTCCCCTAAGAAATGAGTCTGTACTGCTTACACTGAAGTCTCCCGTAGGCTGTTTTATGTTTGCAATTTAAGCCTACAGTTTGAGTGAGCACGTTTCACATTAACCATAAGAGTTAAATCCATTAACTCCATTAAACACCACCAGAGAGGGATGCGGGACAGCATGCACATGCCAGCCCTGCTTACCAGGCGTGCTTCTGTATGGGCCTGGCAGTGCATGTTGTGGATTGGACGCTCCTGGCATCCAGGCCCAGCCAGGCATTCAGTGGAAAGAGCCCCATGTGGTCATATACACATGCCCAGGTAGGGGGAGAAGCCCTGAAGAAGAGAAGGCTGTGAGCAGAGGGCTGTCAGGCCCCCCTGGTGGAACTCTAGAACCTAGTACACCCCATTCTCTACTGAAGCCCTGCCAGCTGATCAGGACTCAGGAGAACCTGGGGTGGGGTGGGGTGGAGTATTGTAGTCTGCAGATAAAGCCAAGGGCCTTTTTACAGATGAGTTGTTCGTAGGAACTCAAGAACAACTCAAGCAGGCTGTACCTGTCCACACCACCACCACTGGCTTCCAAAGGGCTCAAACTAAACCAGGCCCATCTGATCAGACGGGCTGCCCATTAGGTTTGACTTTCTTCCATAGGAACAAACCTTTTGGTGATAGGCTGGATCAATCGGGAAAGAGTTCTCCTCTACTAGGTGAAGAGGCTAGGTCCCCCTCTTGAAGTGGCCAGGGGCCTGCTCAGGGTTGAACATCCAGTTTATTCACCTACCGTCCTTTAGGCAGCAGAGATTACAGTACCACCTGACATTCTTATTATGGAGACAGTAAAGAAATAAATGAGAAAATAAGGTATAAATAACTGCTGATTGGGGCTTTGAAGAAACTTGGAAGAGGAGGCAGAGAATGCCAAGAAGGGAGGGTTGCTGAATCACACCGGGTGTATGAAGTCAGAGGATGCCTCTCCATAAGATGCCTCCTGAGCAGAGACCTGAAGGGAGAGAGAACCACTTATGCAGATACCTGAGGAAAAGAACATTCCAGGCAGGGGGGCAAAGAATGCAGAGGTAGAAGTATGCCTGGCATGTTCAGAAAAGAGCCAGGAAACCAAAGTAGCTGGATTAGGGAAAGGGAAGTGATAGTAGATGAAATTCTTCGCTGCTCCGTAGGGGGTCAGATCATAGAGGGCTGCCTGGCATATTGTAAGGACTTTGGCTTTCACACAGAGTGAGATGGAAGCCACCAGAGGGTTTTGAGCAGAGAAATGACATGATCTGACTCTGGGTTTAGCATATCCCTCTGGCATCTGTGTTGAAAACAGATCAGAGAGAGGCAAGGACAGAAGCAGCGACAGCTGGGAGGCTGATGGGGTGATCTAAGCAAGAGATTATAACAGTTTGGACCCAGTGGGAGTGTGGGGGTGTAAGCAGTGATCTCTTCTAGTTATATTTTGAAGACAGGAAAAAATGGAGTCAAAGGAGACCAAAAAAAAAAAAAAATTATTTGAGCTTAGCATCTGAAAGAGTAGAGTCCATCTGCTGAAAAGGACAACGAGTTTGGAGTTTGGAGAGAGTTCCAGGCAGGAGATACCAATGTGAGCTGTATTTGACATGGATGAGTCTGCTGACCTGGATGGGTCCAGACACACTTCTTGCCTGTGTGTTCTGAGACGTGGCAAGGAGAGAAAGGAGCTACTAAAGAAAATAGGCAAGTGGCAGGAGCTCCTAACTTGATTAGAAAACAGGCCTAAGGACAGTAGGTCCCACCCTCAGAGCTCCAGGGTCACCTGCCATCTTCCTTTTACCTCCAGAGCAGGGTGGTTCTTCCACTCACTATTACATAGTTATGAGGACTAATGGAACTTGGGAATGTAGAAACACTGTAGATTCCAGGGGCTGCATGTCATGAAGTGGAGTGACACCAAGGGACTGTATTGCAGGCTCTTCCTTTTGGTTTTCTTTCCATCCTTGTTCAGTCAGCCATTCGGGATTCCCCTCTTCCTCCACTTTGCAATGCCAGTCAGTAAACTAATCATTCCTTTTTTTACCTTCTCCAGCTACACAGATGTTATTGATGTTGTCCAGGCCCTGCAGACCCACCCAGACTCAAATGTCAAGGCCTCCTTCACCATTGGTGCCATCACAGCATGTGTGGAGCCCATGAGTTGCTACATGGAGCACAGGTAGATACAGGATATGGTGTGTAAGTGTACTGAAAGTGATTTGTTTCCACCCACCAGAAGGAGACAGATCTTTTGGAATGCATTAGTCACCTTGTATGTAGTAAATGCTGTTCTTTTATTAGTGCTAGGTCCTCAATAGACCCCTTTGGACTTGTAGCCAAAGAAGAGAGAGGAATTATGGAAGACAAACTTAGCTTTTGTAAGGGAGAACTATTTCTGTTTAATAGTTAGTACATAGTAAGGACTTATGAAATATCTGCTAAATAAATGGGTGCTCCAACATGTATGTTCTAAATATTGTTGAAAAATAACTTAAGTCCAGGTGCAGTGGCTCATACCTGTAATCCCAGCACTTTGGGAGGCCAAGGCAGGCACATCACTTGAGGACGGGAGTTCGAGACCAGCCTGGCCAACCTGGCAAAATCCCATTTCTACTAAAAATACAAAAATTAATCAGGAGTGGTGGTGCACACCTGTAATCCCAGCTACTCAGGAGGCTGAGGCACAAAAATCGCTTGAACCCAGAAGGTGGAGGTTGCAGTGAGCCGCGATCATGCCACTGCACCCCAGCCTGGGTGACAGAGCAAGCAAGACTCTGTCTCAAAAAAAAAATGTTTTTTATAAGGCATAAAAGGACTGAAGTTGAGTATATAATCTATTTAAATATAGAAATAAGGCTAAAATTGGGTGAACATGATTATGGAATATAAAAATTCAAGTAACAAAATCAGGCAGGGCACAGTGGCTCATGCCTGTAATCTCAGCACACTTGGAAGATGGAAGGTTGGAGGATGCTTGAGCCCAGGAGTTCAAGAGCAGCCTGGGTAACATAGCAAGACCCCGTCTCTGCCAAAAAATTAAATTAACCAGGTGTGGTAGTGAGCACCTGTAGTCCCAGCTACTTGGGAGGCTGAGGCTGGAGGATTGCGTGATGAGGCTGCAGTAAGCTGTGTTCATGCTACTGCACTCCAACCTGGGCAACAAAGTGAGACGCTATCTCAAAAAAGGGAGTTGACTTCTTTCGCCAACTGAACAGTTGCTCCATTGTTTAAAAAAAATTTTTTTTTTTTTTTTGAGATGGAATTTCACTCTTGTTGCCCAGGCTGGAGTGCAATGGTGGCATGATATCAGCTCACTGTAACCTCCACCTCCCAGGTTCAAGTGATTCTCTTGCCTCAGCCTCCCAAGTAGCTGGGATTACAGGCATGCACCACCATGCCCGGCTTATTTTTTGTATTTTTAGTAGAGACGCGGTTTCTCCATGTTGGTCAGGCTAGTCTCGAACTCCCAGCCTCAGATGATCTGCCCACCTCAGCCTCCAAAAGTGTTGGGATTACAGGCTGTTTAAATTTTTTTAAGTAAAACTTTAAAAATTAAAATAAATAAAGGAATGCTTACTGTGCAGCAGCCTTCTGTGGACTGTGAACACAGTGAAGTCAGTGAGTTCTGTTCTTGGGAGACTCTGGTGTGGCTGTATCTTCCCTTGTTCCAGCCCCTTTGACCCGCTTATAGCACATGGGTTTTCCTCCTTGGAATTCTTCAGAAACTATGAGGGAGTCAGGTAAGGGAACAGGATCCACAGCCCAACCTGGTATTCACCCAGCTCATCTACCAAATTTGGTTTCAAATGGTGTATGACTGGCTGTTGTCAGAAATCAAATAAAATGATGAAGATTTGCTGCCACCAAGGAAATTCCAGGAGAGAAACTCCCCCAGCATTGTGAACATCATTAATACCTGCCAGCTAGACCAGCAGCCATTCAGAAGAGTGACTTCAGCCAGCATCCCAATTGTCAGGGAAGAAAACACAGGACCTCTGTGGTGCCAAACAGACTGGGTCCCTGCCTTAGCCCTGCTGCCTCCCAGCTGCCTGTGAGACACTGGGCAAACTTAGTGTGTTGAGCCATCCTAAACCCATGCCTTTCATCTATTAGATACCTGAGGCACAGAGAGGACAGGACGACAGAGCAAGATCACGTTCGTGAACTGCCTGCACAGTGCCTTGCTCACAGGAGGAACTCCATAAAAGGCAGCTATCCCCATTAGTGTTAGCTTTCTTCCGTGAGGCAGGCCTTATGATGTTTTAGGAGTTCTGAAGTCCTGTGAGAATATGAGTTTTTCTCTGGAGCCTACTGCAGTGCTACAGTTGTTAAGTAACTCACACTTTGGATCAGTCACCCCCACCTCCTGCTTCACTTGTAATTCAGTTTCCTGCTTTTCATTCACCTTCTGAGTTAAGAAGGAGATTAAAGGGCAATTGAGATTCTAGTGTGTACATAAAGAGAAGCATGGCAAAGTTGGTATTAAAGGCCCCTGGTAGAGTTAGATGAGTGTAATTCTTACTTTCCCTTGAAATATCCACTTTACTCAAAAACATACGTCTTTCAAAAAAGACCAGCTCTTTCTCCATCTCCCATAGACCAAAGAGCTGGTCCTGTCCCCAGTATCCCTCTTCAACATTCCACTTAGAATTGGCCATGTAGGGACTTTTGTGGGGCTCCTGGCATGGGGAGCTTTGACGGAAAGCTGTGAAGTCCGATGGGTATCCTTAATGCTCAGTGCTGCTGCCACTTGCCTCATCATGTGAGTCAGTTTGCTTGTCAGTGGTACTATTTGTGTGGGAAATAATCAGTGACAACTCTGAGATGAATGGTTTTTAAATATTTCCCCCTTCTTCCTCCTAGATTTCTCTTTCCTAAATGTCTTGACCAGTGTTCACAAGGTAAGTAATATGCTTTATTTCCAGCTTGCATACCTTGCAAGTTCAGTAGAATTCAGCAATAGACTTTCTTCATGCTCTTACCTACCATTCTGAAATCTAAAGCAAACAAAATCGGTCAGAAAAAACTTTGATATCTTTACTTTTACCATATTTGATAGGCACATTTCTTCTAAGAGCTTGTCTGTTTTTACTCTGTCGCCCAGGTTGGAGTGCAATGGCGTGGTCTCGGCTCACTGCAACCTCTGCCTCCCAGGTTCAAGTGATTCTCCTGCCTCAGTCTCCCAAGTAGCTGGGATTACAGGCGTACACCACCACACCCCGCTAATTTTTGTATTTTTAGTAGAGACAGGGTTTCACCATGTTGGCCAGGCTGGTCTCGAACTCCTGACCTCACAATCCGCCCGCCTCGACCTCCCAAAGTGCTGGGATTACAGGCATGAGCCACCACGCCTGGCCTGAACTTGTCTCTTATGGCAACAAATTGCCACAGTAATACCTCTCCTTGAGCTGGGCTTAAGTCCACCCTGGCATTCCAGCTAATATTAGTGGGCTGAGTAGGTATTCCTAGCCTCTGGATCAGCAAGATCTTGATTCACTTCTGCCCCAAGAGTGCCGAGTTTGGCCCAGCAGGACCTGTCTTTCTTAATACCCCCCACCCCCATGCACCCTGGAATTTTCTGCATTTCCTTGATAACATTGAGAAAAATTCACCCATCCTGCAGGTTGCATTCAACCTTGCAATGCCCTGCTACCTGGCAACCCTGGAATCAGCACTTTCTAGTCATATTATCTGTGATGTTTGGAGGTCCAGAATAAATTCTGAATTCCCTGCAGTGGTGATGAAATGCTCATTGTTATTAGGAGACCTGCCTGGGGTCTGGGCTTCCTGAGCTAGTCCAGCAAGCAGAAATCAGATGGAAGAAAACAACTCAGTGTCCCCAGCACAGTTTCCCCCTGCTGATCATACTGCTAGTCCACAGGGAGCGGAGACAACAGAGCATACCAAAGTTGTTGTCTTGGGAAACAGCTGAGCTCATGCTGCCCAGGGCAGGAGGCTGGTCCCTGAAGGGAGGAATATGTATATTGGGCTGCTGTGCCAGGTAGTCTCAGGTCCAGCTTTTAGAGGCCCCTGTTACTTTCTAGGCACTGCACCTCAGAAACAGGATGAAATGGAGGTTGGCTAGGTCCATCCACAGTATTCACCCCAGGTAGATCAAGGAGAGTTTGTGGAGGTTGGGTCAATAGGATCTGGTGACAGACTAGATGTGGAGCACGCATTGCAAAAAGAGGTATCTTGGATGACTCCTAGGTTTCTAGCTTAGGAGATTAGGAAGGTTGGTGGTACCTGTCTTTGAGATAGAAAGCACAGGAGAAAACATAGGTCCAGGAGATAACCAAGGAGGGCTGTCTCATCCTAAGATACATATTTGGAAGTCATGGTCAAAGTTAATGGCATAGACTGTAGTCAGCCAGTATCCAGGTGTAGAGCTGAAAAGATCAGAAGGCTAGAGATGGGGTGAGGGCGGAGGTTCCAGGACACCGGAAGAGAAGCAGGGAAGAGCATTGCCTGAGACATTGAGGAAGGAGAAAAAGAGATCCACAATGTCTAATGCTGCAGAGACTTTGAGGGAAGGACAGAGAAAAGCCCACTGGCTCTGCAAGTGAGAAGGACCCTGATGACCTGAGTAGGATGATCTGAGTGGAGAGGTGAGGGCTGAAGCCAGCTTCAAGTAGACCAGTGGCCAAGTGAGATACTGGAAGCCAGCAGGTGTGGGTGATATTCTGGAGTGCTTGGGGCTATAAAAAGGAAGATGGCAGGCCGGGCATGGTGGCTCACACCTGTATTCCCAGCACTTTTGGAGGCCGAGGCGGGCAGATCACGAGGTCAGGAGATCGAGACCATCCTGGCCAACATGGTGAAACCCCGTCTCTACTAAAAATACAAAAAAATTAGCTGGGCGTGGTGGCGGGCGTCTGTAGTCCCAGCTACTCGGGAGGCTGAGGCAGGAGAATGGCGTGAACCCAGGAGGCAGAGCTTGCAGTGAGCTGAGACTGGGCCACTGCACTCCAGCCTGGGCAACAGAGTGAGACTCTGTCTCAAAAAAAAAAAAAAAGAAGGAAGATGGCTGGAGGAGAATACTTCCAAGAATTGTCATTTCTGAATGATCGGCTCCTCCTTATTTGCTGACTGAGAAAGCCTGTGGACTGCAAGGAGATACTAGACTTGATAGAGGGGACCCCTGAGAAGGAAGGGGTGGGTCCAGAGATCAGACTGGAAGTGAAGATTGACTCAGAGAAGCAGTGTCCTCCTTGAGAAGAGCTTTAGTTGGAAGCATGTGAAGTTGAGGAAGTGTTTGCCTAGGGGGCAGTACTGGCCATCAGGTGTACCTAGGACTTGCTGACCTGTCCAGCCTCAGGCCCTGCCTTATTCTTGTAAATGCTGGAGCCTTCTTTTCCTTTCAGAGCCCCTTGTCGACCATGTGATGATTGGCACCCTAGTGCACCTCAGTTCCTTGGCATTCTCCCTCAGTGTCCCCCTTCTTTTTTGCATGAAGAACAAGCACAGATGATGGGGCTTCTCTGGCAGAGAGCCTTGGAGAAGTGTTCTGTTCTCATCATCATTGAATCAGGGGCAGCCCTGGGCTTGTCTCACAAGAGGAAAGCCCCTTTTAGCCTGAACCCTTTGAGGCCAAAACAGACTGTGTTCTCTCTGGCACTTGGTAGGCATGTTTCATTTATACTACCTTCCAACTCATTGTGCAAAGACAGTGTGTGTTAAACTCTGTGCTTGTGCAGAGCTAGGGGTGTGATCAGATGAGGGCTGATCACCTTCAGGTCACATATGCTGTTTTCGGAACTCCTCCAAGGGGGCTCATGGAGTGATGGTGCCTTGCTTCTGGGCCCATGGGACCCTGTGGACTGGCCTGACCAGACTTGCCGTGGACATGGGCTATCTGGGGAGGGAGGAGATAAAAGGCAAGTATTTCTTTTCTCTTAGGAGATTTGGTAGCTGGCTTGAAGGTGGGATCTGCCAGCAGTAGACAAACACTTGGTGTCCTAAGGGAGCATATTGCCTCCCTTTGCTCCTGTTCATGAGTCAGGCTACCTGATTCATAAGAGATTATTTTCCAGTTAGAAAAGGACTGTGTTGCAGCCCCAAGACAATGTGTGTTACAGAAATCAAAGGACTAAGAAACAACCTCAGTGCTTAAACAGCAAGCAAGACTCATTACAATGCTGGTGTGAAAGCAAAGTGGAGATACTTTACTGTCATGGCCTGCTTTTAAAAGCATCTGTAGATAGAAGAAGTCACCTTTGTTTTCTGCTGGGCTTCTGGAATGCTTTAGCCCAGACTGGGATGGTCAGCCAGACAATAGGGATGTTTCTCTGCTCTTGGGAATAGGATAGACCAGGCTGCCTGCTCGCCCACAGCCCAGACTGGTGAGACCTTGGCCAAATCTGGTTGTCCACTCCTTGATACAGAACAGAAGGAAGCTCCTGGCCCAAACAAGGTAGAACTGCTCACTGTGGCCTGTTCACCCTGTGCTCCAGATAACTGCTGTACCTGCCTCACAGATGGCATTTCCTCTTGGCAGCTGGCAGCTTACATAGTTGGCCTAAGGAATGCTGGGGATAATCCTCTTGCTTGTTTCCCTATAAAGCAAAGCCCCTTTTCTGTGCCCAGTTCCTGACCTAGAATCCCAACCCCACAAGGTTTGTCCATATAGTACATGTGCAGCAGACAGGACTTTGTACAAGGTGTGTCTGTCAGAGACCCAGATCCCAGCCTTTTCTTGGGCGGGCCAGACCTGTGCTTGTGACCCTGGTGTACCACCACTCATATGGCCACATTTGCACTAGTCTGACTCCTTTGTTTCTTTTGCCCAAGAAGATACCCAACAGAGTCCTAACATATTTATAGATCTTCCCTCAACCTTTGTTGGCTCTTCACTGCCAGACCCACCAGAGCTCTCCTTGCCTTCCACCCTGGGAATCTGGCAGGCCCTTTGTAGGATCTGGCTCCCACGTCTGCCATCTCTAGAATGTGCTGAGCCTTCTAAATCCTGCTTGCCTCCCCCACTGTGCCACATTTTGGGCTTGGCCTCCTGACTTCGCCTTACTCAGTTTCCAGAGGCCCCACTTTTTGTTGCCGCACCAGGGCATGGGATTCTGGCGTCAAGCTTTCCAGGCTGGCTTTGCTGCCTCATCTGCAGCCTCCAGAATGCACTGCAGAGTGACCTTTCCAAATGGCCATGCGAACACAGGTACCAAAGACTAGAGGCAGGGGGCCAGGGGTCCTGGAATCTGTCTTCAAACTGTTGTTTGCCCCTCATGTAAATCACCAGTGTTACCTTGCTTAGAGGTTTTTCTGACACTGTTTTAGGAATTTCGTCTTAATGTTAAAGCTTCTTAACAGAAAGGGTATGTGAGGAACCCTTTTAAAATGGAATAAACAAGATGTTGATGAATTCTTCATTTGAATTGGTTTAGTTATGTGCTGTTACCACAACTAAGTCATCCACAAAGACTTTGAGGATGGAGGTGGTGGTGGTGGTGGTGGTGGTTACAGAATATCTCTCTGTCACCCAGGCTGGAATGCAGTGGTGCAATCTCAGCTCACTGCAACCTTTTCCTCCCGGGTTCAAGCGATTCTCCTGCCTCAGCCTCCTGAGTAGCTGGGATTACAGGCGCGCACCACCACACCTGGCTAATTTTTGTATTTTTAGTAGAGAGAGGGTTTCACCATGTTGATCAGGCTGGTCTTGAACTCCTGACCTCGTGACCTGCCCACCTCGGCCTCCCAAAGTGCTAGGATTACAGGCGTGAGTCACCGTGCCCGGCCAGAAGTTTTTTGTTTTTGTTTTTGTTTTTGTTTTGAGAGGAGTTTCACCTTTGTTGCCCAGGCAGGAGTGCCATGGCGTGATCTTGGCTCACCACAACCTCTGCCTCCCTGGTTCAAGCAATTCTCCTGCCTCAGTCTCCCAAGTAGCTGGGAATTATGGGCACCTGCCACCACGCCTAGCTAATTTTTTGTATTTTCAGTAGAGACAGGGTTTTACTGTATTGGCCAGGCTGGTCTCGAACTCCTGACCTCAGGTGATCCACCCGCCTCAGCCTCCCAAAGTGCTGGGATTACAGGCATTGAGCCACTGTGCCTGGATGAGGATAGAGGTTTTGAATGCTTAAGAAAAGTGAGCTGGGCGCAGTGGCTCACATCTGTATTCCCAGCACTTTGCGAGGCCAAGGCAGGTGAATCACTTGAGCTCAGGAGTTCAAAACCAGCCTGGGCAACATGGCGAAACCCTGTCTCTACAAAGAATACAAAAATTAGCTGGGTCTGGTAGCGCATTCCTGTAGTTCCAACTACTTGGGAGGCTAAAGTGGGAGGATCACTTGAGCCCCAGAAGTGGAGGTTGCAGTGAACCAAGATCATGCCATTGTACTCCAGCCTTGGGTACTAGAGCGAGACTCTGTCTCAAAAAAAAAAAAAGAAAACGTGATTCTGTATATTCCTATATATTTGTATTTGCATGCTTAGACCATCTGAGGAAGTATACCCAAACAGTAGTTATCAGTGGTTGCCTCCCAGAGGAGAACAAGCCCCAGGAGGAGGAGGGAGGAAGAAAAAAAAAAAAAAATTTTTTTTTTTTTTTTTGAGATGGAGTCTCACTCTGTCCCCCAGACTGGAGTGCAGTGGTGCAATCTTGGCTCATTGCAAGCTCCGCCTCCAGAGTTCACGCCATTCTCCAGCCTCAGCCTCCCGAGTAGCTGGGACTACAGGCAGTCACCACCATACCCGGCTAATTTTTTGTATATTTAGTAGAGACGGGGTTTCACCGTGTTAGCCAGGATGGTCTCGATCTCCTGACCTCGTGATCCGCCCGCCTTGGCCTCCCAAAGTGCTGGGATTACAGGCATGAGCCACCATGCCCGGCCGAAATTTTTTACTTACAGATACCTAAGAAGAGTAGGTCTCATCTCTCGGAACCAAGCAATGGATCCAAAATGGTCCCTAAGCACTTAGGAAGCAGCTTCTGTGCTTAGTAGGCAAGCCCTAACTCCGGAGGCACATAGCTTAACCTTTGTGTGGGCCCTTTCCTCATTGTCACAAGCAACCAACCATTGGCATGCGCTCTCCTAAGCCCTGTTCCCTGGTCTTCAATGGAATGCATCCAGATGGATTTGTAAGGTTAGATTCAGTCTTGAGAGTTTTGGAACACTTTTTTCATAGGTGTTATTGGTAAGAGGAAGGAAGAGACTAGAGGCAGGGGGTCAGGGGTCCTGGAATCTGCCTTCAAACTATTCCTTGCCCTCGTCTAAACCATGAGTGTAGCAGCCTTGGCTTGTGGAAATTGTATGACTTAGTTTCCCAGTGGTTGATACAGCCAAGACCCAATGCCACAGCTGCTGTCTGACAGGCCCCTCAATATACAGGGAGAAGTCTAATTCTCAGGCTGTTGCTCAGCTGACAGTGCCGATGGTGGTAGTGGTGGTGATGATAGATTGTATTTCATGGATTCTTACTCTCTGTAGGCCCTATGATAAGTCTAGGTTTTATTGATAACCTAGAGTGATGTGTTACGGTTCCTGTCTTACAGAGGAAGATATTTGGTTTCTGAGAGAAAGTAGAGCAATTTGTCTAGAATCACCCATTAGTAATTAGCGGAACTCAAAATTCAAACTCAGGTTCGCCTGGCTCTAAATGCCTTAATATTTACATTATGCTAGCTTTTCCCATAGAGGAAGAAGATAAATAGTATTAAGTCCAAGCCAGGCACAGTGGCTCACACCTGTAATCCCAGCACTTTGGGAGGCCGAGGCAGGTGGATCACCTGAGGTCAGGAGTTTAGGACCAGCCTGGCCAACATGGTAAAACCCCATCTCTACTAAAAATACAAAAGTGGGCCGGGCGCGGTGGCTCAAGCCTGTAATCCCAGCACTTTGGGAGGCCGAGACGGGCGGATCACAAGGTCAGGAGATCGAGACCATCCTGGCTAACCCGGTGAAACCCCGTCTCTACTAAAAAATACAAAAAACTAGCCGGGCGAGGTGGCGGGCACCTGTAGTCCCAGCTACTCGGGAGGCTGAGGCAGGAGAATGGCGTGAACCCGGGAGGCGGAGCTTGCAGTGAGCTGAGATCCAGCCACTGCACTCCAGCCTGAGCGGCAGAGCAAGACTCTGTCTCAAAAAAAAAAAAAAAAAAAAAAAAAGGCCGGGCGCGGTGGCTCAAGCCTGTAATCCCAGCACTTTGGGAGGCCGAGACGGGCGGATCACGAGGTCAGGAGATCGAGACCATCCTGGCTAACCCGGTGAAACCCCGTCTCTAGTAAAAAATACAAAAAAATAGCCGGGCGAGGTGGCGGGCGCCTGTAGTCCCAGCTACTCGGGAGGCTGAGGCAGGAGAATGGCGTAAACCCGGGAGGCGGAGCTTGCAGTGAGCTGAGATCCGGCCACTGCACTCCAGTCTCGGCGACAGAGCAAGACTCCGTCTCAAAAAAAAAAAAAAAAAAAAAGAGTGAGACGGGTACAGTGGCGTGCGCCTGTAATCCCAGGTACTCAGGGAGGCTGAGGCAGGAGAATCGCTTAAACCCGGGAGGTGGAGGTTGCAACGAGCCGAGATCGTGCCATTGCACTCCAGCTTGGGCAACACAGTGAGACTAAAAAAAAAAAGAATGTAAGTCCTATGTTTTAAGTGCCATCTGTGTTATTCAAAAGAACTTTTTTTCATTTTTTTTTTTTAGTTCAGAGAAGGGGAGAGAGCAGGGTGGCATGAGGGGAGGACTAGGATGATAAGATGTTAAGAAAGATTTGAAGGAAGATGTAAACTTTACCAAAATTAAAAAGTAAAGGGGGTAAGTAGGGGGAAAAGGTGCAGAACAGTGTAATGTGCCACTACTTGTGGAAAAAATTATACTCAACACTTTTGTATATACTCAGCAGATCTTCTGGAAGCAGAGGTAAGAATCTGATAACTGCAGTTGCCTCCTGGGAAGGGAATTTAGGTGTCTGGAGAGGAAAGGAATTATTTTCTCTGTGAACCCTTCTGATATAAATTAGATGTTTGTCCCCTCCAAATCTCATGTTGAAACATAATCCCCAGTGTTGAAGGTGGGGCCTAGTGGGAGGTGTTTGGGTCATGGGGGCAGATCCCTCATGAATGGCTTGGTGCTGTCCTTGTGATAGTGAGTGAGTTCTTACTCTCTTACAGGAGACCTGGTTGTTTAAAGGAGTGTGGCACCTTCCCCACTCCTCCTTGCTCCTGCCCTCACCACTGTGATGTGCTGGCTTCCAGGCCTTCTACCATGATCTTAAGCTTCCTGAGGCCTCCCCAGAAGCGGATGCCAGCATCACGCTTCCTGGAAAGCCTGCAGAACCTTTAGCCAATTAAGCCTCTTTTCTTTATAAATTAGCCTCAGGTTTTTCTTTACAGCAACCCCAAAATAGCCTAACACACTTTCTATATGTTGCGAGTTTTGCCCTCAGTAACTGAATACATCTAATTTTTTTAACTAAACACTTGACTGAAGTAAACAGTATCAGTATAGAGAGTCTTCATTACTGAATGTTCATTACTTAGGATTCTGCAATTACAAGGTCACTTAGGAAAGCAGAAGTCTCCATAATTTAGAGATATTCACTTAAGAACTAATCGTTTATAAAACTACTCTCGCTGGGCCCGGTGGCTCACGCCTGTGATCACAGCACTTTGGGAGGCCGAGGCAGGCGGATCACCTGAGGTTGGGAGTTCGAGACCAGTCTGACCAACATGGAGAAACCCCATCTCTACTAAAAAATACAGAATTAGCCCAGCATGGTAGTGGATGCCTGTAATCCCAGCTACTTGGGAGGCTGAGAGGCTGAGGCAAGGGAATCACTTGAACCCAGGAGGCAGAGGTTGTGGTGAGCTGAGATCGCACCATTGTACTCCAGCCTGGGCAACAAAAGGGAAATTCCATCTCAAAATAATAATAATAAATAATAATAAAACTACTCTGTATTAGTAAATGGGTTGGTGATGAGCATTGAATCTTTTTAAGTATAGAATTATAACACCTGTGAGAATTCTATTACAAAATAGAATATAAATGTTGAAAACCTATGTATGAAATTATATTTTACAAAAAATTAGCAGAGGAGAGATACTCTTTACATCTTTCAGAATGGGAGATTAATAAAGTTTAAAGCTATTAAATCAAATTATAAAGGGTTAACTATATTCTTTAAAGATATAAAAGTGACCACTAGAGGAACTAAAATTGCTAATGAAGCTGGGTGCACTGGCTCACACCCGCCGGTAATCCCAGCACTTTAGAGGAGGCCAAGGTGTGAGGGTCACTTGAGCCCAGGAGTTTGAGACCAGCCTAGGCAACAAAATGAGACCCCGTGTCTAAAAAAAAATCAAAAAATTAGCCAAGCATGGTGGCTCACGCTCCTGTGGTCCCAGCTACACAGGAGGCTGAGGCAGAAGGATTGCTTGAGCCCAGGAGGTCAAGGCTTCAGTGAGCCACATTTAGGCTACTGTACTGTAGCCTGGGCGACAGAGCAATACACTGTCCCACAAAGAAAAAAAAAACACACAAATATAATATGTAGACTTCCTTTGGTTCCTAATTCAAAAATTATTAACTGTAAGAAAACATTTATAAGACAGAGAAATTTGAACACAGACTGGATTTTTTTTTTTTTTTTTTTTTTTTTTGAGACGGAGTCTCGCTCTGTCGCCCAGGCTGGAGTGCAGTGGCCGGATCTCAGCTCACTGCAAGTTCCGCCTCCCGGGTTTACGCCATTCTCCTGCCTCAGCCTCCCGAGCAGCTGGGACTACAGGTGCCCGCCACCTCGCCCGGCTAGGTTTTTGTATTTTTTAGTAGAGACGGGGTTTCACCGTGTTAGCCAGGATGGTCTCGATCTCCTGACCTCGTGATCCGCCCGTCTCGGCCTCCCAAAGTGCTGGGATTACAGGCTTGAGCCACTGTACCCGGCCTGGATTTTTTTATATTAAGGAGTTCATTGTTAATATTTTTAGAGTCCTTATATTATGGAAATACATGTTGAAGTATTTTTGTTTGAAATAATTGAATGTCTGTGATTGACTTCAAAATCATACAGCAAGGGAGCTGGGGATGAGCTGGGTGGAGTGTAGATGAAATGCGATTAGCTGAGTGTTAGTAGTTCCTGAAACCAGGTGATGGGAGTTCATTCTGCTACTTTTCTAGTTGTGTATGTGTTTGAAATTTTCTACAATATTAAGAAGTACTGCTGGGCACAGTGGCTTACACCTGTAATCCCAGCACTTTGGGTGGCCGAGGTGGGCGGATCACGAGGTCTGGAGTTCAAGACCAGCCTGACCAACATGGAGAAACCCCATCTCTACTAAAAATACAAAATAAGTTGAGCATGGTGGCGTGCACCAGTAATCCCAGCTACTTGGGAGGCTGAGGCAGGAGAATTGCTTGAACCCAGGACGTGGAGATTGTGGTGAGCTGAGATTGCAACATTGCACTCCAACCTGGGCAACAAGAGCTAAACTCAATCTCAAAAAAAAAAAAAAGTAAATAAAAATTATTGAATAACAAAAATGCAAAATAAAAGATCTTATATATACACTCTGATTATAACTGTGTTAAAATAGGAATGAATATGGAAGGGGTATCATAATTATCTTGGAGTGGTGAAGTGTGGTACGTTTCCTGATTTCCAAATTCTCTGTGGTCCTGTGAATTTTACTTCTGTATTTTCACCAAAAGGTTGGTTGGGAGTGATCATGGCCCACCCTGCAACCTCTTGTTACATGGGCCACACTTTCTTACCACGTTACCATGTAAAATCTCTTAGCATTTATCTTGGAATCATGTGACTCCCTGTGCACAGTGTCTTGGCTGTGCACTCTTTGAGGATATAATGAATAGCCCTAATATATGGTGAGTTTTCGATAACTATATTCTGAACTGGTGAAGGTAAATGGCACCAGTTCCTGATGATGCTAAATACAGGGGATGTGGAAAGGCCCTTTGACTAAGAACTCCAAGTATCAGCCAGATATCAGAATTAAAATAATAGAGGAGGCCGGACGTGGTGGCTCATGCCTGTATTCCCAACACTTTGGGAGGCCAAGGTGGGCTGATCACCTGAGGTCAGGAGTTCGAGAGCAGCCTGGCCAACGTGGTGAAACCCCATCTCGACTAAAAATACAAAAACTAGCCAGGCATAGTGGCGGGTGCCTGTAATCCCAGCTACTCAAGAGGCTAAAGCAGAAGAATTGCTTGAACCCTGGAGGCAGAGGTTGCAGTGAGCTGAGATCACACCACTGCACTCCAGCCTGGGCGGCAGAGTGAGACACCGTCTTTTAAAAAAAAAAAAAAACAGAGGAAGTTAGGAGGTTAGGAAGTAAGGCAGCTACAGACTTGAAACTATTCATTCCAAGAGGTGGCAGTGCTGGGAAGCAGGAAGAGAATGATAGCTGTGTATGTTGGTGTTGGGATGTAAGGGTTGTCTCCATCAGGAGACTACTGGAAGGCATGATTAGGGGATGGAGCAAGGGTCCACGTTTGTGTGAGCCCTCACCCCTAACCAGGACTGTGAAGGCTAAACTGTCCTTGGTTTTATTCACAGGCCTGGTGAGTAACGTGGTATTCACCAGTCACACCACGGAGCAGCGGCACCCTCTCCTTGTTCAGCTGCAGAGCCTCATCAGGGCTGCCAATCCTGCCGCAGCCTTCATTCTTGCAGAAAATGGGATTGTCACCAGGTAATCTATACGTTCACTCTGCAAGACCAGTTGCTTTCTCAGATACAGCACTCTGTCTGTGGCCCAGAGTCTTTCTACTGTATCTAAGACCTAAACATTTGGAGAAGTCAGTTTTTTAACCAGGTATGGTGGTACGCACCTATAGTCCCAGCTGCTCAGGAGGCTGAGGAGAGGGGATCACTTGAGTCCAGGAGTTGGAGGCTGCAGTGAGCTATGATTGTGTCACTGCATTCCACAGCCTGAGAGACAGAGCAAGACCCCATCTCTTAAAAAAAAAAAAAAAAAGGCAGGCTGGGCACAATGGCTCATACCTGTCATCTCAGCATTTTGGGTGGCTGAGGTGGGAGGATCTTGAGTCAGGAGTTTGAGACCAGCCTGAACAATATAGTGATAACCCATCTCAAAAAAGAAACAATATATTGGGGAAAAAAAAAAGTTTTCGAAGTGCTTTTGATGCTCTATAAAAATTGCCAAGAACCATCCTGGCTAACGCGGTGAAACCCCGTCTCTACTAAAAAAATACAAAAAACTAGCTGGGCGGGGTGGCGGGCGCCTGTAGTCCCAGCTACTCAGGAGGCTGAGGCAGGAGAATGGCGTGAACCCGGGAGGCGGAGCTTGCAGTGAGCTGAGATTGCGCCACTGCACTCCAGCCTGGGCGACAGAGCGAGACTCCATCTCAAAAAAGAAAAAAAAAAATTGGCAAGAAGACTCCATTGTGTACCATTTTGAGGCATTTTGTTCTGATATATTCACATTCTCTTCCATTGAAGGATGGTAGCCAAGATTCTCTTAACGTCCTTGTATTGAAGTGTTTGAGAAATGGTATAGAGAACGTAGAGAAAGGTCGGATGCGGTGGCTCAACCTGTAATCCCAGCACTTAGGGAGCCCAAAACTGCTTGTAGGAGTTCAAGACCAGCCTGGGTAAAATAGGGACACCCTGTCTCTACCAAAACAGTTTTTTAAAAAAAAAGCCAGCAAGTCTCTAGTCTCAGCTACTCGGGAGGCTGGGCGGGAGGATTGCCTGAGCCCAGGAGTTCAGGGTTACAGTGAGCCATGATCACACCATTGCACTCCAGCCTGGAAGAAGTAGTGAGACTTTGTCTCTTAAAAAAAAAAAAAAAAAGCGGCCAGGCGCAGTGGCTCACGCCTGTAATCCCAGCACTTTGGGAGGCCGAGGCAGGCGGATCACGAGGTCAGGAGATGGAGACCATCCTGGCTAGCACAGTGGAACCCTGTCTCTATTTTTAAAAATATAAAAATTAGCCAGCCGTGGTGGCGGTCATCTGTAGTCCCAGCTACTTGGGAGGCTGAGGCAAGAGAATGGCATGAACCCGGGAGGCAGGGAGCTTGCAGTGGGCCAAGATGGCGCCACTGCACTCCAGCCAGCCTGGGCAACAGAGCAAGACTCCGTCTCAAAAAAAAAAAAAAAGGTAACATAGAGATATTATCTCTACTTCATGGACTTGGGTTCAAATTACAAACTAAAAATAGAATTAGTTTGTATGTGTACACACATATACAAGGAGAAAACACCTGGTTATGTAGCCGTTTTGTTTGCTCAATTCGGATAAAAGGTTATATACTTTTTTATATAGTTTTGACTTTTGAACTATGTAGATATTTTATGTATTCAAAAATTAAATCAAGGAGGGAAAAAACGAAATTAAATACAAACCAAAAAAAGTGAATCTAGGCTGGGTGCGGTGGCTCACGCCTGTAATCCCAGCACTTTGGGAAGCTGAGGCAGGCAGATCACGAAGTCGGGAGATCGACCATCCTGGCCAACATGATGAAACCCTGTCTCTACCAAAAAAAAAAATACAAAAATTAGCTGGGCGTGGTGGTGCGTCCCTGTAATCCCAGCTACTCAGGAAGCTGAGGCAGGAGAATCGCTTGAACCATGGAGTTGGAGGTTGCAGCAGTGAGCTGAGATCACGCCACTGCACTTCAGCCTGGTGACAGAGTGAGACTCAGTCTCAAAAAAAAAAAAAACAAAAAAAGCCTATATGTATATGTGCAACAATGTCCATATGTCAGGTGTGTGTAAAAGGACACCTGAGGTCAGGAGTTTGAGACCAGCTGGCCAACATGGCGAAACCCCGTCTCTGCTAAAAATACAAAAAATTGGCCAGGTGTGCTCCGGGCACCTGTAATTCCAGCTGCTCAGGAGGCTGAGGCAGGAGAATTTATTGAACCTGGGAGGTGGAGGTTGCAGTAAGCCAAGATCACACCATTGCACTCCAGCCTGGGCAACAAGAATGAAACTCCATCTCAAAATTAACATAATCAATTAATTAAAGTAAATAAATCTATGTGTCTATCAAAGTAATAACCACACCAAAAAAAGTATTTAATTCAAGTAACTTTTGAACATAATCCTCCGCTGGAACCCTGGTTCTAAACAACATCACTGATTGAAGAGAGGAGATTATGAATATGAAATGGGGAAGATGAAGAAAAACCCTTCAAATATTTATTTTATTTTATTTAGACACAGTCTTGCTCTGTCACCCATGCTGGAGTGCAGTGGCACAATCTCAGCTCACTGCAACCTCCACCTCTTGGATTCAAGCTATTCTCCTGCCCCAGCTTCCCTGGTAGCGGAGATTACAAGTGCACGCCACCATACCTGGGTAATTTTTCTATTTTTAGTAGTGACAGGGTTTCACCATGTTGGCCAGGCTGGTGTTGAACTCCTGACCTCAAGTGATCCACCCACTTCGGCCTGCCAAAGATCAAATGTTGATTTGAATTGGAGATTCAATAAAAATTCATTATTTTTAAAAATGTGTATTTCCTACCACTTTCCTTTGAAAGGGACCAGAATAGTAATACCACAGTTGCAGCAAATACCCTTAACTCTGTATCTCGGTTTCTAAGTACCAGTCCCCACTGCAAGGTATCAGGACTCCTTGGAGAATTAGCTGACTGCATGCCAGGTCAAGGAAAGTACAAGGTAGGCCTGGTCCATTTTATGCCAATAAAGCATTATGCCACTCAAAGATTAGTGGAAATATGTCAAAAGGATATGGGAAGTAGCTTAAGAAGTTCCTGCTAGTCTAATTTGGGACAATTTGGGGATAAGAAAGAACCATGATAATACTGGAACTATGGATTATAACATATGGAATAAAATGTGTGTCCACAGTGATCCTCAAAAACGAAGCAGGGGCCAGGCACGGTGGCTCACACCTGTAATCCCAGCACTTTGGGAGGCCGAGGCGGGTGGATCACCTGAGGTCAGGAGTTCGAAACCAGCTTGACCAATATGGTGAAACCCCGTCTCTATTAAAAATACAAAATTATGGCCGGGCGCGGTGGCTCAAGCCTGTAATCCCAGCACTTTGGGAGGCCGAGACGGGTGGATCATGAGGTCAGGAGATCGAGACCATCCTGGCTAACACGGTGAAACCCCGTCTCTACTAAAAAAATACAAAAAAATTAGCCGGGCAAGGTGGCGGCGCCTGTAGCCCCAGCTACTCGGGAGGCTGAGGCAGGAGAATGGCGGGAACCCGGGAGGCGGAGCTTGCAGTGAGCCGAGATCGCGCCACTGCACTCCAGCCCAGGCGACAGAGCGAGACGCCGTCTCAAAAAAAAAAAAATACAAAATTAGCCGGGCATGGTTGCTCATACCAGTAATCCCAGCTACTCAGGAGGCTGAGGCAGGAGAAGCGCTTGAACCCAGGAAGCAGAGCTTGCAGTGAGCCGAGGTCATGCCATTGCACTCAAGCCTAGGTAACGAGCGAAACTCCATCTCAAAAACAAAAAAAAAGTGGAAGGGGACAGGATAGCAAAGCCCTTTATAGAAGAATACCAAGTAAATAAGGTTTGATAGAACTAGAAAATAATCGGCCGGGCGCAGTGGCTCACGCCTGTAATCCCAACACTTTGGTAGGCCGAGGTGGACAGATCCCAAGGTCAGGAGATCGAGACCATCCTGGCTAACACGGTGAAACCCTGTCTCTACTAAAAATACAAAAAATTAGCTGGGTGTGGTGGCGGGCACCTGTAGTCCCAGCTACTCAGGAGGCTGAGGTAGAAGAATGGCGTGAACCCGGGAGGCAGAGCTTGCAGTGAGCCGAGACCACGCCACTGCACTCCAGCCTGGGCGATGAGCGAGATACCATCTCAAAAAAAAAAAAAAGAACTAGAAAATAACCATTTTGTAACCTTCAGTCTAATACAGTATTTGATTTAGGGAACCATCGATGAATACTAAAAGCACTAGGTGAAAGACTGTTGAAGAAAAAAAATATTACTAGTCCTGTACTGTGTAAAGTATCACTCCATAGACTACTGACTCCTTACAAAGGGGGAAAAATACCTTACAGTGGAAAAATTCTGGTATACCTATGTTGACCAAACGATGAAACTCCATGAGACCAGTAACGGGACAAACTGATACCCTGTACCTCCTTGATGTGATGCAATGGGAAGGATGCAACACCACCTGGGTATTAATCTCCAAAAATGCATAACCTGAATCTAATTACGAGAACTAGAAACAGACAAATCCAAGTGTGGGACACAAAAGCTCTGACGTGTACTCTTAAATATCAACACCATGAGAATCAAACAAACCAAAAGATAGAGGAGCTGTTCAGATTAAAGGAGAATAAAGATTATAAATTTAGGCCGGGCGCAGTAGCTCACGCCTGTAATCCCAACACTTTGGGAGGCCGAGGCAGGTGGATCACCTGGGGTCAGGAGTTCGAGACCAGCCTGGCCAACATGGTGAAACCCCATCTCTACTAAAAATACAAAAATTAGCTGGGCATGGTGGTGGGTGCCTGAAGTCCCAGCTACTTAGGAGGCCGAGGCAGGAGAATCACTTGAACTCAGGAGGCGGAGGTTGCAGTGAGATGAGATCATGCCATTTCACTCCAGCCTGGGCAACAAGAGCAAAACTCTGTCTCAAAATTAAAAAAAAAAAAAAAGAATGTATCTGTATATCAAAGTAATAACAGACGCATGCCACCATGCCCAGCTAATTTTTGTATTTTTTTTAGCAGAGATGGGGTTTTGCCATGTTGGCCAGGCTGGTCTCGAACTCCTGACTCCAGGTGATCCACCTGCCTCAGCCTCCCAAAATTCTGGGATTACAGACGTGAGCCATCTCTCCCGGCCTAATGAATGATTCTTGATTGGATAGTGGACCCTCCCCCACCAAAAAGGGGAAATTTGAAAGTGGATGTATGTTCGTGCTTCTCCAACTTCGTTGTGCATATGCATCTCTAGTGGAGATCTTATTGAAAATTAGTTTCTGGTTCAGTACATCTGGGCTGGGGCCTGAGGCTCTGCATTTCTAACAAGCTCCCAGGTGATTGTTGGGAGCCAGTAAATTCCTTGCATGTGATCATGATACTGTAGTTCTGTAAGAGAATGTCCTTGTTCTTGGGAGATGCATACTGAAGTATTTAGGGGTAAAATATCATGATGAGTACAACTAGTTTTCATTTGGTTTGCCAGAAAAAAAAAAAAATGCTTGTATATGTTTAGGGAACATGAAGAAGAAACAAAATGTGCAGGTTAAGATTGACAGTCCTGGCCCAGCACAGTGGCTCACGCCTGTAATCCCAACACTTTGGGAGGCTGAGGCAGGCAGATCATGAGGTCAGGAGATCGAGACCATCCTGGCGAACGTGGTGAAACCCCATCCCTACTAAAAGTACAAAAATTACCTGGGTATGGTGGCATACGCCTGGAGTCCCTGCTACTCAGGAGGCTGAGGCAGGAGAATCACTTGAACCCGGGAGGCGGAGGTTGCAATGAGCCAAGATTGCACCACTGCACTCCAGCCTGGCGACAGAGCGAGACTCTGTCTCAAGAAAAAATAAAAATAAAAAATTGACAGTCCTAATTAATCTAGGTCTTTTCTGTGTGTTTTCAAAGGAATGAAGACATTGAGCTGATTCTCTCAGAAAATAGTTTTTCAAGTCCTGAGATGCTGCGATCTCGATATTTAATGTATCCTGGCTGGTAAGTATCATCATTGAAAAATAACTAAGATTTTTTTGTAAACCCAATGATTTATTTATTTATAGAAAAAAAAAGGGAGAAGGTGAAAATACCAGATGTGCTCTGCAAGGATGACACATGGCAGCTGGCACGGCCCGCATGTCCAGCAGCTACTGGCCTTGCCAGGAGCCCAGTGCTTCACCTCTTAGGCTCCAAACTGGGAGCCTTCTCAGATATTTCAATTTAGGGAGTCATCCTGTAGGCAACAAGCACCACTGTGCCCTGTGTTCCTCCAGCACCTACTGAGGGCAAAGTGGCTGGCACAGAACCAAGGAGCTATAACTTTCCCAGGTGAGACTCGCTTCTGGCAATACCGTCAGTCCTGTAGGGTTCCCATCTCCTGGGTTCTCTGCTCATATGGCCCAGGGAATGTTCTCTGTAGGATGCTGCACAGCCTGTGGACCTCTCCAGAGAAGAAGAGGACAAAGGAGAGAATGTGCATAGTTGCTGTAATCATACTAATACAAACACACTGAAGCATTTACTGTGTGTGCTAGCTGTTGTTCTAAGACTCCACTCTCTACATGGCAGCTCCTAGCCACATGGCTATTTAATGAAATGTAAATTAATAAAAATCAAAATTTATAATTCAGTCTTTCAGCCACGTAGCCACATTTCAAGTGCTCCATAGCTTCCTGTGGCTAGCAACTACCGTGTCCAGTAGTGCAGATCTAGAACATTTCCATTACCCCAGAAAGCTCTGTTGAATAGTGCTGTTGTGAGGGCCTTGTTTGTGTTGTCTCATTTACACCAATCCTGTGAGGTGGATTCCATTATTTTATCATTTTACAGATAAGGTACCGGGGCAGCAAAGAGTTAATGACTTGACAATTTACAGCTAGTAAATGAAAGAACTGGATTTCAAACCCAGGTTGAATGGCTCAGTGCTTTTTCTCTTAGGCATCGTGCTACACTTATTCCTGTATAGAATGGACAATTTGTTTCTGCTATGTTGAAGGTTTAGGGGAAGACCATTGTTAAAGCTTGGCCAGAATTAATCTCTCATGTTTAATTGGATTATCTTTGTTATTCTTACTCACTTTTCCCAAGCAGCTCTCTACATCCTCCATACCACCCCTTACACCACCAACTTTTTCCCTAACAAAAAATGATCTGGCCAGGCATGGTGGCTCACACCTGTAATCCCAGTACTTTGGGAGGCCGAGGCGGGCAGATCACGAGGTCAGAAGATCGAGACCATCCTGGTTAACATGGTGAAACCCCGTCTCTACTAAAAATACAAAACATTAACCAGGCATGGTGGCAGGAGCCTGTAGTCCCAGCTACTCAGGAGGCTGAGGCAGAAGAATGGCATGAACCTGGGAGGCGGAGCTTGCAGTGAGCTGAGATCGCGCCACTACCCTCCAGCCTGGGCAACAGAGCGAGACTCCATCTCAAAAAATAAAATAAAATAAAATAAAAAATGATCTACTGTGCTGTAAAAAACAAAACCAAAAAAATCCCAGAGGGTCAGTATGTAAAATTGAAGGTTTTCAGGCATATTCTTAGAAGGAACCTCTGATTTGAGTCACGTCATACTTTAAACAGTGAGTAAGTGGGTCATTCCTTACGCCTGAACAAGGTAATGATATCTTAGCTAAAAATAAACAAATGGAGCTTCTAGGGGGAACCTTCTTTCCAATGGCTACAGCCACTGACTCCCTTGCTGCCTGAACCTCTGGGTCCTGAGCTCCTGTAATCACCACCAGGTGCCTAGAGAAGCACTGTTCTCCAGTCCTTACTGACTCATGCACAAAAACCTAGCTCAGGGCCCAGACACCTGAAAGCAGGCTAATGCAGGAGAGAATAGGGTAAGAGGGGCCCATTAGAAGACTGTGAATCTGGCCGGGCGCAGTGGCTCACACTTGTAATCCCAGCACTTACGGAGGCCAAGGCAGGTGGACCATGAGGTCAGGGGTTCGAGACCAGCCTGGCCAACACGGTGAAACCCCATCTCTACTAAAAATACAAAAGTTAGCCGGGCATGGTGGCGGGCACCTGTAGTTCCAGCTACTCAGGAGGCTGAGGCAGGAGAATGGCGTGAACCCAGGAGGTGGAGCTTGCAGTGAGACGAGATCGCGCCACTGCACTCCAGCCTGGGCAACAAGAACAAAAGTCTGTCTCAAAAAAAAAAAAAGAATGTGATTCTAGAGTTTAAAACCTTTTCCTCATCAGGAAGATCAGTCCTTATAGAGAATCAGAGATAGAAGGACCCCAAAATTCTCTTTCAGGCCTCCCCTCCTAAGTCCATTTCTAGAAATCAGATAATTTCATCTTTAACAAGATGGCAAGTCATCAGTCTCCTACTCATATCTATATATTACTCCCCTCCCACTTGGGTCAGAGCCACCACCTCAGGGTGAATGGACTTTAGTTCCAGGATGTGCTCCGCTCTGTGCTGTGCACACATTCTCTGCCACTTCCCTCCCACATCTTTCTCTGTTCCCATCCACCCTGCTCTCACCTTTTCTGGTAGAACAGCCTGTTTCTAGTTTGGGCAGAAACCTTGCTGCCTTCCCTTGGCCCTTGTAAATTCCTCTAAGGATTCAGGTACCACAGAAGCCAGAGGCCAGAGAAACCCCCAGTCTCCAAAATGACTTGTTTGGGTGGGGAGAAGACAGGTCAGTCTTGCAAAAATTTTATGACTACCACCATACTTTAAAGAAATTACAAAGAATAAGATACTTTCGACAATTTAAAATTCAAAATTGCAGTGCTGTTTTAAAATAAAGGAAACAGGCAGGTGCGGTGGCTCACGCCTGTAATCCCAGCACTTTGGGAAGCCAAGGTGGGTGGATCACAAGGTCAGGAGTTCAAGACCAGCCTGGCCAACATGGTGAAACCCCATCTCTATTAAAAATAAAAGAATTAGCCGGGTGTGGCAGCGGGCACCTGTAATCCCAGCTACTCGGGAGGCTGAGGTGGAGAATTGCTTGAACATGGGAGGTGGAGGTTGCAGTGAGTTGAGTTCGCACCACTGTACTGCAGCCTGGGTGACAGAGCAAGACACATGTCAAAAAAATAAATTAATTAACTAATTAAAATGAAGGAAACAGGCTAGGCACAGTGACTCATGGCTATAATCCCAGCACCTTGGGAGGCTGTGGAGGGAGGATCACTTGAGGCCAGGAGTTCAAGACCAGCCTGGGCAGCATAGTGAGACCTTGTCTCTAATAGAAAATAAAAATTAGTTGGGCATGGTGGCATGTGTGGTAGCAACTACTCAAGAAGCTGAGGTGGAGGATCACTTGAGTCTAAGATGTCAAGACTATAATGAGCTATGATCACACCACTGCACTCCAGCCTGAGCAGGAGAGCAAGACCCTGTCTCAAAGAAAATAGGGCAGAGATGCCCCAGTTCCTTCTGTGACAGGTGTACACATCTATATGTACAACCTGTTATGCTGCCTGCAACAAAATGGCAGGACATAGTTGGAGCCCCTAAAGAAATGGGAGCGGCTGGGCGCGGTAGCTAACACCTGTAATCCCAGCACTTTGGGAGGCCAAGGCAGGCAGATCACAAGGTCAGGAGATCGCGACCATCCTGGCTAACATGGTGAAACCCTGTCTCTATTAAAAATACAAAAAAAAATAAAATAAAATAAAATAGCTGGGCATGGTGGCGGGCGCCTGTAGTCCCAGCTACTCGGGAGACTGAGGCAGGAGAATGGCATGAAACTGGGAGGCGAGCTTGCAGTGAGCCGAGATTGTGCCACTGCACTCCAGCCTGGGTGACAGAGCGAGATTCTGTCACCAAAAAAAAAAAAAAAAAAAGCAATGGGAACAAGGCCGGTTGCGGTGGCTTACACCTGTAATCCTAGTACTTTGGGAAGTTGAGGAGGGCGGATCACTCGAGGCCAGGAGTTCAGACCAGCCTGGCCAACATGGCGAAACCTCATCTCTACAAACAATACAAAACTTAACTGGGTGTGGTGGCGCACACGCCTGTGATCCCACCTACTCAGGAGGCTGAGGCAGGAGAATCACTTGAACCCAGGAGGCGGAGATTGTAGGGAGCCAAGATTGCACCACTGCACTCCAGCCTGGGCAACAGAGGGAGACCTTGTCTCAAAAAAAAAAAAGAAAGAAAGAAATGGGAGGGCATCCTGAGCAAGAGCCCCCCACTGTACCAGAAAGGACCCCCAAACTCAGATGGGGACTGGGAGGCTTCAGAGGCACACAGGACATCAAGAAACTGCTAGTCTAAGGTTATGTAAAACCTTCATCCTCAGAAAGCTCCTGATTTAACTGGGCAGTCATGCTTCCCAATCTCAAAGTGAAAGAGGCATATACATATTTAAACAAGTTTCTGTGTGCAAAATGTCTTACAAGTAAGGGAGAATTCAAATATTATAGGATAGGGGTATGTAGTTCATCTCAAAGTAGCATATAATAATACTCAAAACCCAAATTATTTGTGCTTACAATTTTTTAAACCTTTTAAGGTATGAAGGTAAATTGAATGCTGGATCAGTCTATCCCCTAATGGTTCAGATCTGCGTATGGTTTGGTCGTCCCTTGGAGAAGACTCGCTTTATGGCCAAATGTAAAGGTAAGCCTTGACTGGGATGTCCCAGACCCTGGAAAAAGGGTACCCCAGAGTTAATTCTACCTCCTGGTACCACTTCAGTATTCTGTGTGCTGTGTCTCTTCTTACCTTTTGAAACCAAAAGCAGACAGAGGGATTTGAGGATTGTGGGTGGCCACACAATTTGGTTTCCACTCCAGTGAAAGGGTTTTCCCTCCCCTGGGAACAGTGGCAGAGCCACAGGGGAGCAACAGGGTATGGCGGGTAGAACCTGTGAACCCTAGACCCTGGTGTATGGTCCCTCCCCAGTCCCTAAAACTCCCAGCTGTGCTATCCTGAATTTGGCCTGTGCCTCCATGTGGGTGACATCTCTGTCCTCTTCCTCCACCAGCAATTCAGTCCTCCATCAAGCCAAGTCCCTTCTCTGGAAACATCTACCACATTCTGGGCAAAGTGAAGTTTTCAGGTAACCAGGGGCTGGGATTTGGGAGCTCTATACCATGGAGTGCTTGCATCTCATGATGTGAGTTTAGAGCCTCTGCTGGTGCTCTGCAGACCACTGATGCCATTCAGACTCTCAGAAACCTTCTGCGCCCTGGGCCTTCACGCCATTAGGCTTGTCCATCACCCCTCTCCCCCGAGGGCCTACTTAGTCTAGGTTCTCCTGTTCCATAGCAGAGGTTTGCCCTCCTCTCTTGGATGACCTGCTCAAGGGCTCTTCTCACAGCTTTTTGACTTTCTTGTCCAGAGCCTTACACTCCACACCTCTTGAGCCAGTCATGGCCTCTTCTAGACCTAAAGCCAGGAGCTGTCCAAATGCTGAGCTCTACAGCTCCAGATCTATTTCTGACCGAAGTCTTTGAGCTTCCGTTTGCCTTCTCCTCTCTTCTGACAAGTAGGCCTGAGGATCAGTCATAGACCTCTGGAGCCCTTGCATCTGATAGTCTGTCCTGGAGTGGGCGTCAGAGAAGGCCTCAGAACAAGTAGGGGTCAGTCAACTCAATGTTGAGGAAGGGTACAGTATTCCAGGGGAAAGAAATAGCATTTGCTATAATCCAGAGGCAGAAAAGACACATTTTAGGAACCAAAAAGCATTTACTGTGACTGGAGCCTGGGAGTAGGGAGAGAGGAAGTGAGTCTGTTAGGGTGTCTTCAGCTGTTATCACAGAGAACCCCCACTCAGCTAGCAGATGTTGGCTGTATAACAAGTGAGGTGCTCAAGCAGCAGAGCAAGGCCACTGAGGACCCAGGTGTTGTGTGTCTTCGTGTCCTCCCATGCTTGGTGTGTCAGCTTATCTTTCAGGTTCCTGCCCCTTATGGTTGCCAAGTGGTGCTGTAGGTCTGGGTGTCAAAACCAGACACTGCATCCAGCCAGTGAGGAGAGGCTGGCTCTTCCTGCGGGTGCCTTTGTCAGTGCAGCGCCTCCTCCCAATTTCTCTGCCAACTTATCTCATTGGATTGCTGTGCCTTTCTGGACCCATCACCCATGGGGGAATTGGTATCAGAAGAAGAGGGAGACGATATGGGGGGTAGGCAACTATCAGTGTCTGCTGTAGGGAACCACTGAGGGCTTCAAGCACAGAACCATCATAGTTCAGATGGGAGAATTACATGGGTCCTTAGCTCATAGCTTTAATTACATGGGTCCTTAACTCATAGCTTTTGCTTAATTTATGTGATCAAATCAGAAACTTCAGCCCCATACCGAAGCCCACTGATCTCAGGCTCCAACAGCCAGCCCCTGCTGCTTCAGAGGTCTTGGTATTTTTGTTTTTCCCTCACCCATCACCTCCTTTTCTTCTTTATTTTTATTTCTTTTTTGGCTGGGTGCAGTGGCTCAAGCCTGTAATCCCAGCACTTTGGGAGGCTGAGGCGAGAGGATCACTTGAGGTCAGGAGTTCGGGACCAGCTTGGCCAATATGGTGAAACCCCATCTTTACTAAAAATTAAAAAAATTAGGCCGGGCTCGGTGGCTCACACCTGTAATCCCAGCACTTTGGGAGGCCAAAGCAGGCGGATCATTTGAGGCCAGCAGTTTGAGACCAGCCTGACCAACATGGTGAAACCCCATTTCTACTAAAAATACAAAATTAACTGGACGTGGTGGTGGGCACCTGTAATCCCAGCTACTCGGGAGGGTGAGACAGAAGAATCACTTGAACCTGGGAGGTGGAGGTTGTAGTGAGCTGAGATTGTGCCACTGCACTCCAGCTTGGGCAACAAGAGCGAAACTCTGTCTCAAAAAAAAAAAAAAAAAAAAAATTAGCCAGGCATGGTGGCATATGCCTTTAATCCCAGCTGCACTCGGGAGGCTGAGGTGGGAGAATCACTTAAACCCAGGAGGTGGAGGTTGCAGTGAGCCGAGATTGCGCCACTGCACTCCAGCCTGGGTGACAGTGAGACTCCATCTCAATAAAATAAATAAATAATTTTTTTTCTTTTTTTCTTTTTATTTTTTGAGACAATGCCTCACTTTGTCACCTAGGCCAGAGTATAGTGGTTTGATCTCAGCTTACTGCAGCCTTGACCTCCCAGGCTCAAGCGATCATCCTACCTCAGCTTCCCAAGTAGGTGGGACTATAGGCGTGAACCACCATGCCTGGCTGATTTTTTTTCTATTTTGTGGAGATGAGGTCTCCCTATGTTGCCCATGTCTTGAATTCCTGGGCTCAAGTGATCTTCCTGCCTCGGCCTCCCAAAGTGCTGGAATTAAGGTATTAGCCACCACACCCAGCCTCTTGTTTATTTAGATCTGCTATTGACTCTTTTTTTGTTCAAATTTAACCTCTCTTTTTTCTGGATCTTTTCTCATCCTGCTTTTTGGGGAGCCCTTGCCCACTTCTTGGGTCTCCAGTCACTCCTAGTCCTCATCTCCTTAGCATGTAACACTTTTTCCCATTCTCATCTGTGTGACCTTCATGCAACAGTGCTGTACTGTTTTTTGTCTGTTTTGTTTTGTTTTTGACACAGGGTCTTGCTCTGTTGCCCAGGCTGGAGTGCAGTAGTGCGATCCTAGGTCACTGCAGCCTTGATCTCCCGGGATCAAGCTATCTTCCCACCCCAGCCTCCCAAGTATCTGGGACTACAGCAACACACCATCACACCCAGCTAATTTTTTTGTTGTACTGTTGTCTGTGCCCTCCTCCCTTGGCCTCTTAAGGCCTCTGCTGAGAGCCCCCGACTTCTACCAAGGGGGTTTCTTTGCTTTTCCTCAACAACCTCTTCCATAATGGCTATTCCAGCAACCACCAGGGACTGTGTGGATGTCTCACACTCAGGGTCTTACAGACTTTCAAATGCCACAAGTGCAGAGTCAAACTCTTCCTCTTCTCCCACCTATAAACCTTTTTTTTCTCTTGTGTTTCCCTTCTGAGATAATAGTGTCCACCTGATCACCCAGATCAGCCAAGCCAGAAACGTATTTTGTTCCTCTCTCTCTCTCTTACTCCATCCTTTCCTTTCCTTTTTAAAAAACAAATGAAAACAAAAAAAAATGGGGTCTCCCTCTGTTACCCAGGCTGGAGTACAGTGGTGCAATCTCGGCTCACTGCAGCCTTGAATTCCTGGGCTCAAGTACTCCTGCCTCAGCCTCCTGAGTAGCTGGGACCACAAGCATGAGCCACTGTGCCCACCTACTCCATCCTTTCTAAGCTGCCACCAGTCACGTCAGTTCTCTCTCCTGCATTTTCTCGTGAATCTGTCCCAACCATCTGCATTGTCACAGTCTTAGCATAGCTGTATCCTTTCAAGGCAGGCTCTCAGGGACTAATGTATATTCTCCTTACAGACTCTGAGAGGACCATGGAGGTCTGCTATAACACACTGGCCAACTCCTTGAGCATCATGCCAGTTTTGGAAGGACCCACACCACCACCGGACTCCAAAAGCATATCTCAAGACAGCAGCGGGCAGCAGGAGTGCTACCTTGTGTTCATCGGCTGCTCCCTGAAGGAAGACAGCATCAAGGACTGGCTGCGGCAGTCAGCTAAGCAGGTGGTTTCCAGAGCCCAGACAGACCTGACACAGATGTGACCAGACACCTCAGAGCTGCTGCTGGCCCTGAGAAGCCCCGCCACTGCCTCCCTAATGCCTCCCCACTGGGTTTCCCCTCCCTGGCCCAGCCAGCACTTTCAGGGACACTTTGAGAGAGGAAAGAAGCCACTCAGAGCAAACTCCAGGCAGGCCTGCTATGTTGTTTGCTCTGTGAGCCAGGTTCTCTGCAAGCTTTGGGTGCTAAGCCTTGTAGCACAGCGTTAGGGGTTTAGTTCATCCTAGAACTCTGGGAATAGAGTTAGCTGGGGCCTGGGTCTTCTGTAGATGCTCACTAGGGACCTGTCTTTATACTGAGGCATGGGCTACCTCACTTGGATAAGCTTCTAAATGGTTCTTGACTATGGAACCTCAGGCTGCCCCTTTGTCTGCCTCTCATTGGTAGGGTTTAGGGATAAGAATCTACAAAGAGGCACGACCATTCCCATTTATGAAAACACTGGGCTTGGCCGGGCGCGGTGGCTCAAGCCTGTAATCCCAGCACTTTGGGAGGCCGAGACGGGCGGATCATGAGGTCAGGAGATCGAGACCATCCTGGCTAATACGGTGAAACCCCGTCTCTATTAAAAAATACAAAAAACTAGCCGGGCGAAGTGGCGGGTGCCTGTAGTCCCAGCTACTCGGGAGGCTGAGGCAGGAGAATGACGTGAACCCGAGAGGAGGAGCTTGCAGTGAGCTGAGATCCGGCCACTGCACTCCAGCCTGGGTGACAGAGCAAGACTCCGTCTCAAAAAAAAAAAAAAAAAAAAAAAAAGAAAACACTGGGCTGTCCTCTGCTGCTTGTTCTCTGCTGGCTCACAGGGCTGTATGATGGGAAAGTGGTTTTCTCAAAGAGCAGACAGGCAGAATATTATATCCAGGCCATAGTGCACATGCTTTTCCCCGCTGCTGGGATCTTAGTCGTGTAATAGAGCCCAGAGCCCTCCCCTGCCCATGCACTCCATGAGTTCTGCTGGGACCTGACCCTCCACTCCCCATCTCTGCAGAAGCCTCAGAGGAAAGCCTTGAAGACCAGGGGGATGCTGACGCAACAGGAGATCAGGAGCATCCACGTGAGTGCCTTGCCCTGGCTTCTCCCCTCAGTGGCCCAGGGCTGTCCTTGGCTTGCATAGCTCTGTATTTTGGATTCTCTGAGTGAGGAGCTATTTCTAGGACATGCTGGAGGTCTTGCTTCTCCCAGGCCACAGAAAGAAGCTGGGTACAGAATTCTGGCCTTTGTAGCTTCAGTGAGGAGGGTGAAAGAGACCTCTGGTGTGACCTGGGCATCAGGTTGAGTAGAGCTAGTACTTGTGGGAGAAGCTAATGACCAGAGTCCCTGCCTTGGCACCTTGTTCAAGCAACTGCTGTGTTACAGATGAACCAGCTAGAGCCCAGGCAAAAACTGTCTAGATCCAGAAGCTGCTCGTAGGAAGGTTGTGGAACCTGAGGCCAGGATAAGAGGCTGATTGGAGACCCCCTTGATGAGCCTCCCAGCCTCCAGGCTCTGACCGCCAGCCTCTGCCTCAGTCGCCATGCCCACTGGGGCCATTTCCTAAGGGGTTTGGGGACAAAAAGCTAAAAAGGACATAGAGTCTAGGTCCCCAGGATGGACTGTGTCACCAGCCCCAGTAATGAGCAGGTGGGGCAGGAAAGTATTCTGAGACTCCAGGAGCCCCTGCTTTCGATTTGAGAAGGCCCCCTTCATGAACAGCTCCTGTAGGCCCGAACAACCCTGGATGCTCCTGGGGAGGACAACATGGGCATAAGGTAGTTCTTATAATGTATGTTCCCCTGGAAGCCAACCATGAACAAGGAGTTAAGTACAGGTAGTTTATTTTGGAAGTGATTCTAGGAGACACTAAATAGGAAAAAGGAGGATGAAAGGGGATGGGGATCCAGCCAATAAAGAGTGTGTTCATGGCCGGGCACGGTGGCTCACGCCTGTAATCCCAGCACTTTGGGAGGCTGAGGTGGGATCACTTGAGGTCAGGAGTTCAAGACCAGCCTGATCAATATGGTGAAACCCTGTCTCTACTAAAAATACAAAAATTAGCCAGGCGTGGTGGCGCATGCCTGTAATCCCAGCTACTTGGGAGGCTGAGGCAGGAGAATTGCATGAATCCAGGAGATGGAGGTTGCAGTGAGCCAAGATCATGCCACTGCACTCCAACCTGAGTGACAAAGCAAGACTCCATCTCAAAAAAAAAAAAAATGACTGTGTTCACACATGAGTACCACTGGGTGCCATAGGAGCTTCATCCCAGTAGGACCTCCCAGAACTCCTCACCTGAGAGGTGAGGCGCCACCTCAGGCAGGGCTTGAGGGTTGCTGGGGGTGTTAGCTTCCTAGCTCCTCTGTATAGCAGAGTAGTCTGTCTTGCTAGGGAAATAGACTTGTTTGTTTTTAATGAGTGAGTGAAGTATAGAAAGTAGTCAGATAATTATTACAGGACTCTTTTTTCCTACAGGTAAAACGCCACTTGGAACCCCTACCTGCAGGCTACTTTTATAATGGCACCCAATTTGTTAACTTCTTTGGTGACAAAACTGATTTTCACCCCCGTATCCTTGGAACAGCGTGGTCCCTGTGTGGATCCCGGGCAGTGAGACTGGGAGTTTGTGAGCCTGTCTGTAAAGCAGTTGTCTGCTAGAGTCATGCGTCTGAGCCCCAGGAGCAGGCTGGGCTCTGCATGTCTACTGATGGGCCGGGAATGCACAGGGGCAAACCTCGGGGGCAAACTTTTCATTTCAATCTCTAAATAACTGTTAAAGTTAAATTGCTCCGTTATTGAGTGGTTGCTAATGTGACTCTGTGGGTTATAGTTTTTTGGTTTTGTCTTTTTTTTTGAGATGGCATTTCACTCTTGTTGCCCAGGCTGGAGTGCAATGGCACAATCTCAGCTCGCTGCAACCTCTCCCTCCTGGGTTCAAGCGATTCTCCTGTCTCAGCCTCCCGAGTAGCTGGGATTACAGGTGCCTCCCACCACGCCCGGCTAATTTTGTATTTTTAGTAGAAAAGCGGTTTCTCCATGTTGGTCAGGCTGGTCTCAAACTCCCGACCTCATATGATCCTCCTGCCTCGGCCTCCCAAAGTGCTGGGATTACAGACATGAGCCAAACCCTGCCCGGCTTAGAGACGAGGTCTCGCCGTGTTGCCCAGGCTGGTCTCAAACTCCTGGGCTCAAGTGATCCGTCTGCCTCAGTCTCCCAAAGTGCTAGTATGGCAGGCGTGAGCCACTGTGCCCAGCCTGTGGGTTATACTTTGGATGCAGCTGTGGTGATATCCTGAAGTCTGTAGTCATCAGAGTCATGATTAAAAGTTGAAGACAGCCTGATTACAACAGTTAACCTGTGAAAAGATGGATAGGGCTGAAGTTGAAGGGCTCAGTTCTAGGACCTCGTTAACATCCCTGTGACAACAGCCGTCACATTCTTTGTAGCTGTGGTGCTGCCAGTATATACAAGGAGTCCATCAGGTACCCGCTTTATGGGCCAGACACTCACTTCCTCAGCAAACCCCCCTCACCTGCCTACAGGACCCTCTGGGCTCAGGCAGGCTCCCTTGTCCTCCAGGCTCAGAGCTCTCTTCCTTAATGAGATACCAGTCATGGACCAGTTCATGAATGACTACGTCGAAGAAGCCAACCGGGAAATTGAGAAGTATAACCGGGAGCTGGAACAGCAGGAGTATCATGACCTCTTTGAGCTGAAGCCCTAGAGGAAGGCTGGGCCCTTATATCCTGCAGAATGTCCACCTTGGAGATGGACGAACGGGTGTCTTAACCTCAGCTCTCCTGGAGGCCTCTCCCTTAAGGGGCTGTCTTTGTTCTCCTTGGCCTATGTGTCCTGGCTTGAGTGCATGTTGTCTTTATTCCCTGTATAGCGCTGAAGAGCATCACCTGCACCATTGATTTGGGGGGTGGGGGGAATACTCAAGGATGAGCAGATGGGGCCTGCCTGTCTTCATGTGCAACTGGCAGTCCAGGAGCTCTGGGTTTCTGATAACAGGATCTCCTTTGGGCTCTCGAGGTTGGGGAGAAGCATTAGGATTGTACGGAGGAGTTGGTGGGACTTGGAAGGAACCCTGGCTGCCTGAACTGTGGCCATGTCTGGGAGGCGAGGCCACCACAGGCCTCAAGCCTCAGATGCTGCTCCACAAGAGCCATCTTCCCCAGTGGAGTGCCTGCCTCCCCTGCTAGGCCCCTTTCCCTGCAGGAGCTGGCCCTACTGGCCGTGGGCGCAGTCCTGGGAGGAGCAGCACAGCCTTGCCCAGGCCCAGTCCACAGAGCCAGCAGCTTGGGTTGAGATGAATAATGTGTTCACAAATGAGGGAATTTCCCTTCTGGACTAAACTGAAGGAGAAACTTGTTGCTTTCCAGAGGTGTGTGGCTCTTAAGTTGACATCAGCTTTCCCTCTTGTGGGTGGTTCTTGAGTTCTCCTGTCACATCATTCGGTGTCCTAATGTAGGGACAAGAGGAAGCCTGCTGCTCAGGCCCCCTGGCGAGGCTTCACTTCACTGTGGAAGAGGGCATCCTGCAGCTGGTTAGTCTTAGGCCTGGTGGCTGATCACTTGTGGGGTCAGTCTCCAGCACCCAGCACTCCCACAAGCCTTGCCAGGGAAGGCCTGCTTTTCAGCCACAAACTTCAGGAAACTTATCTGCCCGCTCCCCAAAGCATTGTTGCTGGCCCCGGGCTTGTGTGGCTCCCGAGAATTGGGAATTTCAAGTAATTGCAATACCTAAGTTAGATTCCTTCCAATGGCATTGTTTTCAGCTGGACCGTAAAGCAGAGGGGAATTACAAGTGTATCCCATGCCTGACCTTCATAATTGGTGTGGGGGACAGGGGAGTCACAGCCACTGATATTTAGGTGATGTCTCTTAGGACTTCAGTGCCTCAGCTACCTGAACTGTAAATGTTTTCTGAATTTCACATATTTTTTTTTTTTGCATGCCTTAGGAAGAAGCACATAGGTAAAACCAGCAGTTTCCAGTAATGTAGGGAGTTTTGAGCAAGGCCCCTGGAGCAGCGGAGAGACAGGATGGAGCACAGGTAGTCTGTGTGCCTGGTCATACAGAGGCCTGCATGCAAGTAGCAAAGCAACTCTCAAGGGCTTGTCAGTAAAATATATTAGGGAAAAAAAACAATTTGAAGCCAAATGAACAAAACTCCAGATACCATTAAGGAATTTTGCATCAAGAAGGGCTTCTGAAAAGACGCACGTGCTCCAGTCCCAGCTCCAAAAGCCACTGGTGACAAGGGCCCCTCTGTGGAACCTAAGTCTGGGAGGCCCCTGACTTCTGGCTGGCCAGAGGCTGGGGTATGTCAAGGGCTTGCCTCTGCTTCAGAGTCAATAACACAGATCTTAAGTGCAATTGATTAATAAGCAATGAGTTACTGTAGCTTCCTTTAGCTCTACCGAGCTCTTTTTAAAAACTCAAACTTGAGCAGCCTTAGAAAAGGGGTTGGGGGGTGGGAACCACAGGCCATTTCTCTGAGTGGGCTGCTGTGAAGTTATAAATGAAAGCTCTAGCTTTAGGAGCTTGAGCCATTTCCTGACTGCACTGGCCTGGCAGTCTGGCTGCTGCACAAGAGTTTTTAAAGAGGGGTCGGAGCCCACCTGTGAGAGTGGGTCTTCTCACCATGTGGGGCTGTACTACGTGGTGGTCTTGGTTTCTGTTCATAGAAATGCTCTCTCACCAACTTGCCCCACTGTCCCAACTCCTCTCCTCTTAGAGAAAAAACTGTGATTACCTCAACTTGAATATGAAACTGTGATTGAAAAAAAGTCAAAACGTTAAGAAGCATCAAAGCCAAAAAGGCAAAACTGGCTGAGGCCTCTGTCGATGCTCCTCAGCCTACTTGGGAACGTGAGGGGGCAGCTGGCGAAAGGGCATTCCTGGGGCCACTTGCTCTGCCCCACTGATAAGGCACACCAGCGGTGCACTGTGTGAGCTCTTTGAGGACTGAGGCCAGGGGATGCCTCCTGGAATCTGCCAGGCCTCTCTGTTCTGTGAAGTTCAGTATCCACTTGATTCCTCCAGGCGGCACTCCCAGGTCTGGGGGAGCAGGGTCTTCCACTGTCTCCAAAGGAATGGCCATGACACTGCTTTTGACCATAGAAGTGGATCCAGGGACCCAGCAAAAACAGCGGGGGTGGGTTCCCCGGGACAGGCAGTCCTCCAGGGGCTTACGTGCTTTTTGCCAACTTTCCTGTTAGCAGCTTCAGTTTATATTACCCAGAGTGTGTGGGATAATGTTGAAGTCGCTGAAGTTATGGGTTATTTTATGTTTTGACATGGGATTTTTCTGTTTTCGATTGGAAGAAGGAGACAGAAATTGGAGAAAATGGGATTATCCTAGGGAAGGGCAAGGAGTCAAGCCGGCACCTCTGAGCCCTGGGGGCTCTCTGACCTGAAGCCTGGACACTGGGCCCTTCAGGTTGCAAGAAAAAGTTCCCTCCTAAATTCTGTTAGGATTTTGGAGAATTTTTGCACAGTAATAAGCTCCGGGTTGCTCTTTGGGCTTCTCAAAAGGGAAAAGTTCAATTCAAAGATTGTAAACTACGAAGTATTCCAGCAGTGTTGCTGATATAGTTGGATAGTTGTACCTCAAAAAAGTAGGTGAGAACTGGCTTCCTCATTGTCCCAGGTTGTCAAATACTAATGACATAAGAGCTCACTTACGTGCCAAAATTCACTTTTATACTAGTTTTTCAGTGCTTTAATATTTGTAACTTAAATTTTAAAACTCGTATTTACAAACACTACTGTAACTTCAGTGAAACTGAATTGTGTGATTGAAGCTTTTTGCTTATCATAGTATTTATTACACTACTTAATTCAGTAAATATATAAAAGTAGCTTTCAATTTATTTTTATATTATTTTACATGTTTTTACCTGCAGTTGTGTATGTGAATTTACCTTGGTAATTGAGATGTCATGCTAAGGACCAATAAACTATCACTGAACAAGCAAGGACTCCAGATGATGCCTGTGCCATACACTCAGTCCCGTGGTGCTCCTGGAGCGGGGGTGAGGGGGGGCCGGCCTTCAGCCTCCCCTGGACACCTCTGCTGGGGATGCTGCGGGGAGTCTTCCGAGCTCACACTCCCTCTCTAGACGCCGGAGCAGCCCGTGGAGAATAAAATTCATCGGAAGAAACCACACTGGTTGCGGGGTGGGAACTTGGGGAGTCCCAGAACTCGGGGAGAGGCTCAAGGAAGCCGGCTATGGGAACGGGGCTCTCCCGGGCCCTCCCGCCCCGCCCGGGTCCTTCCGCCCCGCCCGGGTCCTTCACCCTTGTCTTAGGCCGCGGTGCGGGGGTGCCAGTTCTTGGCCCCAGTCTGCCGCGGCCGGGCTGCAGTAGGAACCACACTTTTCCAGCCTGATCGGCGCGTTTCCGCGCGGTGAAAGCTCGGCGAGGTGGCTTCTCGGTCCTACTTTATACATGGGGACGACGGGAGGCGCTGACGGGTCAAATGGGACGGATTTGGCGCCGCGCGTTGGAACCGCAAGTTCTAACGGGGAGGTTTGCTGGAGCCCGTGGAGCTCTAGAGGAGAGACCAGAAATGCATCAGCTGTCCCCGTGCAAGCTTGAGTTCCACTCGCCAGGCGGTTCCTGCCGCACGTGGCGCGGGCCTCCCAGCTGACAACACCCCCGGGCCCCCGCCGGCCGCGCGGGGAGGTGGGGAAAAGGGGCGCCCGCCACCAGTCCATAGACACCCTGCTTCCTGTCAACCAGTCGCTGGGGGGACAAGGGGAAATGCCCAACTGGCCAGATGTGGAAGCTGGCCCCGGGGGAAGGGTGTAGCCTCTGCAGATAGCTTCAGGTGACTGGGATGGTGGTCTTAGGTTTGGAAGTTCCTTGAGATAATTAGTCCTGTGCAAACCAAATGCAAATCTGCACGGGAAGGGCCTGGTAGACTTGAGGGAGGGAACCGGCAGCAATATTATCCCTTCACAACCTCTTCCCCAGAGCCTCCGGCATCCCCATCCTGCAGGCCGGGGTTTGAACTTTGATGGAGTGCCTGTGCTTGCATTATGGCAAAACCTCTAGGGTTTGGGGATTAACCCCTAGGAATTGCCAGAGCGATGGGGAGACAGTAAATGGTGAAGGGCTCTCAGAAGGACTTAGAGGCCAGGAAACCTGAGGATGGGGAAGGGATCCCATCTTCCACCTGGAGCCCTCAGTAGGGACAGGGGACTACTGAAACCCTAGTGCTGCTTACCAGAGTAGGAGCCCCAGAGTCAGGGAATCCTGGCAGAATCCATCGTGGAAAGTGATTTAGAGCAGAAGATCTCATGTGGAGCTACTGAAAATCAGAGAAACTGCCAGGAACACGGAGAAACACCAGTGTTAATCTCTATCCTACGCTCTAGGGATAAGTTATGCCCAAAGAAGACATGACCATGTGACCCACTTCCAGCCCATGACAGAAAGCTTGGTTTCTGTAGGAGTCCAGACTAGTACTAGATACAAGTCAGCCGGGCCCAGGCACTAATACGTCATCAGAACCCTCTCTCTATCTTTGGTGGCTTCCTTCTTCCCCTGCAGCAAGCTTCCTCTACACCACCAGCAGCACCAGGGTCCCAAAGGCAAGGATCACATTCTCATCCCTGAATAGTTACAATGGTCAGGAGGAATGGAGTTTTCTGATTAGCCTGGCCTTGGGTCTCTGTGTGCTTCCATGGGCCCCCTATGGCCCATCTGAGAGGTGCCCCCCCACAGAAGGGCTTGCTCCCCTAAACCAGCATTACACATCTCCCTGCAATTTCTGAGCTTTTCTGGTAAGTCAGACACCTACTTGATTTTTTTTTTTTAGAGTCTTGCTCTGTCACCCAGGCTGGAGTGCAGGGCGAGATATCACTGCAACCTCCACCTCCTGGGTTCAAGCGATTCTGCTGCCTCAGCCTCCCGAGTAGCTGGGAGTGGCACATGCCACCACGCCCAGCTTTTTTTTTTTTTTTTTTTTTTTGAGACGGAGTCTTGCTCTGTCGCCCAGGCTGGAGTGCAGTGGCCAGATCTCAGCTTACTGCAAGCTCCGCCTCCCGGGTTCACGCCATTCTCCTGCCTCAGCCTCCGGAGTAGCTGGAACTACAGGCGCCCGCCACCTCGCCCGGCTAGTTTTTTTGTATTTTTTTTAGTAGAGACTGGGTTTCACCATGTTAGCTAGGATGGTCTTGATCTTGTGACCTCTTGATCCGCCCGTCTCGGCCTCCCAAAGTGCTGGGATTACAGGCTTGAGCCACCGCGCCTGGCCGCGCCCAGCTTTTTGTGGTTTTTTTTGTTTTTTTTTTTTTTTTGTATTTTTGCTAGAGGCAGCATTTCACCATGTTGGGAAGGCTGGTCTTGAACTCCTGACCTCAAGTGATCCACCAGCCTCAGCCTCCCAAAGTGCTGGGATTACAGGCATGAGCCACCACCCCTGGCTTTTTTTTCTTTTTTTTTTTTTTTTAAGACAGAGTCTCACTCTGTCACCCAGGCTGGAGTGCAGTGGTGCAATTACAGCTCACTGCAGCCTCAACCTCCCGGGGCTCAGGTAATCTTCCATCTCAGCTTCTTGAGTAGCTAGGACTACAGGCATGCGCTACCTCACCCAGCTAACCTACATGACTTTTTTTTTTTTAAATGGAGTCTCACTCTCTAGCCCAGGCTACAGATCGCAGCTCACTGCAGCCTCAACCTCCCTGGGTTCAGGTCATCCTTCCTACTCAGCCTCCCGAATAGCTGGGACTACAGGTGCACACCAACATGCCGGGCCAAATTTTGCATTTTTTGTAGAGATGTTATCTATGTTGCCCAGGCAGGTCTCAAACTCTTGGGCTCAAGCGATTGTCCTGCCTTGGCCTCCCAAAGTGCTAGGTTACAGGCATAAGCCACTGCACCCAGCCCATTGTTTGGTTTTATAGTGCCTCAACACAACTCAGGGATACTGGTGATCACGGGATCCTGTTTGAGAGTCTATTTTTCTTAAACAAAAGAAAGGTCAAAAAAAAAAAAAAAGAGAAAGGTCATGTAGGGCCGGGCATGGTGCCTCACACCTATAATCCCAGCGCTTTGGGAGGCCAAGGCAGGCACATCGCTTGAGGTCAGGAGTTCTAGACAAGCCTGGCCAACATGGTGAAACTCCGTCTCTACTAAAAATAAAAAAGCTGGGCGTGGTGGCGGGCGCCTGTAGTCCCAGCTACTCGGGAGGCTGAGGCAGGAGAATCGCTTGAACCGGGGAGGCGGAGCTTGCAGTGAGCCGAGATCGCGCCACTGCACTCCAGCCTGGGCGACAGAGCGAGACTCCGTCTCAAAAAAAAAAAAAAAAAAAAGAAAAAGGAAAGAAAGAAAGAAAGGTGATGTAGACTGTAATGTGGGGAATGGGCTGCTGCTCTGCGTGGGTGGAGGTGAGAAGTGGACCAACTGGAGAGCCATTTTGAAGGAACAATTGACAAGACCCCATGACTAACTAGGCAACAGCTAAGGAGATGACCTTGAGGTATAAGTGGAAAAAGCCCAAGTGGAAAAAACCCAACGTTTTGAAACAAATCCAAAGACTTTTTTTGTTTCATTCTGAAAAAATCTGACGAAAATTAAATTGGTTTATCCACAAATTATTCCTGTATTTCCCAGGCCTCTGCATTCCTAAATTGACCAGTTAAAAGGTTTGGTTTTTAAAAAATTACCTCAGGTTCAATAAGTTTTATGTCCTACTCATAAATGACTGTCAATCTGTAAAAAAAAAAAAAAAAAAAAGGAAGAAATTAACCAAATAAAGTGTGAATATATTTTCATTTTATCCCACAAATTACTACTGCTTTTCCTGCAGCAATAAAGTTTGGTTTTTGTTTTCCTCTCATGACTGAACATGTTTAAGAAACTTTACATCTCTATTCTGAAATGTCATGCCTGCATGAATGTACAAATAGAAAAATAAGGACAACAGGAAATGGAAAGATAGTTTGATAAGATTATTTCAGTTTGAGACAAAATTCATGGAATTTTCTAGTTACGAAAACTCCATTCCAACTTATTCGTTTTATAGATAACAATGATCAGAGATCTAAAGAGGCTGGAGGTCTTGCTCCAGGGTGTCGCCCTGGGCCTCCCCACCACCTCTCTTTCCCCTGTGCCTCCAACTTCCCGGGAGGAGTTGGGGCTGAAGGGGAGGGTGACCTGGATGGGGCCTCAGGCCACATCAGCCCCCGATGGTGACATCCAGGCCCCTGAACAGGATGGGGACCAGCGAGAAGGAGAGCCATGGGTGAGGAAGACATGAGGGACACAGATCGGCCAAGGATGGCCAGGAGGTGACAGGCTACCCAGAGAACCTTCAGGTCAGCAGGTAGAATTCTTCCTTGGGTAGCCGGTGATGGGATTTTGATGGAGCAGGGCCTGGGGGTAGATGAGGGTGGGGAAGGAAGCCAGAGTTTGGTCATGAGAGGCCGGGCTGTGGAGGGCAGAGAGGCCTGACAGGAGGGCAGTGGGGCAGCCCTGGAATCTTCTTGCCCAGTGGTCTGCTGCCTGCCTGCCGCAAGACCTTGACAGTCTGTATGCCTGGAATCCATGAGCTCTTACAATCAGTGAGTCAAGAGCCCTAGCCCACTCCTGCCCATGCTAGCTTTGGACTCTGAGTATGGACTGAGGAGAGGGGCAGACGGATGCCATCCTGAGGGGAGCAGGTCCTTGTTGACCCTCCGCAGGGCAGGGGCTCCTTGCCCTCCTGGATTCCCTTATGTTATAGGAGCCTGGATCTTTCTCTCAGTAGGGGTAGATGGCAACTGAGAGAGGGCTTATTGCTGTGTTTGTTGAGCACCAAAGGGTTATCCTCCCACCTACACAAGGGGCCTGGAGATGCCCCCCAGGAAAGAGAGGAAGCCAGTGGAGCTATGTTCCCCCTCCCAGCACCCTGCTGCACTACCTGGACAGCCAGTCTCATGCTGGGCTCCCATGGATAGAAAACAAAAGCTGACAGGATGGGAAGAGTTACGGGGTGGCAAAAGACAATCTAAACAAAGATTGAGCTCTCTTGAAACCAGGTGTTCTGGACCAGCCTGGGCAACAAAGCAAGGCTGTCTCTTCCAAAAATTGCAAAAATAAAAAAATCAGCCGGGTGTGATGACACCCGCTTGTAGTCTCAGTTACTTGGGAGGCTGAGGTGGGAAGATGAGTTGAGCCCTCCCACCAAGGCTGCAAGGTCAAGGCTGCAGTGAGCTGTGATTGTGCCACTGTAATCCAGCCTAGGTGACAGAGAAAGACCCTGTCTAAAAAAATTTAAAAAGGGGCCGGGCACGGTGGCTCACGCCTGTGATCCCAGCACTTTGGGAGGTCGAGGCGGGCGGATCACAAGGTCAGGAGATCGAGACCACAGGGAAACCCCGTTTCTACTAAAACTACAAAAAATTAGCCGGGCGCAGTGGCGGGCGCCTGTAGTCCCAGCTACTCAGGAGGCTGAGGCAAGAGAATGGTGTGAACCCGGGAGGCGGAGCTTGCAGTGAGCCGAGATCGCGCCACTGCACTCCAGCCTGGGCGACAGAGCGAGACTCCGTCTCAAAAAAAAAAAAAATTAAAAAAGATTTGGAGGTGAACAGGAGACTGGCATGATTGCTGGGGTCCTGATACCACCAGGGAGTATCAGGCAGTTGATTCAGTGGGCAGCTGAGCCCAGTCACTTGGCCTGGTTCAGAGCTGGACATAGGGCTCCCATAAATAACTAACTATCACAGATGACAAGTCCTCACTCATAGATAGATAGCGTGGGAACAGCACCTCTGGTCCCCAGGAACAGCGAGGAGGCGGAGCAACTGCAGCTGGAGAAGGGCTGCCAGGGGCTGGGAATGCTGGTCAAGGCAGCGGAACCCCAAGAGGCTGGTAAAATCCCAGTGACTTGAGAGAGAGCTGCTGGCTGCAAGGTGTGGGAAGCCATGCCTGCCAAGGGTCCAAGGAAGGCTATGGCAGCCAGGATGCTGCAGACCCGAGGTAGAAATAAAAGGACTCAGCTGAGTGCCATGGCTCACACCTGTAATTGCAGTTTGGGAGGCCAAGGTGCGCAGATCGCGGGAACCTGGGAGCTAGAGGCTGCAGTGAGCAGTGATCTCACCACTGCACTCCAGCCTGGGCGACACAGCAAGTCCTGTCTCAATAAATAAATAAATATAAAAAATAAGAATAAGGCTCAGCACAGTGGCTCACGTCTGTAATCCCAGCACTTTGGGAGGCTGAGGCAGGAGGATCACTTGAGCCCAGGAGTTTGAGACCAGCCTGGGCAACATGGTGAGAGCTCCGTCTCTACAAAAAATTAAAAAAAAAAAAAAAAAGCCAGGGGCCGGGCGCGGTGGCTCACGCCTGTAATCCCAGCACTTTGGGAGGCCGAGGCGGGCGGATCACAAGGTCAGGAGATCGAGACCACGGTGAAACCCCGTCTCTACTAAAAATACAAAAAATTAGCCAAGCGCGGTTGTGGGCGCCTGTAGTCCCAGCTACTCGGGAGGCTGAGGCAGGAGAATGGCGTGAACCCGGGAGGCGGAGCTTGCAGTGAGCCGAGATCGCGCCACTGCACTCCAGCCTGGGCGACAGAGCGAGACTCCGTCTCAAAAAAAAAAAAAAAAAAAAAAGCCAGGCACGGCTCATGCCTACTAAAACTACGAAAAATTAGCCAGGCGCAGTGGCGGGCGCCTGTAGTCCCAGCACTTTGGGAGGCCGAGGCGGTGGATCACCTGGGGCCAGGAGTTCAAGACCAGCCTGGCCCACATAGCTAAACCCCCTCTACCAAAAATACAAAAATTAGCCAGGCATGGCGGGCGGATCACGAGGTCAGGAGATCGAGACCATCCTGGCTAACAGGGTGAAACCCCGTCTCTACTAAAAGTACAAAAAATTAGCCAGGCATGGTGGCGGGCACCTGTAGTCCCAGCTACTCGGGAGGCTGAGGCAGGAGAATGGCGTGAACCCGGGAGGTGGAGCTTACAGTGAACTGAGATCACGCCACTGCACTCCAGCCTGGGCAACAGTGCAAGACTCCGTCTCAAAAAAAAAAAAAATTAGCCAGGCATGGTGGTGCATGACTGTAATTCCAGCTCCTGGGGAGGCTGAGGTGGGAGAATCGTTTGAACCGGGAGATGGGGGTTGCAGTGACCCAAGACTGCATCACTGCACTCCAGCCTGTGAGACAGAGTGAGACCCCATCTCTCTCAAAAAAAAAAAAAAGGCCAGGCACAGTGGTGCACACCTGTAGTACCAGCTGATGTGGGAGGATCACCTGAGGCCAGGAGTTCGAGGCTACAGTGAGCTGTGTTTGTGCCACCGCACTCCAGCCTGGCTGGCAGAGCGAGACCGTCTCAACAAAATAAAAATCAAAGAAATAAAAGGGCTTAGTGAAATCTGGGCATCCAGGGTGAGAGGAAGGAGGCAGAGGGGAATCGGGAGTATCTGGCTGGGATGCCCATTAGGCCAGACCAGAAAGCCTGAGTGGAATGGAGGATGGAGGATGCAGGATGGAGAAGAGAGCTTTGGGAGAGCATCATAGGCCTGAAATGCCTCCATGGAGGTATCCATCTGCCTTTAACACTCCTGTGGGTTTTTGTTTTGAGATGAGTGGGTCTCCCTATGTTGCCCAAGTTGGTCTCAACACTTCTGGACTCAAGGCATCCTCCCGTCTCATCCTCCCTAGTAGCTGGGATTATAGGTATGTGCCACCGCACCTGGTTTACTTTTTGTTTTTTTGTTTTGTTTTGTTTTGTTTGTTTGTTTGTTTTGTTTGTTTTTGTTTTTGTTTTGAGATGGAGTCTTGCTCTGTCGCCCAGGCTGGAGTGCAGTGGCCGGATCTCAGCTCACTGCAAGCTCCGCCTCCCGGGTTTACGCCATTCTCCTGCCTCAGCCTCCCGAGTAGCTGGGATTACAGGCACCTGCCACCTCGCCCGGCTAGTTTTTTGTATTTTTTTTAGTAGAGACGGGGTTTCACCCTGTTAGCCAGGATGGTCTCGATCTCCTGACCTCGTGATCCGCCCGTCTCGGCCTCCCAAAGTGCTGGGATTACAGGCTTGAGCCACCGCGCCCGGCCTGTTTGTTTGTTTTTGAGATGGAGTTTCACTCTGTCGCCCAGGCTGGAGTGCAATAGTGCGATCTTGGCTCACTGCAAACTCCACCTCCCAGGTTCGAGTGATTCTCCTGCCTCAGCCTCCCGAGTAGCTGGGATTACAGGCACCTGCCATCATGCCCAACTAATTTTTTTATTTTTGTAGAGATGGGGTTTCACCACGTTGGCCAGGTTTCTCTTGAATTCCCGACCTCAGGTGATCTGCCTGCCTCAGCCTCCCAAAGTGCTGGGATTACAGGTGTGAGCCACCGTGCCTGGCCTACTTTTTGTTTTTATTGAGCACTTACTATATGCAGAGTTGCACTGGCCAAGGAGAAACACAGTCCTGCTTTCTGGGAGCTCATGGGCTAGCCAGGGAGACAGGACCCAGCAGTACAGTAAGAAGGATGAAAGTGGCCCTGCCAAAGAGTTAAAGGCCATGAAGGTCTGTGGCAGAAGGACAGTAGGAACCTGCTTTAGATGGGGTGGCCATGGAAGGCCTCTGAGACCTGAAGAATTAAACGAGCTTCAGTAAGAGTTCATGAATTCCTGGCCTACAGACCTCAAGGTCTGGAAGCAGGCAGGGGCTGCAGGCTGGTGGGTGGAACAGCCCCCAGCAACCACTGTGGTTGGAGCAGTGCTCTCCTGGGAGCAAGAGGTGTGATATGAAGTGGGGGACTAGGCAGGGGGCAGGCTGTACAGCAGCCGCCTCTGTAGGCCAAGCAGGGAGTTTGGCATTTTTCTTTTTCTTTTTTCTTTTTTTTTTTTTGAGACTGAGTTTCGCTCTTGTTGCCCAGGCTGGAGTACAATGGCACTATCTCGGCTCACTGCAACCTCCGCCTCTCAGGTTCAAGCGATTCTTCTGCCTCAGTGTCCTGAGTAGCTGGGATTATAGACATGCACCACCAAGCTCAGCTAATTTTTTGTATTTTTAGTAAAGATGGGGTTTTTCCATGTTGGTCAGACTGGTCTCAAACTCCCAACCTCAGGTGATCCGCCCGCCTCAGCCTCCCAAAGTGCTGGGATTACAGGTGTGAGCCACTGCGCCCAGCTGGCATTTTTCTTTTCTGTGTTGGAGAAGCCACTGGAGGTAAAGAATGGGCCAGTCAGAGACAGATGATAGACCAAGCTGGAGGTGCAAGCGGGCAGATTCCAACTCTGTTTTGAACAAAATTTGCTCATGGATTAGATGTGGATGAGTTGGGCTGACCCCCAGGTCTGGGGCTGCTGGGTGGACAGCAGACTCAGAAGCCCGATTTTCTTTCTTTCTTTTTTTTTTTTAAAGTCAGGGTTTCACTCTGTCACCCAGGCTGGAGTAGTGACACGATCTTGGCTCACTGCAACCTCTGCCTCCCGAGCTCAAGCTATCCCCCCACCTCAGCCTCCCTAGTAGCTGGGACTACAGGCATGCACCACCATGCCTGGCTAATTTTTGTATTTTTAGTAGAGACAGGGTGTCACCATGTTGGCCAGGCTGGTCTCGAACTCCTGACCTCAGGTGATCCACTCGCCTTGGCCTCCCAAAGTGCTGGAATTACAGGTGTGAGCCACTGCGCTGGGCCAGAAGCCCTATTTTCCCTGAATTTCATTTGAATTGTCTATTAGCCATGGGGGGAGGAGGGCTAAAGAGCCTGTGGTGTGTGGGCAGGAGATATGACACTTAACAGTCAGCTGGCCGGGCACAGTGGCTCACACCTGTAATCCCAGCACTTTGGGAGACCAAGGCAGGCAGATCACCTGAGGTCAGGAGTTCAAGACCAGCCTGGCTAACTTGGTGAAACCCTGTGTCTGTTAAAAATATAAAAATTATCTGGGCGTGGTGATGAGCGCCTGTAATCCCAGCTACTCAGGAGGCTGAGGCAGGAGAATCACTTGAACCCGGGAAGTGGATGTTGCAGTGAGCCGAGATTGTACCACTGCACTCCAGCCTGGGCAGCAGAGCGAGACTCTGTCTCAAAAAAAAAAAAAAAAAGAAAAGAAAAAGAAAAAGGGGATCCCTTGGCAAATGACACTGACACCATAAAAAAATAAATACAATGGAAAGAAGAGGCCTGTGTGATACTAGGTATTGTTGGAGGGAGGGCAAGAAAGCCAAGGTGGGGTGACCTGTGCAGCAGCAGTTTCAGCGGTGTGCTGGGGACAAAAGACAGGTATGAGTCAGTTGAAGAGACATAGCAGGAGGGGCATGGAGCTCTGGAGAAACTTCCTCTTAAATGTAGCTGAGGGATAAGGCAGCACCCAGAGGGGAAGGGGCTTTAAGGGAATTTTTTTTTTTTTTTTTGAGACAGAGTCTCGCTTTGTCACCCGGGCTGGAGTGCAGTGGCACAATCTTGGCTCACTGCAACTTCCGCCTGCCGGGTTCAAGTGACTCTCCTGCCTCAGCCTCCCGAGTAGCTGGGACTACAGGTGTGCGCCACCTCGCCCAGCTAATTCTTTTTTTTTTTTTTTTTTTGAGACAGAGTTTTGCTCTGTCGCCCAGGCTGGAGTGCAGTGGCCGGATCTCAGCTCACTGCAAGCTCCGCCTCCCGGGTCCACGCCATTCTCCTGCCTCAGCCTCCCAAGTAGCTGGGACTACAGGCACCCGCCACCTCACCCGGCTAGTTTTTTGTGTTTTTTACTAGAGACGGGGTTTCATCATGTTAGCCAGGATGGTCTTGATCTCCTGACCTCGTGATCTGCCTGTCTCGGCCTCCCAAAGTGCTGGGATTACAGGCTTGAGCCACTGTGCCCGGCCTAATTTTTTTGTATTTTTAGCAGAGATGGGGTTTCACCATGTTGGTTTACCAGGATGGTCTCAATCTCCTGACCTTGTGATCCGCCCGCCTCGGCCTCCCAAAGTGCTGGGATTACAGGAGTGAGCCACCGCGCCGGGCCAGGGAATGTTTTGTTTTTAAAATGAGCCCTTTTTTTTTGAGACAGGGTCTCCTTTTGTCACCATGGCTGGAATGCAGTGATGCAGTCTTGGCTCACTGCAGCCTTGACCTCCCTGGCTCAAACAATCCTCCCACCTCTGCCTCCTGAGTGGCTGGGACCACAGGCGTGTGCCACCATGCCTGGCTAAGTTTTTGTAATTTTAGTAGAGACAGGGTTTCACCGTGTTGACTAGGCTGGTCTCAAATTCCTGAGCTTGAGCAATCCTCTCATCTCTGCCTCCCGTAGTGCTGGGATTACAGGTGTGAGCCACCAAGCCCAGCCTAAAAATGAGATGTTATATATTTACTTCAGACCCCAGATTCCACAATCCACAGGCAAGATAAGTGGCATCAGGGGAGGACAGCAGAAAACTGTTAAGTGCACCTTGTGGAACCCAGTGGTTACAGTTTCAAGTCCACCGCCCATTGAAGTCTGAGACCCCAAGGGAGGGAATGAGAGGGAAAGTAGGTGCCGGCATCTGGGTCCCTCACCTGCCTGCCTATGTTAAGGACCCAGTGGGGCACAGGACAGGAGATCCAGGGCACCTGTATTTGCCTTCAGCATCTGATCTACACAGGACAGGAGGCAAGTGGGAGAACTGAAGGAAACAGCCTCTGAAACAGGGTCAGTCTGGAGGCAGCAGGGGTGTGGGCCTCAGGGGTTCCCTACAGGAGGGCCGAGGGAACAGAAACGCGGGGAGGAGCACAGGTGTAGCAGAGAAGGGCTCAGTGCCAGTTCCTTTGAGAGACGGTCAGGAGCGGACAGAGTGGGTCCATAGCCGACTAGGGGAGACTTGATTGTGGGCTCCTCTTTCCTCAGTGGGCTGAGGGGTTAGGTCCTTTGAGGAGCACTGAGGAGGCTGTGGGAGGGGAAGCACTCTCCATTCCAGAGGCTTTCCTGGAACAAGTGGGTTGGAAGAACCAGGTGTTTGGGAGCTACTGGGAGCAGGTGCAGAAGCCAAGGCATTCCCAGATGGGAGAGGCTGGGGTTGGCAAGGTGGCTTTTCAGGGGTCCAGTCTGCATGCCACGTATGCAGCCATGCTCCGGGGGCGACATCCGCCTGTGTCCTTCAGCCCTTCCTCAGCCTCCACCGGCCACACCCGGGAGTCAGTGCCTGGACTGGAGCTCTAGCTAGAGGTCACCTAGGAAAGGTCCCAAGGGATGCGCAGGATGACCTGGTGTTTCTCCAGAGTTACCCCTGCTAAAATAGTATGTGGCCAGCCCCAAGTCAGTTGCAGGTCCTGGGGTTGGGATCTTCCACAAGGCCTCCTGGAGTGGCGCTGGAGGAGGGTGGTGTATTCGGGCCGTCTCGGAGCCCCAGGCCATCCGTCGCCCAGAGGAGCACTCCAGTGCTTCCCTCCTAATGCGTTCTTATCTTGCCGGGAGGGGAACTGGGCCGGCCTTACTAACCCAATCTATGCATGAGGCTTCCCCAACGCGCCAGGAGCCCTTCCTTCGCAGAGGTGGGCTTGCCCCAGCCTGACCCAATTCCTCTGCCATGGCTGGGGCACAGTGGCCGAGGACTCCGTCCCAGAGCTGCTGAGCCGGAAAGCGCTGGCGGCCGGAGGGATCGGGAGGTTGGTTAGCGCTTTACGGAGCCGCGTGTTCCGTTTCCGAGGGCTGTGGAGCTTTCTACTGGGAGCCACCGTGGATCAGGCCAGGGGTTCATCAGCTGCATTTGCTAAACCGCATCGCAGCGCGCGCAGCCACACGCGAACACGCCCTATTCGCAGGAGACTAAGCATCCAAATAGGCGCGTCCCCGGCCGGGGTGCAGCCGGTCCAGGAAAGGAGACAGGGCGCAAGGGCCATTTTGGGAAGGAAAGAGGCGGCGAACCATGACCTTCACCTAATAGAAGGCCGGAGGACGCGAAGAGGCCGGTAGAGAAGCTGGCGAGGCTCGCAGCGAGCAAACCCAAAGCAGCCGAGCTCGGAGAGCGCCGTCTCAGCGGGCCAGGGCGTAGCGGGGATTGCACGGAGGTCCGTCTAGTCAGTCGGGGCGCGCTTCCTGGAGGAGGAGGAGGAGGAGGACTTGCCGCCGGAGCTACGGGGATAAATGCAGGAGGCGGGGCAGCCAGCGGGCGTGGCCCTGCGGAGGTCCCCGGTCGAAAGGAGGAGACAGGGGCCGGCCGCGTACTTAAAGCGGACGCGGGGAAAGCCCTCCCGGGGTCTGCCTCAGTCGCACAGCTTGGTGGGCTCGTGGGCTAGTCGAGCGTCTTCCCAGAAGCTCCCAGCCCTGTCCAGCCCGTAACCCCGCGACGCTGGGTTCGCTGGGTCCGGTGCGCACAGGCTCGAAGGAACCGGGTCTACTCGGTTTGGCCCAGCAGCTGCGGGCGGCGGGGAGCAGCCCGGCCCGGCTGGACCAGCCTCCCGCGGGTGAGGGCGCGGGCGGGCGGCCGGGTCCTAGCCCTCGGCAGCTCTGCCTCCCGCGCCCGGGCGTGGCGTCTGAGCGGCATTAGGACCCAGGCGCGGCGCGGGGGTGTGTCGCCGGCTCCCGCTGCTGGCCTGCCCGAGTCGCCGAGTTTGGGGTCCAGAAACGCCGGAGCGCGGCGTGAGTGCGCGAGTGTGCCATGGCCGCGGCCACTAGGCGCGTGTTCCATCTCCAGCCGTGCGGTGGGTGCCTGAACCCGGGGGCGCGGCAGAAAGGCCGCCCAGGTCTCCGCCACCGAGGCCGGCCAGGCGGGGACGCGGAGCCGTCGGGGACCCCGGGGAGAACGCGGATGCCGTCGGCCTGCGCGGGCCGGGGCCGGTGGGCCAGAGGGCTGCGGAGTTCCCAGCCGCGGGGAGGAGGGCACCGGTGCGGGAGGCCCGGGCGCGGCTTCGCGGCCACTGCGCTCTTGGTTTCATTAGAGCTCTGCTGTCGCCGTCTTGAATTTCTTACCCAGTTGAGCAGATGATGCAGGAGCTCGAAAGTGGGCAGGGCGGAGCTGTGGGGCTCCCAGTGCCCCGAGCGCCGAGCTTTTGGGAGCCCGGCGGGCCGCCACCTCGGAAGGTCTCATTTTACCTTCCGCCCGGGCATCTTCCCGCCCGGCGCCGCGGTGGGGGCCGCCCGGTCTTGAGAGTCCCGGGACCCCTGACCGTGCCCTACGCTGCCGCAGCAGTTTCTCCCTTGCTCTGACACCAGAGGGCCAGCCCTGGCTCCCGGCCAGGACCCAGGTTGTACTACCCTTTACCTGCACGTGGGCCGCCGGGACGGAAACGGAGTGTGCACCAGACCAACCCTCCCAGACCCTCGTCGCCCAGGGCCGCTGTCCCTCCCGCGGCCTGGGACGCGCCCCAGCGCCCCCGCCCCCCACTTCAGGATGCAGCACCGGCTCCCGCCCCACGCCTACATTCACATCCTGCGCCCCGACCCCCCAGGTCTCTGAGTCTGGAGGCGCTTTCCTCTCGTGCACGCGGCCCCCCCTGTCGCTTCCTTCCTCCGACCGCGAGGCAGAAACAGCCGGGACCATCCGGGGCCCGGCCCAGGGAGGGCGCAGCCTCCCCCGACCCCAGTGTCCCTCAGACTCTCCTCCCACCCCTAATTGTTCTCCCTTTTGGACCAACTGCTCTGCCTTCCAGGCTGTCGGGACGCGGTCCCAGGGCTGGAGACCGTTGCCTGTCGGCCCCCGTGTGACCTAGGGCGCGTGACGGGGGTCGGGGGAACTGCGCCTGCAATGGGCGTTTATGGCCGTCAGGACCGGTCTGAGAGTGAGAGGAGGGATGTGCAGAGAGATCCCCTGCCTTGGCAGCGGAGGAGAGAGAGGGAGAGGAGCGCTCAGGCCCTGTCCCTTCCTCCCGCTGCAGCAGGGCAGGGTTTTGTCAGGAAAGCCTGGATTAGCGAACATGGTACTGGTACCAACTCGGTGGAAAGACATCCCTAGAACGTCTCTCCTCGCCTCTGACCCGCCTGGGCAGCCCCTAGCAGATGGGCTAAGGAATTGAATTTCTGAGATTAAGGCTGGCTTCCCCTGCTCCCCATGAGGCTCCCTCCCGAGCACTGTCCCCTGCTTCCCTTTCTCCCTAGGGTGGCCTGGGTTGCATCCCTGGGAAGAGTGAAGGAATCAGCCAGGTTGGGGGGCGGGGAGACAGGTGTACACAGGAGGTCCAGGGCTCGGTCCATGGGGCTGGTGACCTTTTGGCTTCCCTTGCAGAAAACTCTCCCAGCATGTCGCAGAATGGATACTTCGAGGATTCAAGTGAGTACCTCTCGGGGAGCATGCGTGTGCAGAGGGAGCTTGTCGGGCAAAAGCCTCCAGGGCGTGTAGCCTACCCACCAGAGTCCTGTGGCTTTGGTCGCCTGTCTGGGCCACTCTAGTGCTGGAATGCTTTTGGCTTCCACTCTCCAGGAAGCTAGACACGGATCCCCCGTGGACCTGAGAGGGCAGGCTGCCCCTTCTCCTGGGCTACTTGGACCAGGTGGACCCTCTGGGGTTCTTTCCCAAGGTTTTCTGTGACAATGGCCTGTTATCTGACTAGCCTTGGGCCAGGAATTCTGTATGCCCCTATCCCTCTGTCCTCACCCAGCCCTGGAGGGAATGGCTGTTGTTGTCTCTTTAAAGAAATATAAGGCCTCTGTGCTGCACAGTCCCTCGGGCACCTTCCTGTTGTCCCTGCTTGTACCAGTCCAGCTGTCTTCCTCCCCATGTCTCTGGGCTGGCTTCAGGCTGTGTCCTGTGCCCAGCCCCATGAGTGGCCTGACCATTCGAGGGGTGTTTGTAGAGCAGTGCGTAGACACAGGGCTGATGTGCCCTTACCCAGGGCCCCCAGGACGTGGGGGCTCTGTGTGCTAGGCTGCTGGTGGGCAGGTTACATATGGGGCTGGGACTAGGACTTGGCATTGCAGGAGCCCTCCAGGGACCTGGTAGTGTCAGCTGGGCATTTCCTTAATCTAGGGGACCTGAGCACTAAGCCTAAGGTAGAGCTCAGGGCATCAGGGAAAGTATGGGGGAAGAATGGGGCTGTGTGAAGGGCAGTGGAGGGGACTAGTGGGTGCTGGTTGAGGGGCAGAGGACCAGTTCGGGCCAGGGGAACCAGACAATTTAAACAAGGCAAGCCTAACACGGGGAGGAAGGAGTTTGTCATGAGCTCCAGAACCAAAGCTCCAGAACTTTTCTTTCTTTTTTTTTTTTTTTTTGAGACGGAGTCTCGCTCTGTCGCCCAGGCTGGAGTGCAGTGGCACAGTCTCAGCTCACTGCAAGCTCCGTCTCCTGGGCTCACGCCATTCTCCTGCCTCAGCCTCCTGAGTAGCTGGGACTACAGGCGCCCGCCACTATGCCCAGCTAATTTTTCTTTTTGCATTTTTAGTAGAGACGGGGTTTCACCGTGTTAGCCAGGATGGTCTCGATCTCCTGACCTCGTGATTCACCTGCCTTGGCCTCCCAAACGCAAGGGTGTCTTTTGACCTAATAGTTCTTCTCTGGGCTCTGGAGGTAGTGCAGGCCTGGGCCTGGGGTCACCAGTCCTTGGGGACTTTGATGCAGGAGGTACTGGGGCTTCTTGCCCAGAAGGGGCCCAAGCTAAACTCAGGACACTGGGGGAACAGGGCCTGGGATGTGCCAAGGAAACTGGTGGCGGGAGTGGAAATGAGTCAGGGTGAGTCACTCCCTGGCAGGTGCAGGCGTGCTGCTGACCCATCTCTGTTTCTGCACAGGTGTCTGTCAGGCATCAGTGGGGTCTGAACTACAAGGGCCCCTTTCCTGGAAGTACCTACAAGTGAGGAACCTTAGGGGACCCACAAGACAGGAAGGGCTGCCAGTGGCTAGGAGTGAGGCAGGGACCTAGGAGGACTTCCTGGAGGAGGAGGTTCCAAGTGAGTCTTGAAAAAGGCCCGCCAGGGAGGGAAGCCCTCAGCTTGGAGGACAGGACCTGGCATGCCTAGGGTGCTGACCAACTGGCCTGAGGAGCCAGTGGTCAGGGCAGGGGGAGCAGAGCTGGCTCAGGCTGTGATCTGTAGGCTGCAGGGAACCCCCGCAGGGCTCAGGGCAGAGGAATATTTGCATGTTACCAGGAAATCTTCCTGTAGGCAGGGGGGTGCGCTGCGGGCCAGCTGCAGGAATTGAGGACCAAGGGGAGCAGGCTGTCAACTCTGGGGTCCCACATCCCACAGGTGCCATAACACATCCTCACTCTCCATGTGCCCTTACCCAGGGCCCCCAGGACATGAAGGAGGGGCACGATGGGGGCAGGGCTGACATGAGGCCCCGGGGTCCTCTCCTCTGTCAGTCCTTGGCTCTGTTTCCCTGGCTCTCCTGCTTCCTAGACCTTGTCTGATACGTGTACTGGGTCTCTCAGCCTCGATGCTTCTCCCCACCTGCCCTCCTGTGGAGAGGGACCTCTAAGACCCTGTGCCCACAAGGCAGTGTGTGCGTGTGTGTGTGTGTGTGTGAGAGAGAGAGAGTGCCACGTGGATACGGCAGCTTCTCTGTCTTTCTTGTGTCCCCTACTTTGGGAGGGCAGGGGCTAGACAGTCTCACCTGCATTATTACACTCCGTGCCTGCCCCAGCGTGTCTGGAGTGGACATGTTTTTCTCACACTGAAGGGTCAAAGCCGCGCAGGGTCCTGGTCCCAGCGGCTGGGGAATGCTGGAGAGTCCCTGTGTGGCAGCTGCCATGTCCTGTGTAGGCTGGAGCAGGACTAGAAGCTGCCTTCCTGGCCCGTGGGATGGCCTCTCCCTTCACAGCCCGAGAGTGGGACAGTCCAGAGGTCCTTGCTCCCTGAGCTGGGAGCCCCTCCTTCCTGTGTGCGGCACTTTAACAGCCAGGCCCCTCTTGCTCTTGGGGGTCTCTCTTGGGAGCAGCTGGGTCTCTACGCTACTACAAGTGTGACACGTGTGGCACAGATGACACCTTCGAAGCCCGAGAGGAGATCCTGGGGGATGAGGCCTTCGACACTGCGAACTCCTCCATTGTGTCTGGCGAGAGCATCCGTTTTTTTGTCAATGTCAACCTCAAGATGCAGGCCGCCAACACTGGTACGGGGGCTGCAGCAGGGGCAGGCTGGGGGAGGGCACGGGACTGGGCAGGTGTGACTTGCCTGACTAAGAAAGACCTGAGGAAAGGGTGGCACCCTGAGCCCTCCCCACTTTTCTCCAGCAGAGAATGAAGCGACTTCCGGTGGCTGTGTGCTCCTGCACACCTCCCGAAAGGTGAGCAGCCCGTCCTGCAGGTGGTCCTGGGGCCTCTACCTAGGGGCTGAGGTGGTGGCTTCCCTGAGAGTCCTCCTGCTGCTCACCTCTTCCCACGCCTCCAGGAGCAGCTCAACAGGGAGCTCACACCAGCCCAGGGCTGAGGGCTGAGGGCTGGGCTGCTGCAGCTGGCTGGTTGGGAGAGACCAAGCAGTGACAGCATCTCATACATGGGCCCGTGTGGTTCTGTCCCTGGGGTCCCCTTAGTACCTGAAGTTAAAGAACTTCAAGGAAGAGATCCGTGCGCACCGCGACCTAGATGGCTTCCTGGCACAGGCCAGCATCGTCCTGAACGAGACGGCCACCTCCCTGGATAACGTGCTGCGGTCCATGCTTCAACGCTTTGCCCAGGACCCTGACAACACCGAGCCAGACTGCAACCTAGACCTGCTTATGGCCATGCTCTTCACCGATGCCGGCGCACCCATGCAGGGTAAAGGTGAGGCCGGTCTCCCAGCCCGGGCGGGGACGTCGGTGGGAGCTGCTGACCCACCGCCCTCCGCCTACTCTTTCCGCAGTCCACCTGCTGTCAGATACCATCCAAGGGGTCACCGCCACAGTGACAGGGGTGCGCTACCAGCAGTCGTGGCTCTGTATCATGTGAGTTGCCGGGCCACTTGGCCCCCACTTCTTGTCACAGTGGAACTGGGCATCCCATGTCCCCTGTGCCCTGCAGAGGCTGGCCCACCTGTGAGTCCTGGGGCTCTGGTGGCCCAACCAACTCGGGAGAAGAGGGCTGAAGCACTGCCAAGAACCATCCCATTTGCTCTTCTTTGCCCTCCCTAGCAGAGGTTACCAGGGGTCAAGGTTGAGGGGATTCTGGGTGGGGGAGCCCCAGCTCCCCAGGATGCAACTGTGCACTGTGTCCTCCCCCCCCCGCCAGCTGCACCCTGAAGGCCCTACAGAAGCGGCATGTGTGCATCAGCCGCCTGGTTCGCCCACAGAACTGGGGGGAGAATTCCTGTGAGGTTCGGTTCGTCATCCTGGTGCTGGCCCCACCCAAGATGGTGAGTGGGTAGTGCCACGTCCTGGGGAAGAAGGAGGGCCCCAGGTTACCCGCCCTCTCCTTGGGGGCCCCTCCCACATGTCCTGACCTCTGAAGGCCTGGTCCTCTCCCCTCCCCTTCACCTCGGCCCTGTGGGTGTGTCAGAAACATCTTGCTAGGCCTAGCAAGTCCTCATTTCCCCAGGGGTTGGTGAAAAGTTTCTATTTCCTTGACTGAAAGGAAATGCTTTTGACCATTATCCTTATGCCAACATGGGGCCTTCCTTTGGCCTGCCCGCCCCTTCAGCCCTTCTTTGACTTGGCTGACTTTGTGATTTGCTGGCTGAGGGCCCTACTCCTTCCTGGGCCACACACCCCCTGGCTGGGACACTGTGATTTTTGTGGGAGCCGGAACTGATACAATTTCGGGAGTCTTTTAAGGAAAAGGATTTAACAAATCTCAACAGATGATTGCCAGGACCCCTCCCAAGGCCTTGGCAGGGTCTTCAGCTTCAACTTCCCTTAGCTTCTCGTGCTTCTGCCCCAGCCTTCTGTGTGAAAATGGGGTGCTCAGGGATCTCAGACATGGCGGGAACCTCCCCAGATGCTGCTATGCTGGTGTGAGAGGAAGGGCAGCCCCTGGGTTGGAGGGAGTGGCCCCCAGCAGGGTGCCCTGACAGAAGGAGCAATAGCTCAGAGCTGAGTTAAAGCCTGGTGCCTAGAGGCAGATCCCCCAGCCCCTGACACTGGGCTCCTCCTCAGCAGCATGGACCTGTTCTTTGGGGGTTTTGTATTTGTTTATTTGTTTTTATATTTATTTATTTATTTATTTTTGAGTCGGAGTCTCACTCTGTCGCCCAGGCTGGAGTGCAGTGGCGCAATCTCGGCTCACTGCAAGCTCTGCCTCCCGGGTTCAAACCATTCTCCTGCCTCAGCCTCCCGAGTAGCTGGAATTTTTTGAGACAGTCTCGCTCTGTCGCCCAGGCTGGAGTGCGGAGGCATGATCTCAGCTCACTGAAACCTCCGCCTCCCAGGTTCAAGTGATTCTCCCACCTCAGCCTCCCAAGTAGCTGGGACTACAGGCCCCCCCCCCACCACCAAAAAACTGCAGCCAGCTAATTATTTTGTATTTTTAGTAGAGGCGGAGTTTCACCATGTTGGCCAGGCTGGTCTTGAACTCCTGACCTCAAGTGATCTGCCCACCTCAGCCTCCCAAAAGTGTTGGTATTACAGGCATGAGCCACCATGCCCTGCCAAGCATGGCCCTCTTCTAAAGCAAACATGTACAGTGCCCCAGGACTATAGTTTGAGCAACAGATGGGCAGACACTGCCCCTAGGTGAGCAGGTTGCCGTGATGAGGGCCGTACACTGAGTTCATGAGTTCATGGTTCATGGTTCATGGACAGGCTTCACCTTGGCCAGGCGAGAGACAGAGTGCCTGATGGGCTTGGATCCTCTCTGAAAGTCAAACCCGCAGACAGTGCAAATACCACTGGGGAAACGTAGCTGGGTAAACACTTTTCTCCATTGTGGTTTCATTATCTGTGATTACACAGACTTTTGTTACTTAGGACAAAAGTAATATCTTGAGTTTATAAGAAATCAGGAGTTTATAAGAAAAATATAGATCGATGATAGTTGTGGTGTTCTGCCGACCTGGTTGAAATCATGGCAGAGTACACTAATGCCTGAACTTTGTAGAATAAAACCTGCTACCAGCATCTGGGCACAGTGGCTCGTGACTATAATCCCAGCACTTTGGGAGGCCTAGACAGATGGATTGCTTGAGGCCAGGAGTTTGAGACCAGCCTGGTCAACATAGTGAGACCTCGTCTCTACAAAAAGTTAAAATTTAAAAATTGCCTGGCATGGTGGTGTGTGCCTGTGGTCCCAGCTACTCAGGAGACTGATGTGGGAGAATTGCTTGAGCCCAGGAGGTGGAGGCTACAATAAGCTGTGAGTGCGCCACTGCACTCAGCCTGGGTGACAGTGAGACCCTGTCTCAAAAAAACACAAAAAACAAACAGACAGGAAACCTGCTGCCAGTTGATGGGGAGAGCACCTCCAGCTGCTGGGCCCGGGCAGGGCCTCCTCTGTTCCACAGGGGTGGTGGATGTGACTCCCGTCCTCCACCCCTAGAAAAGCACTAAGACTGCCATGGAGGTGGCGCGCACATTTGCCACCATGTTCTCGGATATCGCCTTCCGCCAGAAGCTCCTGGAGACCCGCACAGAGGAGGAATTCAAGGAGGCCTTGGTGCATCAGAGACAGCTGCTCACCATGGTGAGCCACGGTCCAGTGGCGCTGAGAATGAAGGAACACAGCACAGTCTCCTTCCCTGCCCACAGACACCCAGAGGTACAGGGTGGAGGCCAGTATGGACCGGCAGGGTTGGCGGGGGCTTGGGCCGGACAGGGCTAACAGGCGCTCTGTCCTCTCCTCCAGCCCCCAAAGTGCAAGGACTTTGTCCCTTTCGGGAAGGGCATCCGGGAGGACATCGCACGCAGGTTCCCCTTGTACCCCTTGGATTTCACTGACGGTACGTCAGCAGAGCCATCTGGGCCTCTGCTTTCCAGGCCTCGGGCCCACACGTGTGCCTGTCCTGCATCCCCAGCAAACCCTGTCTCCCGTCTCCCATTCCTAGGCATTATTGGGAAAAACAAGGCTGTGGGCAAATACATCACCACCACCCTGTTCCTCTACTTCGCCTGCCTCCTGCCCACCATCGCTTTCGGGTCCCTCAATGACGAGAACACAGACGGGGCCATTGGTGAGGGGCTGGCGGTAGGTGGTGGGTGGGGGTATGCTGGGCAGGGCCCTGGGCTGCAGCGCCCGCCTGACCTCCCCACCCCTACAGATGTGCAGAAGACCATAGCCGGGCAGAGCATCGGGGGCCTGCTCTACGCGCTCTTCTCCGGGCAGCCACTGGTGATTCTGCTGACCACCGCGCCCCTGGCGCTCTACATCCAGGGTGCAGTGGGGGCTGAGGCGGGAGATGGTGCCTGACACCCCTGGTTCCTGCTAGGCCCTGACCCGCCCTGCCCCCTGCCCGCAGTGATTCGTGTCATCTGTGATGATTATGACCTGGACTTCAGCTCCTTCTACGCGTGGACAGGCCTGTGGAATAGTTTCTTCCTCACACTTTATGCCTTTTTCAACCTCAGCCTGGTCATGAGTCTCTTCAAGAGGTGACTGGCCCTTCTGTGAGCTTCTGGGACCCTTAAAGCTTGGGATCTGGCTCAGCCCCCTGGAACCCCAGGGTGATGGGGTGCCCCCACCATATCACTGCCCCAAGGGGCAGGGGTGGACTCAGGCAAGGCCTAGGGCCCTGGTCTTCTTCCTGGCAGAAGGAGGCAGGGGACTGTGCAGGGGCTCAGGGAGGCCTCCCCTACCTGCCCCCTGATGACATCCACTCTGATGAGGCTCATCACCTCCTGGCAGGTCGACGGAGGAGATCATTGCTCTCTTCATTTCCATCACATTTGTGCTGGATGCTGTCAAGGGCATGGTTAAAAGTGAGTGCGTCTGGGAGCCACCTGCTGCACAGGGCACTCAGGCAAGATGGGAGGTTCTGCACTGCCCCTGGCTGGGGGCAGATAGGACCGGCTCAAGCTGAGTGTGTGCCCGTGGTCAAGGGTGCAGTGCTCTGGGAGCCCTGGGCTGGTAGAAGGCAGAGGCTTTCACGCTGGAGGGTGATGGGGCCACCGCAGGTGGGATCAGCAGTGGGGGCAGAGGCACTGGGCCGACTGTGATGAGGTGTCAGAGATGGGACAGGGACAGTAGGCAGGAGTGTGGGTGCATGGGCATGTCGGCAGGGTCCCCTCATCTTCCCCCTGAAGCCCTTTCTCCCTGAGATCCCCTCCCTCCAGGGCCACATGTTGGAGAGGGCTAAGGCCTGTGGGTCTGTGTCCACAGTCTTCTGGAAGTACTACTATGGGCATCACTTGGACGACTACCAGACAAAAAGGACTTCATCCCTGGTCAGCCTGTCAGGCCTCGGTGCCAGCCTCAACGCCAGCCTCCACACTGCCCTCAACGCCAGCTTCCGGACCAGCCCCACGGAGCTGCCCTTGGCCACGCACTCAGGCCAGGCGACCGCTGTGCTCAGCCTCCTCATCATGCTGGGCACACTCTGGCTGGGCTACACCCTCTACCAATTCAAGAAGAGGTGAGGGGCTGCGTGGGGAGGGGAGGGGCCCCATGGGCCAAAGGCTGTGCTCATGCACCTGCTGTCCCCAGCCCCTACCTGCACCCCTGCGTGCGCGAGATCCTGTCCGACTGCGCTCTGCCCATCGCGGTGCTCGCCTTCTCCCTCATCAGCTCCCACGGCTTCCGGGAAATCGAGAGTGAGTTGGGGCCGGGCGGCGGGTGGCGTGGGGTAGCTCCCCAGGCGCTGCAGGCATAGCAGTAGCCTGTCGCCTGCTGCAGTGAGCAAGTTCCGCTACAACCCCAGCGAGAGCCCATTTGCGATGGCACAGATCCAGTCGCTGTCCCTGAGGGCCATCAGCAGCGCCATGGGCCTCGGCTTCCTGCTGTCCATGCTCTTCTTCATCGAGCAGAACTTGGTGGCCGGCTTGGTGAACGCACCGGAGAACAGGTGTGGAGGGTGGGCAAGGGTGGGGTGGGTGGGGCCCCCCTCCTGTGGGGCTCTGTCCACGAGTGCCCGTCTGCTGCAGGCTGGTGAAGGGCACTGCCTACCACTGGGACCTCCTGCTCGTCGCCATCATCAACACGGGGCTGTCTCTGTTTGGGCTGCCCTGGATCCATGCCGCCTACCCCCACTCCCCACTGCATGTGCGAGCCCTGGCCTTAGTGGAGGAGCGTGTGGAGAACGGGCACATCTATGACACGTGAGTGTGAGGCAGGCAAGAACCATGGACCCTGAGGAGTGGGGAGCCTCTGACCACATGGGACATAGGGAAGGATGAGGCCCTGTGGACAGGGGTGCAGAGGTGACGCTGGTGGCTCGGGGCGCTGCAGGATTGTGAACGTGAAGGAGACGCGGCTGACCTCGCTGGGCGCCAGCGTCCTGGTGGGCCTGTCCCTGCTGCTGCTGCCGGTCCCGCTTCAGTGGATCCCCAAGCCCGTGCTCTATGGCCTCTTCCTCTATATCGCGCTCACCTCTCTCGATGGCAATCAGCTTGTCCAGCGCGTGGCCCTGCTGCTCAAGGAGCAGGTGAGCGCTTGGCCCTGTGAGGGAGCGGTGTGGGTGGGGACACAGCCCCATGCCTGCCCACACCCGGTCCCTGCTGCCCACAGACTACATACCCCCCGACACACTACATCCGGAGGGTGCCCCAGAGGAAGATCCACTACTTCACAGGCCTGCAGGTGCTGCAGCTGCTGCTGCTGTGCGCCTTCGGCATGAGCTCCCTGCCTTACATGAAGATGATCTTTCCTCTCATCATGATCGCCATGATCCCCATCCGGTACAGGCGGGTGGGCGGTGGACAGGAGGGGCCCAGTCTAGGTTCGGAGAATGGGCGGACTGGGGCAGGGGCTGGAAGGAGAGGTCCCACCTAGAGGCAGAGAATGGGTGGGTTGGGCTGGGTGCCCGGGAGGAGGGGTCATGCCTAGGGGTGGAGAGTAGGTGGGCTGGGGTGGCCAGTGGGCAGGAGGCGCCCAGCCTAGAGGTAGAGTGGGCGGGTTGGGGTGGGTAGTGGGTAGGAGTGGCTCCAGTCTAGGAGTGGAGAGTGGGCGGGCTGGGATAGGCAGGCGGGGAGGAGAGGCCTAGAGCCTCGCCCTGTGGGTGGGCTGGGGTGGGCTGGGATGGGTGCCCACTGCCTTCTCTCTGATCCAGGCTCATCCTCCTGTCCCTCCCTCCCCGCAGCTATATCCTCCTGCCCCGAATCATTGAAGCCAAGTACTTGGATGTCATGGATGCTGAGCACAGGCCTTGACTGGCAGGCCCTAGCCACGCCCCATTCGCTAGCTTCCCATGTCCTCCCAGGCTGGCTCTGGGGCTGTGAGGGGAGGTGTAGGTGTGTGGGTGACTGCTCTGTGCTGCACCTTCTCATGGCTGACTCAGGCCTGGGGCATCTGGGCATTGTAGGGGTGCAGTGGTATGTGCCCACCCCTCCCATTATCCTTTAGCTTTGTGCCAAGAGCATTGCTCAGGGCAACTTCTGCCCAGGGTGGGTGGGACTGAGCAGGATGGATTTTCTTTTGATAAAAGAGTCGATGCCTGAAAGAGAAACCATTTCCTTGATTGTGTAAGGAACTTGCCGTACGCACATTAGAGAATAAAGCTCCTGTTTCTAGGCTCCTATGTGCTACCTCTGTCTCTGCTACTGCCACCCCACCCACACTGTGGGGAGGGGAAGCCCTCCCTGGGGAAGTGGAACGCAAGGGACCGAGTCTATGGAATGCCTCCTGTGGGCTGTCACCTCCAACGTCACACAGTGGGTACTGGCCCAACAGTGAAACATGGAAGATCCAGGAGGCCTTTGCATCGCCATTTTTCCAGGACCTGCAGGGAAAGCGTTCTGGGAATAGCATATGCGAGGGTCCAGAGGAGCGAGGGCTTGGGGCCACTGAGGCGCTGTGGCTGGTGGAGAGCAGTGGGGCGGGAGGGACCATCAGGGTGACAGCAAAGGGCCCTGTGACTCTCAGATGAAAGCTGCCTGCCGGGAGGCCGAGGCCCCGTGTGGAGCACTTATGAACCATCCCATGTGTTGTGCGGATCCTGGATTTTATAGGGCGGGGGCAGCACTGGCGTGGATGGAGGGAGGTGGGAGGACTGCCGATGGCAGGACACGGGGCGGGAGTGGTTTGATGGAGGGAGAAGGTGCAGTGTTTCTGGCTTGGTCATTTGTTGTTGGTCAGGGTCTCACAGTGGCAGCCGACAACAGGGAATATTGGCTCAGGGGAGCGCCCTGTGCGTGGCAACAGTGGTCAGCAGGAACACCTGGGGCTCACATCGCCTCCTGGACTAGCTTGACAAATGCCCCATGGACTAAGCAGACAGAAGAGATTGGCTCCGTCTAAAACTGAAAATATATCTGAAATATGCAAATATCTGAAATATGCAAAGAATTCCTGCAAACCAACAAGCGACAGCAGCCCCAACAGAAGAGGCAGAGGCCGTGAACAGGGGAAGGAGGCCAACTGTAACAGGAGTAGTGAGAGGTGCTCAGACCGCTTGGTAATTAGAGAACCGCAAGCTCACATGAGATGCCACCTTACACTGGGTAGCCTGGTGCTGAGTGGGAGATCAGGAGCCCCCAGGGCCCGGAGAACTAATCCAGGTGAGTATGAGCGTACTTGCATGCTCGCATGCTCTCCACCCTGCTGTTTGGGGACGGGTAGCAAGTGTGGAAAAACCAACTCAAACCGTTTTCCTCTACTCTCACTGTGCACAACAGTCAACACAGAAGATTTCTGTGACCAAGTAAGGAATTTCTCATAGGACAGCTGCTGGGTGCCCACCAATTCAATTCAATTCAACCCAACTGCTACCTGCCAGGAGATAGCTTCAGAAACCCCAAGTTGAGGGTTCAGTCCCACAAGACCACCACTTCCTTCCCACCAGTCTGAGGTCTGGGCCTGCAGAACTTCTGACACTCTGTCTTCAACTTGGGGTTCCCACGACTCCTGTTTTGGGTTCAATTAATTTGCTAGAGTGGTTCACAAAAGTCAGGGAAACATTTACTTATATTTAGCAGGTTTTAATTTTTTTTTTTTCTTTTTGAGACAGAGTCTCATTTTTAATGTGCAATGGCCTGATCGGCTCACTGCAACCTCCACCTCTGGCTCAAGCGATTCTCATGCCTCAGCCTCCCAAATAGCTGGGACTACAGGTGCATGCCACTACGCCTGGCTAATTTTTGTATTTTTAGTAGAGATGGGGTTTCATCATATTGGCCAGTCTGGTCTTGAACTCCTGACCTCAAGTGATCTGCCTGCCTTGGCCTCCCAAAGTGCTGGGATTACAGGCATGAGCCACCATGCCCTGCCTAAATTTTTTTTTTAATTATTATTATTTTTATTTTTATTTTTATTTTTATTTTTTATTTTTTTTGAGACGGAGTCTCGCTGTGTCTCCCAGGCTGGAGTGCAGTGGCGTGATCTCGGCTCACTGCAAGCTCTGCCTCCCGGGTTCACGCCATTCTCCCGCCTCAGCCTCCCGAGTAGCTGAGACTACAGGCGCCCGCCACCACGCCCGGCTAGTTTTTTGTATTTTTAGTAGAGACGGGGTTTCACCGTGTTAGCCAGGATGGTCTCGATCTCCTGACCTCGTGATCCACCCGCCTCGGCCTCCCAAAGTGCTGGGATTACAGGCTTGAGCCACCGCGCCCGGCCTTTTTAAATTATTTTTTAAGGATTGGGCGGCCGGGCACGGTGGCTCAAGCCTGTAATCCCAGCACTTTGGGAGGCCGAGGCGGGCGGATCACGAGGTCAGGAGATCGAGACCATCCTGGCTAACACGGTGAAACCCCGTCTCTACTAAAAAATACAAAAAACTAGCCGGGCGCGGTGGCGGGCGCCTGTAGTCCCAGCTACTCGGGAGGCTGAGGCGGGAGAATGGCGTAAACCCGGGAGGCGGAACTTGCAGTGAGCTGAGATCTGGCCACTGCACTCCAGCCTGGGCGATAGAGCGAGACTCTGTCTCAAAAAAAAAAAAAAAAAAAGGGTTGGGCATTGATGGAGTTCCCAGTGATGAATAAGAGCTAATGGGCCCAGGGCCTTGCCCCCCACCCTACTGGCTTATTAAAAAGGCTATTACAGAGAATTCAGATGAAGAGATGCACAGGGTGAGGTGTGGGGGAAGGGGCACAGAGCTTGTGTGCCCTCCCCAGGGTGTCATCCTCCAGGAACCCCTACATGTTCGGCTATTCAGAAACTCCCCAAACCCTGGCCTTTTGGGTTTTTAGGGAGGCCTCATTACGCAGACATGATTGAATAAACCACTGGCCACTGGTGATCAATTGAACCTTCAGCCCTGCCCCTCCCTGGAGGTGTGGCGGGGGGTGGAGACCGAAAGTCCCAGTCCTCTTGTCCTGTCTTGGTCTTTCCATAACCAAGCTACCTAGATGCTGCCAGCCACCTCATTAGCACACAAGAAGACATCAGTGTGGAGTTTCTGAGGGTTTTTAAGTTGTTTGCTAGGAAAGGGGTCAAAGACCAAATACATATATGTTTTTTTGAGACAGGGTCTCACACTGTTGCCCAGGCTGGAGTACAGTGGTGCGATCGTGGCTCACTGCAGCCTCGATTTCCCTAGGCTCAGGGGATCCTCCCACCTCGGAATCCTGAGTAGCTGTGGCCACAGGCACGCACCACCATGCCCAGCAAATTTTTGTATTTTTGTAGAGACAATTTTTTTTTTCTTTTTCTTTTTTTGTGAGACGGAGTCTCGCTCTGTAGCCCAGGCTGGAGTGCAGGCTGGAGTGCAATGGCCGGATCTCAGCTCACTGCAAGCTCCGCCTCCCGGGTCCACGCCATTCTCCTGCCTCAGCCTCCCGAGTAGCTGGGACTACAGGCACCCGCTACCTCGCCCGGCTAGTTTTTTTGTGTGTTTTTTAGTAGAGACGGGGTTTCACCGTGTCAGCCAGGATGGTCTCGATCTCCTGACCTTGTGATCCACCCGCCTCGGCCTCCCAAAGTGCTGGGATTACAGGCTTGAGCCACCGCGCTCGGCCCAAGACAAGGTTTTGCCATGTTGCCCAGGCTGGTCGTGAAGTCCTGGGCTCAAGCGATCCTCCCACCTTGGCCTTCCAAAGTGCTGGGATTACAGGCATGAGCCACCTTGCCTGGAACTAGATATATACTTCAGAGTATCACAGGTAGCTAAAGTAAAAAAAAATGGGCAGAAAGTGTCATGTGCACCCAGGACAGAATTCTGGAGGAGCTGAACAGGCAATACAGAGAGGTGCCCTGCCCCACGCCTATGTCCCCATCCCACCCAGGCAGCATGTGATTCTTCTTTGGAGTACCCTCATCAGTAGCCTGGGTGTTCCCTGCACAGGGGGGCTGCATCCATGATCAACTGGCAAGGAGCAGGCAGGCCCCCAGCACCCCACGTCTGAGGCCCAGCTAGACTTTTCCCACCCATCAAGGAGACTCAGGAGACTGGGCAGGGACGCAGCACCTCCTGGGGATTTAACCCAGCCGGAGCTTGCAGGCAAGAGGGGAGTGAAGGAACGACACTGTCCTGACCCAGGGCCATCCTGCTGGATGGAGTCACAGGGACTGCAGGGGTCTCTCCAGAGCTGCCTGTGGGCACAGAAGCAAGCCTGGGGGTGCCCCACCAGCCTGAGCCTACCACGCCCCCCTTGAATGTCCTTGGGTTGGACACTCTGACAAGGCAGCCACCTGGGGAAGTCCCTTCCAGGCAATGACTTCTCCAGGGCACAGAGTAAGGGTGTGTGGCATGAGCGAGGTCTCCTGAGGGGTCTGCAGCCGGCAGGCTGAACTGTGGCTATCAAGCCAACTGGGGTCGAGGACTCCAGCCCCTCCTCACCATAAAAATGAACTGGGCATTGTAATTGTAAACCAACATTTTAGCGGCTCTGCTGTGTAACAGCATAAGGCAAAAGCACTGGGCGTGCCACACCGCCCAGCCCCCAACCCAGTAAGGCTTCATGGAGGCCCTGGCACTACCTGCAGGTAGGGGGCAGCATGGATCCAGGGTGGAGGTCAGCCCACAATCCATGCCACTGAGTGAGGCAGGAACGCGAGTGGAGATGTAACACTCCAGTTCACAGTGGCATCCGAACGCCTTCCACAGAGTGCTGCCCGTGTCCCCATCCCCACCCCCACCTAAAAGGCTTCCTGCACCTGCCAAAGGAGACTGAGACAGACACCTGCCTGGGGCAGGGTTCAAAACAGATATAGCTGGTTTATTTTGGAAACAAGTCTCATCCAGAAGTGTTATTTATTGCATTTAAAAAACATGGGAGGTGATTTGCATGGTTCCTCCCCAAGCCCTCACTCCCACCAAGTCCAGCTTTACCACCCAAGGTCCTTGCAGGATCCCAGGCCTGGAGGTTGTAGGAGAGAGCAGTGAATCCTAAGGGCAAGAGAATGGCATCCACTTGCCCAGAGTTTCTCAGAGCAGAGCCAGCTGCTCCTCCAGACAGGCTGGTGAGGCTACTCGACACCCCCAGGAAGGGGAAACCCTGAAGGAAGTACTTCCAGGGGTGCCTGCCTGATGCGGGAGGTTTCAGGCTAGCCCTCCCCAGATCCCCGGCCTGAGGGGCCTCCCCCAGCCGCAGAAGTCAAGCTGCCAAAGTACTCCTGCAGCTCCAGCAGGGCCCGGAAGCGATGGGAGACAGCGTTCTTCTCCGCCTTAGGCATCTCTGCGTACCTGAGGGATGACAGTAACAGCTCAGGGAGCCCAGATTCAGGGAGGAAACGCACCCCCTCCCTACCCTACCTCATCTCATCCCTGGAGTCCAAAGCTCACAGACCCCCAGAAAAGCAGAGGGGCCCAGCAGTTGCTGGCAGCCAGTTAACTTTTAAAAATCGGATCAAGTTTTCAATTCCCCTGGGGCAGAAACCCCCATGAATGAGCATGGAGGGATATTAAACTTGCTCTAGTGTGCCCAAAAGTCATTAAGGGAAGCTGGGGACAGGGGGGATGAGCTACATGTTTGATCAGCTTTGTCATCTGTTGACAGGAAGCAGTGGGGCCTGACAGAGCAAACACAGCAGTCTCCTCTAATGCGCGGAGGGCGGGGGAGCACTTGAACAGCTGGCCAGGGGCCTGACCTCCGTGCCAGCACGGCAGTGAGGTGAGAATCCCATACCCCGCCTGTGGCCTGCAGACTGCTCTGTGCAAGACGGCAGCCAGTAGCCACTAGCCAGGTGTGGCTATTTAAATGAATTAACACTGAATAAAAATATTCCATTTCTGGGTCTCACCACATGCAAGTACTCCACAGCCCCATATGGCTAGTGGCTGGTTCCACAATGTCCTTACCCCTGCTGGGGCTATTGTGGGGCCTCAGACTGCGTTCCCTCAGGGCCCCTCCAGCCTGGAAAGCCTGATTCCAACAATGGCCCGTGCCTTGTGTGAATAAGGGGGGATTCGTGCGAACTACTGAGAACAACTGGTACTTTGAGGGCATAAAATAGTGCCCACAAGAGGCTGCAAAACCCTGGACATTTTCCCAACCTAGATGGGGGTCAGAAAATGACGCCATAAAACTGTCAGATGTGGCCAGGCGCAGTGGCTCATGCCTGTAATCCTAGCACTTTGGGAGGCCAAGGCGGGTGGATCACCTGAGGTCAGTTTGAGACCAGCCTGGCCAATCTGGTGAAATCCCGTCTCTACCAAAAATAACAAAAATTAGCTGGGCATGATGGTGTGTGCCTGCAATCCCAGCTGAGACAGGAGAATCGCTTGAACCCGGAAGGCAGAGGCTGCAGTGAGTCGAGATCACACCACTGCACCACTGCACTCCAGCAGCAAGCAAAACTCCGTCTCAAATAAAAAAAGTCAGAGGTACAGCTTACAAGCCAAGGCCAGAGAGGCGAAACCACTGGCTACACAGCTGATGTGGGGTGACCTGGAGCCTTAGAGCCCAGGACTCCCGGTGCCATCTGGCTGCCTTCCCGACCATGGACTAGGCCACCCAGATTCCTAGTGTCCACCCCAGCAGAGCTGCCTTTGGCTGGAACGGCACCCTCAGAGCCTCCCCAGCCCATATCCGCATGCCTGCACTTGGGCGGGGCACTGGCCCAACCCAAACCATGGCTATGCCAACCCCACACCCCAGGGAAGAAACCAGGGCTCCTTACGTCTGCTCATATCCATCAGGCTGAAAGCAGGAGTCCCAGCCAAAGTCCCGGCAGCCTCTGGGTGCCACGATCTGGCCCTGCCAAAGGAAAGGGGGTACTGGTGTGTAACTCAGTCCAGAGGACAAGCATGAGGAGGGCAGTGGCCAGTAGGAGTTTGGTGAGTTTGTGAATTTGATTTGACCCAACTTATGCAAAATAGTTGCAAGGCCTCTATAGCACCTGCAAATGTTTGCTGAATACAATAAAAAGCAGAGTGGGGCAGCTCTCCCCTCACACAGGGAGGAGGCATGCACCCGATGGGCCCACTGGCACCTCCGAGGCCACGTGCCCTCGCCACACCCGGGACAAATTGGGATATCACTGAAGAACAATGAGGCTACTTTGATAGATAGAAAACGTTTTCTCCTAATAGGAAGCTAAGTGCCCTGAAGTCTGTGGACAAGCCAGATGCCTGCCACTATGACCGTGTTCCTGAAAATGCGAGGAAGACTTTAACCATACGATGAAACACTGCAACCAGAAGCAGGCACCCAGCTCCCCACTTCATGAACACATAAGTGAGTACAGTAAATACTGGCTGTAGTAGGGAAATTCCACAGTGAAAATGTTAGAAAAAAGAACAAATTGTAATCCAGTGACATGAAATGTCATGTTGTTATCAAAGTAAAAAAAAAGAAAAAACAATCTGGCCAGACACGGTGGCTCATGCCTGTAATTCCAGGACTTTGAGAGGCTGAGGTGGGAAGATCACTTGAGCCCAGCAATTTGAGACTACCCTGGGCAACATGGCAAAGGCGAAATCCCATCTCTACAAAAAATACAAAAATTAGCCTAGCCTGGTGGTGTGAGCCTGTAGTCCCAGATACTTGGTGGGAAGACTGCTTGAGCCCAAGAGGTCGAGGCTGCAGTGAGCTGTGATCCAGCCCGGGCGACAGACTGAGACCCTGTCTCAAAACAAACATACAAACATTCCAAAAAACAAACAAAAAAACCCAAAAAATTCTAACTGAAAAAATACAAGGGGCCAGGTGTGGTAGCTCATGCCTGTAATCTCAGCGCTTTGGGAAGCGGAGGAGGGAGGATGGTTTAAACCCAGGAGTTCAAGACCAGTCTGGGCAACACAGTCAGACCCTATCTCTACCAATTTTTTTTTTTTTTTTTAATTAGCCAGATGTAGTAGCTCGCACCTGAGGTCCTAGCTACTCAGGAGGCTGAGGTGGGAGGATGACTTGAGCCTGAGAGATCAAGGCTGCTATGAACTGTAACCATGCCACTGCACTCCAGCCTGGGTGATAAAGCAAGACCCTGTCTTAAAAACATTTTTTTTTAATTTTTAAAAAATACAGTGGAGGTAGTACATGATTGGGATTAGTCACATAAATGCCAAGTAATTTAAACCCAAAGGCAAATTCTACTTCCGCTATGAGAGGCTGCGTGACCAAGGCCAGTTACTGAACCTCAACCATACAACAAATGTGTTTTGTGCACCCACAGTGGGCCTAGCCTTGCCCTCATACAATAGACCTCTTAAGCCAAACAGGCATTACACCAGTAAACAAATTAATAAAAGTAATGATTATACAATGCAAAGTGCCTTAAAGGGAATGAACAAGGTGTTAAGTTCAATAATGAAAGTATGGGGGCCTGCACGGTGGCTCATGCCTACAATCCCAGCACTTTGGAAGGCCAAGGAGGGTGGATCACCCGAAGTCAGGAGTTCGAAACCAGCCTGACCGAAATGGCGAAACCCCATCTCTACTAAATATACAAAAATGAGCCGGGCATTGTGGCGCATGCCTGTATTAGTCAGGCATAGTGGCGCACGCCTGTAATCCCAGCTACTCGGGAGGCTGAGGCAGGAGAATTGCTTGAACCCAGGAGGTGGAGGTTGCAGTGAGCCGAAATCATGCCATTGCACTCCAGCCTGGCGACAGAGCAAGACACCGTCTCAAACGAACAAACAAAAAAGCTATAACCAGTGAGTACCAAGAAAAAAAAAATGGTTACGATAGTAATTTTTTTTTTTTAACCATCACCACCACCACCAAAAACTTTGACCAGACAAGGTAAGACATCTGTGAACAGCTCCCAGTGGAATCTCTGGACATTCTCCTGAGCAGCAGGACTGCGCAGAGGAGTGAAGTGGCAGAAGGCATGCTTCTGCACAGGGAGAGAGCAGGTGGGCACAGGGGCAGCAGCCAGCCTGGAGGGTAGTCTGGACCCTGGGAGAAGCAGCTATAATTCAGAATCTGATAGGCAGGTAAGGGGTGTGGAATACATCTCACGGAAGGAATAAGTTTGGGCAAATAATTAAGGTGTTATTATTATTATTATTATTTTTTGAGACTGGGTCTCACTCCATTACTCCATGGCTGGAGTGCAGGAGTGCGATCATAGCTCACTGTACCCTCAAACTCCTAGGCTCAGGTGATCCTCCCACCTCAGCCTCCCAAGTAGTTGGGACTACAGGTGTGCACCATCATGCCCAGCTAATTATTTATTTATTTATTTTTGAGACAGGGTCTGGCTATGTTACCCAGGCTGGTCTCAAACTCCTGGCCTCAAGCGATCCTCCTGCTTTCGCTTTGCAAAGTGCTGGGATTACATGTGTGAGCCACTGTGCTCAGCCTCATTTTTTTTGTGGGGGGGGGGAGCACGGAGTCTTGCTCTTGTCACCCCCAGGCTGGAGTGCAGTAGCGGGATCTCGGCTCACTGCAACCTCTGCCTCCCGGGTTCAAGCGATTCTCCCACCTTAGCCTCCCGAGTAGCTGGGATTACAGGCATCTGCCACCAGGTCCAGCTATTTTTTGCATTTTTAGTAGAGACAGGGTTTAGCTATGCTAGCCAGGCTGTTCTTGAACGCCCGACCTCAGGTGATCCACCTGCCTCGGCCTCCCAAAGTGCTGGGATTACAGACGTGAGCCACCACGCCTGGCCTCATTTTTAGATTATTTGTAAAGATGGGGTCTTGTTATGGTGCCCAGGCTAATCTTGAACACCTGGGCTCAAGAAAGCCTCCCACCTGGGACTCCCAAAGTACCAGGATTACAGGTGTAAATCATCAAACCTGGCCAAGAATTCACATTGTATACTTGAACCCTGGAGGCAGAGGTTGCAGTGAGCCGAGATGACACCACTGCACTCCAGCCTGGGCAACACAGCAAGACTTTGTCTCAAAAAAAAAAAAAATTAAGATTCTATTATACATAAACACGAAAAGCTGGAAAGGCTGAGAGATAGTCAGCACCTTGGCAGTTGGATAAGGAAATCTGAGCTTGGAGAAGTCTGGGCTATACATGTAGCTTTGATCCAAGTGTGGTTTCTTACTAACAACAACAAAAAAAAAAGAAAAGAAAAGAAAAAAAAGTAGTTTTGGGAGTTGTCACCTTCAGTTTGCTCTTCTGGGTCTATCAGGCCTCAGGAGCTGTTAGCCAAGCCTTTCCCTGAAACAACAGCCTCAGGGGTCAAACAGGTTTCAGAATTGACAACACTTCCATTGTCCTGCCCAGGGGCGCCCCTCAGCAAGGCGAAAGTAACTACTCTGGCCCCAGGGCACCCTTTCCACCACCCTCCTAGGATTGACAGCACTTCTACCTATGCTGCCCAGGGGAGCCTCTCAGCAAGTCAAGATATCTTTGGCCCCAAGGCGCCCTTCCCCCCACCCTCCCGCAAACCCAGGGCGGTCGGCTCCTGTCGCGGCACCCCCTGGCGGCGCGCGGCGGGAACTGCATCAAGGTGGTTACGCACCGAGGTCCGGCCCCTGAACAGGCGCACGGGCTGGCTTGGGTCCCCGGTGCTGAGTGCAAACGTGCAGAGCGCGTAGGCTGACTTGTCCTCGAACCCAGCCAGGAGCTGGTGGAGACCTGCGGGTGGGCAGTGAGGGCTCAGGGCATCCCTGCTGGCTAACTCCCATCCCCACTCCCAAGAAGCCCACTAAGGGTGGGGAGGCAGGAATTCCCTAAAAAGGGAAATTAGGTCTCAATTGGGGTAGCAGGCGCGGCAGAGCCCAAGGCAGTGGGACTAGGCTTGAAATAGAAGTCTCTGGGCATTCTCGCTTTCCTCTAGCACAGGCTGACGACACAAGGCTTTATTTAAAGTTAGAAAACTAGCCAATGCAGTGTGGACCTTGTTTGATTCCTGATTCAAAACTAACCAACTGTAGGCCGGACGCGGTGGCTCACGCCTGTAATCCCAGCACTTTGGGAGGCCGAGGTGGGCAGATCACGAGGTCAGAAGATCGAGACCATCCTGGCTAACACGGTGAACCCCGTCTCTACTAAAAATACAAAAAAAAATTAGCCGGGTGTGGTGGCCGGCACCTGCAGTCCCAGCTACTCGGGAGCTAAGGCAGGAGAATGGCGTGAATGCGGGAGGCGGAGCTTGCAGTGAGCCGAGATCGCGCCACTGCACTCCAGCCTGGGCAACAGAACGAGACTCCGTCTCAAAAAAACAAAACAAAACAAAAAAACTAACCAACTTTAATAGGCACTTTTTCTACAACCAAGGAAATCCAAAAAATGATTAGGTAATATTAAAAAATGATTATATTTTAGTTATTTAACAGTTTCTTAATTTTTCACCTTTTAGAAATACAGTGGCTGCATTTGGTGGCTCATACCTGTAATCCCAACACTTTGGGAGGCCAAGGCGGGTGGGTCACTTGAGCTCAGGAGTTTGAGACCAGCCAGGGCAACATAGTGAGACCTCACCTCTATAAAAAACACAAAAATTAGCTAGGCATGGTGGCTTACACCTGTAGTCCCAGCTACTCAAGAGGCTGAGGTGGGAAGATCACTTGAGCCCGGATGGTGGGCAGTGAGCTGAGATTGAGCCACTGCACTCCAGCCTGGGCAACAGAGGGAGACCCTTGTCTCCAAAAAAAATTAAAACAAATAAAAATAAATACAAGCTGAAGAACTTACTGATGATATGGTGTCTGTGATTTGCCTTAAAATACTGGACTTAGGAAAAATAAGAGGGGTTATAGATGTCACAAAATAGGCATTGTGCTGATAACCCTGGAAGCTGGTTGATGGTGACTGAGGTTCATTATTCTGCTATGCTTTTTTTAATTGACAAACAATAACTGTATATATTTATGCCCATTATCCTATTATGATATTCTACTGTGCAGATGTGAAATGCTCTATAATGTAAAGTGTCCTTTTTTTTTTTTTTTTGAGACGGAGTCTCGCTTTGTCACCCAAGCTGGAGTACAGTGGCGCGATCTCAGCTCACTGCAAGCTCCGCCTCCCGGGTTCACACCATTCTCCTGCCTCAGCCTCCTGAGTAGCTGGGACTACAGGTGTCCGCCACCACGCCCGGCTAATTTTTTGTATTTTTAGTAGAGACGGGGTTTCACCGTGTTAGCCAGGATGGTCTCGATCTCCTGACCTCGTGATCTGCCCACCTCGGCCTCCCAAAGTGCTGGGATTACAGGCGTGAGCCACCGCCCTTGGCCAATGTGAAGTGTTTTTAAAAGCACATAAGGATGGGTGCGGTAACTCATGCCTGTAATCCCAGCATTTTGGAAGGCCGAGGTGGGTGGATCACTTGAGGTTAGGAGTTCGAGATCTACATGGCCAACATGGTGAAACCCTGTCTCTATTAAAAATACAAAAATTAGCTGGACGTGGTGGCAGGCACCTGTAATCCCAGCTACACGGGAGGCTGAGGCAGGAGAATCGCTTGAACTCAGGAGGCAGAGGTTGTAGTGAGCCGAGATCGTGCCATTGCACTCCAGCCTGGGCAACAAGAGTGAAACTTGTCTCCAACAACAAAAAAAAAAGGCCAGGCGTGGTAACTCACACCTGTAATCCCAGCACTTTGGGAGGCTGAGGCAGGCAGATCACAAGGTCAGGAGATTGAGGCCATCCTGACCTACATGGTGAAATCCCAACTCTACTAAAAATACAAAAATTAGTTGGGCATGGTGGCATATGCCTGAAGTCCCAGCTACTCAGGAGGCTGAGGCAGAAGAATCGCTTGAATTCGGGACGTGGAGGTTGAAGTGAGCCGAGATCGTGCTACTACACTCCAGCCTGGGTGACAGAGCGAGACTCCATCTCTCAAAAAAAATTTAGCCGGCGTGGTGGCACATGCCTGTAATCCCAGCTGCTTGGGAGGCTGAGGCAGGGGGATTGCTTGAACCAGGGAGGCAGAGGTTGCAGTGAGTTGAGCCACTGCACCCCAGCCTGGGCAACAGTGAGACTCCATCTCAAATAAATAAATAAATAAATAAATAAATAAATAAATAAATAGGCTGGGTGTGGTGGTTCACACCTGTAATCCCAGCACTTTGGGAGGCCAAGGTAGGAGGATCACTTGAGGTCAGGTGCTCGAGACTGGCCTGGCCAACATGGTGAAACCCCCTCTCTACTTAAAATACAAAAATTAGCTGGGCATGGTGGTAGGCGCCTGTAATCCCAGCTACTTGGAAGGCTGCAGCAGGAGAATCGCTTGAACACAAGAGGCGGAGGTTGCAGTGAGTCGAGATCACACCAGTGCACTCCAGCCTGGGCAAGAGTGAGACCTTGTCTCTAAATAAATAAATAAAAGCACATAAAGATGGGACATTTTGGCTTGCAACTGTGGGTGACAGGATACGCACTGCTGGGGTCCAGGAGGGGCAGTCCTCCAATTCCCAGGGCAGGCCCTGGCTAAAGCAGTCACGAGGGCCAAGTCCCTCTTGAAGGCTCCTCAACCCTATAGCTCCCACCATCTCTCCCCCACACAGTGCTCTCTGGAGTACAGGGTAAGTGTGAACTACCAGTGCTAGATGGGGAAAATGAGGTGGAGGCTCCGTGGTGGGGGCTAGAACCTGGGACTCCTGACTACTAGTTGGGGTCCCTCCCCTAGAGCAAACCCAGATTCTCATTCCCAACAGATCCAGGGAAGAAACAAAGCAGATAATACCTTCAGGCTTTAACTTCTCCAGAAACCACTTTCTGCAAGAGAAATAAAGGAGAGTCAGAACACCAGGAGCAGCTGGATCTTCTTACCACCTTTTCCTGGCTGTTCCCTATTGACAGCCAAGGGTAAATGAAAAAGAATGCCTCCAAGGGCCAGGCGAGGTGGCTCCTGTCTGTAATCCCAGCACTTTGGGAGGCTAAGGCAGGCGGATTGCTTGAGCTCAGTTTTTTTTTTTGAGACGGAGTCTCGCTCTGTTGCCCAGGCGATCTCTGCTCACTGCAAGCTCCGCCTCCCAGGTTCACGCCATTCTCCTGCCTCAGCCTCCCGAGTAGCTGGGACTACTAGCCACCTCGCCTGGCTAGTTTTTTGTATTTTTTAGTAGAGACGGGGTTTCACCGGGTTCGCCAGGATGGTCTCGATCTCCTGACCTTGTGATCCGCCCGTCTCGGTCTCCCAAAGTGCTGGGATTACAGGCTTGAGCCACCGCGCCCGGCCCTCTTTCCTGAAATTAATCTACCTATGAACATACTTCTCAAATGCGTGGGGTCCCCTTTACCATCTCCACTTACAGGTCGCATTCTCACACTTTACAAAAGAAAGACATGCTTCTCCTATCCCATCTTTCCTCGGGACAACGTGAAAGACTGTTGATGCGAAGACAGGGAATGACCTGCAGTATCAGGTGCCTCGTCATTTTGCAGTTCTGGTGGTTTTGGGCCTGGGGTCCTGTAAGGGGGTAGAGGTGGGCACTCACATGTAGGGGCCGGGGAGCCCTCCAAGGGCGTTGTAGCACAGACAGGTGTCCTCAACCAGCACGGGCCCCTGTACCTGCAGCACAAAGACATGCAGCCCTGAGACACACGATCACCATCCCCTCCTGGAACACCGAGGTCACCCAGGCTGGGGCCAGCCCTCAGCCAGCTGAGATCTGTGGCAGACAGCGCCCTGGGAGCTGCCCTCGGCCAATCTCTTACCTTTGGCCAATCTCTTATCTTATGAAGACACCAAAGCTTTGGCTGATTGTAAAGCTTGCTCCAGGCACAGCAATGGGAGAGCTGGGATTCGCACTCAGCCTGACTCTCCACAGCATGCTTTCTGAGTTCCACGAACAAGTGTGAATGCAGCGGTGGATGTGTGTGGGGAGGACGTAGGGCTGGAATGCATGTGTCTGAGCATTTGGGGGAAGGAGAGTCGGTGTGTATGTAGGAGTGTATAGTAATGGTCTGGGGGAGATACCATGTATTCAAGGCTGGCAAAGGAAGGCAGTGTTCCAAAGTCAATATTAACTGAACCCTAGAGGGCTCTGGGTCGGTCCTAGAAAGCTCAACAAACTTGTTTATTGTTTCCAGCAGGCACAGGCCCTGGAAGCTACCTGGACAAGAGGAGCAAGTGTGGGACAAGGGCAGGGTAAGCACCTGGCGAGCTGCCTCCTGACATTTCTGTATGGAAATCTCATCCGGCTCCCCCTGGTACTCCGGCACTTATCAGGGAAACAGACACACAGAGAGTCAGGTCACAGGAAGACAGATAAAATCCAACCATCTTTTAAAAATAAAACAAAACAGAGACATACGGT